>NC_090730.1:66709696-66772196 GCF_036898095.1 Palaemon carinicauda | reverse complement strand
TGATTAATCTTTCCAACTCTAGCAATGAAGTCACCCCTCACAATTTTCATATCTCTCTCTGGGATCTCATCTATTACACTGCAGTTCTTCATATTCATCTTTCATTTCTTCAGGGGCATCATTTGTTGGTGCATAGCACACTATAATGCTCATATTGCACTGCTTTGATTTGAACTTCGCAAGTAACAATCTACTATTTACAGCTCTCTACTCGCTTAATGCCCATTCTATTCCAAATCCATCATTTCTTCCTAAATAGATACGTAAATTATGCTTCATGAGTTCATTCTCCGCTTGCTCTAACTTCCCAACCCGATTCATGGTTTTAACATTCCAATTACCATTTTTCAATTTTTCTTTTGTATTTATAAACCAGCAGATTCTTAGCACCCCGCTACGCCTGGGACTTGGGGCCATTCCGTCAGTTTTGCTTACCATAGACGGACTAAATCCATAGATTATTAATTGGCTAGATTCATTAAAGGATAGCCAGTTCCTTATGATGCCTATTGACTATTAACTAAGGCAAGTGACTCTTACCTGTCCATACTAATTCCAGTAAGATCATTCGCCAGGCATCAAGGGTATAAGCCAAAGAGACAGCTTAAACCCAGTCCATCTCCCTGCTGTCAGTGACTTATTCTGTTATTCTTATGTCCATCTATTATCTGTCATTCTCATTAACTCCTGCCTATATCCATTTCTTATCTTAACATGTTTTTACAAAATCCTCTATTTTAATTTGCTCTCATATCCATGTTACTCTTTTTCTGTCTCTTAGTGTTATTCCTATCATTATTTTTTCCCCATAGCTCTTTGATTTGTAACTTGTTTTTGTTCTAAGGCTGTATTAAGGCTCTAAATTTATGATGCATAAGTTAATACCGGTATATCCTCCTTATTGTCTCTCTCCCATTTTTATTTACTGTCTCACTTTATTTCCCCACTTTTTCTTCCTCTTTTGTTTTGTCTTATTTTTCTCTCCGTTCATTCATATTTTCCTCCTTTCATTTGGGAATTTTTCTCGTTAATTCTATTTACGTTCCCACTCATTCCTTCATTTACCCTCTGTAGACGTCACTATCCATTCACTCTACTTTTCCTTCTTTGCATTTATGATTTAGTCACCTTTTTCGCTTTGTCTTTGTTTGTTGTCCTTCATTCGTATTTCCGCATTATAATCGTTCCCATTCGTCCTTCTTTCCTTCGCCTCTTTGCATAGCTTTCCATCCATGCATTTTCTCTTTCCATAACTGTTTTTTCCTTCCAAGTTTTTTTTTTTTTCATGTTTTTAGGGGTTGTGGTTGTTGTTGTTTTTATCTCCATGACATTTACTGTAAATCGCTCCTTCGCCTTCGTAACTCCATGAAACATTAGTACTCGATATAGGGGAAAATAAAAATAAAACTTGTTCAAATATCTTTCAAACTCTTAAACACACGATGGAATGTGAAATGAAAAGGCTTCGTTTCCTAGGAGAAATTTCAGACAACAGTATGTCAATATGCGACTGGGAGTGACCACTACTAACTATAATTAAATGAGGAGATCTAAGCATTGGTTATTCCATAAAACAGTATGTGCCAGATTTTGGCCGAAGACTGCGTTTACATATACAGTACTTCAATGGGTGACTTTCAAAACCACCAGATGCCGCTGCTATAACTGGTCTGTGGTAATATCTGAATCGTTATGGACTTTGAGTGTGCCGTGCTCTGCAGTAGTCACAATGAGAGCTAAAATCCAAAAATGCGAGTGGAGGTGGCGTAAAATAGTCAAGAAAACAATAAATTGCTTTGTTCTAAGCCTCAAGAAATTCTGAAACGCACTTTGTCGTTCCCCAAGTTACATTAGTTTCGTAGTTTTGTGCCGTCATCTTAATGCGGATATTTATATTTATGTTTATTTTTTTCATGGTGGGCTTGAAACGGCAAATCACGAGCAGTGCCTAGATTGAGCCTGTTTTGTTTTAATAAAATTGGGTTAACCCTTTTTTCCCTTTGTTTTATTTGCTTTCATTTACCTCAGTTTTAAGGCAACAGCGTCTGTGTCTGCATGATGTCAGTATTATTATTATTATTATTATTATTATTATTATTATTATTATTATTATTATTATTATTATTATTATCCGAGTTATTTGGGTTCTAAAGCGTATCCTTTTTTTCCAAGCTTTGAAATTCTCCTCTTGCTCCCGTATTCCTTAACACAACATCCAGTCATTTCCCAGATAAATGATTGATGAATGTCCCTGTCTGTTAGACTTTGCGTCAAAAAGACATTTTACTCAAACAAAATCTATAACAGCACCTAATCAGTAGAGCTTCAGAAACTCAAACTTAGCGCAAATGATTTTCGTTTATTTGTTTACATTTTGCTCATCGTATCACCATTGTTATTTGTTTTAAAGAATTTTCTTATTATTATTTTTCTTGTACAGTTTATTTGTTACTTCTACATTTCTTTTCCGCACTGGGCTGCTTTCATCATTGGGCCCCCTTGAACTTTAGGTAATTTTGTCTTCCAAAATAGTTAATAATAATGATAATAATAATAATAATAATAATAATAATAATAATGATAATAATAATAATAATACTGATGATGATGATGATGATGATGACTTGCCTAAAATTCCATTGACTTTTTTCTAGTTATTTTCTTCAAGTGATAATTGCATTATTTCTTTTATATTTTTACTATTTCCCTTATGTCTTTTTATGTACCATTCATTTTTTTTTTTGGTGCTGTGATGGTCACCCTTCTAATTCTGCACAAACTAAATTTGACGCCGCTTCATTTCATCTCAGATGTGAAAAACGTATTACTAAGGGAATGGGTAATACGGATTTTAAGCTCAATTGATATAAGCTATTTATGTACAGACGTAATTAATTTCTTTATTTAAGCGCATTTCTTTTATTTATTTCTGCAACAGGTATTTATACTCAGAACAGAGACTTTGAGTCCGTTCTTTGTGCTTAGGCTTCAGTGCAAAATGGAGCACTTACTCTTTTTTTTTTCTTTTTTTTTTTGAATGTCAGTATTGGAGATCTGAGTCGAAACCTTCCATTAGTTGGTGAATGCCACTAAAGGGTAGAGCGGTAAAGAATTGCAATTTGGTTTTATGGATGGTAGGAACTGAGAGAGAGAGAGAGAGAGAGAGAGAGAGAGAGAGAGAGAGAGAGAGAGAGAGAGAGAGAGAGAGAGAGAGAGATAGATCGTGCTGTATGTGCATGAAGAGTATAAATTTTTTTAACTGTAGAACGATGCCATATTGAAAGGTAGGATATCTCCTTTTTCATTCTCTTTTGAGAGAGAGAGAGAGAGAGAGAGAGAGAGAGAGAGAGAGAGAGAGAGAGAGAGAGAGAGAGAGAGAGGTGTCAGCAAGTTTGAAAAATATAAGGTTTTCTCCTATTTAGATAAAGATACAATTTTAACTTTAAACTAGGAGTATCATACTAAACTAAATAACTGTGATAAGAATGAAGTTATAAATTTTATTAGCATATATCCTACTGCTGAAGAAAGAGCAAAGCTTTGGCACAAGAATATATTCAAAAGTAAAGAAATGTTTAATAAGCATCCGCTTACATAATATTTCTATATAAGCGCATTTACTCTTTTAAAGTCACGAAACCTTATATAAAGACTGGTGAAATCTAGAATATGCCTATAACTTTTAAACAAAAAAAGAAAGTACTCATAAGCTTTAAAAAGACTTGTTAAGTTTCATAAAGGCTAAATCCTGAAAATTTCGGTAATCTCCGAATTTAGAAATGGCTTGTGCGAGAATCACACTAAATACCATCCTCATCCTGTCACGCATAAATGAAGCCTCTTGATTCATGTAGTCCAAGACATCTGCCTCGCACTCTTTTACTTGATAGAATTGACTTGCTTCAATGAAATATATTATAACATAACCACACTAGAAGCTGAACATGATTGCAATTATAGTGTTTTTATTTATGGTGGCTCTCCAATTAAGGTAAAAGGTAAATGATCAAGGAATTAAAGTGAAGTTTCTTATTGAAATATTTTTTAATCTAAGAAGTGAATCTGCCGAATGAATTAAATATTTTGTAGCCTCTAAAATTCGAATTGCCAGAAGTATTATGTTGCTGTATTATGCAGATTTCTGAATGACAGGCGTAAGATATTGCGATGATGATCTGGATGTTCAGCTAAAAGGTTTGCCAATATGAAGAAAATTAAGACAATGGTAATTAACAGAATATTAAAGTCTGAAGATTAACGGGGGGTATAAATGAGAGGGAAATGGGAAATACAGGATTTTTTCATTATAACCTGAGCCATTTAAAGATATTAGGCTATATACTAATCTAGACGAGAGAGAGAGAGAGAGAGAGAGAGAGAGAGAGAGAGAGAGAGAGCGGTGCGCCTAAAGTTGAGTGTAGCAGGGAAATGGCAAGGTAGTCCTGGGTACCTTTCTGCAATGTGCAAATTTGGTCTGTGCAATATATAGCGATACTATCTCTTTAGATCAATAAATAATAACGAAGTACATGCGGTTTCTGTACTTCGTTTTCCATATTTAAATTGGTTTTTCTTTCAACGTTCAGGTGGCATTTTGAAAGGCCGTTTTATAACGAGTTCTCGATTTTTTTTTCTCCATGGCAAGGTTTGAAGCTATTCGTTTAGATGCTCATTGAAATACGGATCACATTCAGATTATGTTTTTTTTTTTTTTTTCAGAGGTCATGTATTTTATCCTGTCTAGTATAATGTGATAGGATTATTATTTTGTGTTTAAAGATTGCATTTATGAATTTTCTCCAATCTGGAATCCTGTTATTTTCATCCATTATTTAATGATGGCATTTATCGGGGCGTATTTAACGTCTCGGAATTAGCATACTTGATTGAATGTTCTACCTCACCACGTAATTTTCATTACGAAACCATTAGGATGAACATAACTAAAACGTTAAAATTGCTCTGCTTTCTATGTATCTAGTCATCTGAATAACCTGTTGATCATTATGGCCCAAAGGCACTTTTCATTACTTTCTTGTTTAGCTGTATTTTTCCTTTAATACCTAGCCAATTTATCAATCAGCTGACTTATTCCTATGGTCACTAAGCACCATCAAATCATAAGAATTTATTATCTGAACATGAAGCATTGTGAGAGGGACTCTTCAAGGCTGTAAGACAGTTAACCCAGCAAACAACGATTTGAGACGAGGTACTGATATTAGTTGATTAGGTGAAGTTTGAATAATTTGTTTTTAGTTGAGCTAGCAATAATTTATTACATCATCATCATCTCCTCCTAAGCCTATTGATGCAAAGGGCCTAGGTTAGCTAAATTTCGCCA
Source organism: Palaemon carinicauda (assembly GCF_036898095.1). Lineage (NCBI taxonomy): Eukaryota > Metazoa > Arthropoda > Malacostraca > Decapoda > Palaemonidae > Palaemon > Palaemon carinicauda. The sequence continues at coordinate 66,766,852 of NC_090730.1, read as the reverse complement.
TTCGTCTCTATCTTGAGCTTTTGATTCAATATTTGAACGAAATATCTAGAAAGGGAGCTGGACAAGCTGATCAACGCATTTTTGTCTCGACGACTATCTCAGGATATTTTGCTAGCTTTTGTAATAAATTCAAATTGAATTAAAATTAATTTATTAGATAGGCTAGCAAAATTTCCTAAGATGCGTTGATTAGCTTGTCCAGCTCCCTATCCAGATATGTTATTCAAATAAGAAATTATACGGCACCTACGGCTTGATAGATTTTACCAATTAAAACATTGACCATTCTGTCCCTATGAACTGTGGATTGGGGATTTTATAACCATTTGTCTACCTGCTTAAACATCAGTAGCCAATGCCTAGTTCCAACGGTTTATATTGGGTAGAGAAGGATTTTGACTGTTTATGGACGTCGATATGTTCAGTGCGTCGGTGTTTTAACCCATCCCCTGCTGTTCGTAAATGACATTTGAACCTATAAAATGCTTCGCAGGTTTAGTAAGATTATGAAGTTATCTAAAGATGAAGAGTACACCCTTCTGGTGAAAGAAAGACATACCTTGAATGGATTCGACAAATTCTTCCATCATCCATATGCATCTAAAAGCCCCTATTGTCGTTTCAGTAAAGCCTTTGAACATTCCTATTTTCAGCTGTAGGCCTTATGGGGTGTTAGCAGTGCCTTTGAATATCCATATGCCCAGAGTTAAATGGTTGTAATAGTTTCAGTGTGGTCTTGAATCATTCATAGTCATAGAGAAAGTCTTGAAATATCTAGTGGTATTTGAGTTAGTTATATGATGAATATGCGGAAATTGATGCAACAAACATTTTCCTAATCATGATCAAACAGCAATAAAATCTAAATCTCGTATAAGAATGGCATTCAGGTCAGAGAACCTCTTTCGAAAAACATCCGATCATTTCGCCTCGAATTACCCAAATTAGGTCAGGTCAGCCATACCTAATAACGATTTACCATTGGGTAAAAGCACACACAATATGGTTTTCAAATGGTCAAGTACTCGCCATTTTAGCGAGAGGACCAGGGATTTATTACGAGGTGAGGTACAGGTATTTCCAAAAGTTTATTTATATTTCATTATCACACTACAGATTCAAACTATGATTTGTTAACTTGTTTGTCACAGTTATGTTTTCGAAGATCATAGGGAAGGGGCATTATATATATGTATATATATATATATATATATATATATATATATATATATATATATATATATATATATATATATATATATATGTGTGTGTGTGTGTGTGTGTGTGTGTGTGTGTGTGTGTATGTATGTATGTATGTATGTATGTATATACGGTAGTACCTCAGTATGCGAGTTTAATCCATTCTAGAAACAAGCTCATAACCCGAAACAATTTTTCCCATAAAAAATAAAGGGAATTCACTAGGTCTCACACACGTTTGTAAATACACATATATACTCATTCTTAAGGGTTTGTAATGTTAAATTATTGAAAGAATAGATTATAATTCCAAACTTCAGCTTTGACTACAAATTAGTAATTCATAATTGGAAATTAGAGATATTGACAAATTAACTCTCACTTTACTTTTGAAGAGAGTCATGGATGGCATACGAGAGATGAGAGAGTAGGAGTAGGTTACTACTTGGAAGGAGAATCCCCTTCTATAAAAACTTCAGGTATACTATTGGGAAGTCTTGCTCTTGACCTGTGTTCACTATCAGTAACTCAAGCACTTAATTTACGTTTTTTTGGGCACTTTGTCGTATATATTTACACTCCTACGTTCAATTTTGACAAAGAACTTATCTAGAGGCTACTGTTTATGTCTTTTATTTAAAGTTTTAAATAAATGTGACATAGTGTTGTCCATAATTAGATTTACTACACCCCCTGCGCCATGTCGAAGTCTTATTCTGGGATATCTTTTTCTAAACAATTTTCAAGGGTTTCCCACATTTTTAACATTATTTCACTCAAAGCGACAGGTTTGTCACTCTGTCCCTCCTCCACCTCAGATGAAATATCCTCCACTACCTCTTTTTGCTGTTCATTAGGAAGCTCAAATAGCTCATTAGCCATCAGCTTTTCGCTGTGTTCCTCAAACAGATCTCCGATGTCGTCTCTGTCCACCTTCAACCTCAACGTCTTGGTCAAAGACTATATTTCATCTTCAGCTGTCTCTACATGGGTTTAAACTCCACAAAATCCGTTCCACATTGCTGTTATGCCACAGTTTCCTCCATGCATAATTGAGAGTTCTCTTAGTTACCCCTTCCCAGGCTTTAACATTGTTTTAAAGGCAGCAGACAATGAGGAAAAGTTCTTTAAAATACTCGGAGGGTGAGCTTGATCCCATTTAGGAAATATTGCAATTGTGTACAGTATTTGAAGTTGGAGATCGTGCGCTCATCCATGGCTTGGATAATTAGATGTGTGTTGAGCGGCATGAGTTTGATCCAGATGATGGCTGGAGTAGGGCAGGAGCATTGTTCATAAGCAACAATGCTTAGAGTGGGAGGTTCTTGTCCATGAGGTACTTTTTGACTTCAGGACCAAAACTTCATTTCCCCATTCAAAAAACAGAATTTGTCACCCAAGTATTGTTGTTTGACCTCCATGATATTAAGTTGCTTTTCTGCACCTTGTACTTTTTAATGGCTCGTGGGTTCTCTTGGTGATACACCAGGAGTGGTTTAATTTTGCAATTCCCTCTGGTATTAGTACAGAACAGCAAGGTCAGGCAGTCTTTCATGGGCTTGTGACTGGAAATTGACATGTCTTCAGCTCTAATAAAGGTCTTCCTGGGCATCTCTAAAACAGATAAGTTTTGTTGTAATTAAAAACTTTTATGGAATGAAAGACTTGGAATCCAGGAACCTTTTGAATTCAGATACAACTGTCTCTGCTACCATGACATCAGAGTTCACAGCCACACTGTCTCACACAATATTATTATTATTATTATTATTATTATTATTATTATTATTATTATTATTATTAGCCAAGCTACAACCCTAGTTGGAAAAGCAAGATGCTATAAGCCCAAGGGCTCCAATAGGGAAAAATATCCCAGTGAGGAGAGGAAATAAGGAAATAAATAAATGATGAGAACAAGTTAACAATAAATCATTCTAAAACAGTAACTATGTCAAAACAGATATGTCATATATAAACTATTAACAATGTCAAAAACAGATATGTCATTTATAAACTATAAAAAGACTCATGTCAGCCTGGTCAACATAAAAATATTTGCTCCAACTTTGAACTTTTGAAGTTCTACTGATTCAACTACCCGGTTAGGAAGATCATTCCACAACTTGGTAACAGCTGGAATAAAATTTCTAGAATACTTTGTAGTATTGAGCCTCATGATGGATAAGGCCTGGCTATTAGAATTAACTGCCTGCCTAGTACAGGATAGAATTTTCCAGGGAGATCTGAATGTAAAGGAGGGTCAGAATTATGAAAAATCTTTTGCAACATGCATAATGAACTAATTGAACGACGGTGCCAAAGATTAATATCTAGATCAGGAATAAGAAATTTAATAGACCGTAAGTTTCTGTCCAACAAATTAAGATGAGAATCAGCAGCTGAACACCAGACAGGAGAACAATACTCAAAACAAGGTAGAATGAAAGAATTAAAACACTTCTTCAGAATAGATTGATTACCGAAAACCTTAAAAGACTTTCTCAATAAGCCAATTTTTTGTGCAATTGAAGAAGACACAAACCTAATGTGTTTCTCAAAAGTAAATTTGCTGTCGAGAATTACACCTAATATTTTAAAAGTCATACAAAATTGAAAAAAAACATTATCAATACTGAGATCTGGATGTTGAGGAGCCACCGTCCTTGACCTACTTACAATCATACTTTGACTTTTGTTAGGATTCAACTTCATACCCCATAATTTGCACCATGCGCTAATTTTAGCTAAATCTCTATTAAGGGATTCACCAACTCCAGATCTACATTCAGGGGATTGTATTGATGCAAAGAGAGTAGCATCATCTGCATAGGTAACAAGCTTGTTTTCTAGGCCAAACCACATGTCATGTGTATATAGTATGAAAAGTAATGGGCCAAGAACACTACCCTGTGGAACACCGGATATCACATTCCTATACTCACTATGGTGCCCATCAACAACTCTTTGAGATCTATTACTTAAAAAATCAATAATAATGCTAAGAAACGACCCACCCACTCCCAACTGTTTCAGTTTGAAAATAAGGACCTCATGAATAACACGGTGAAAGGCAGTACTAAAATCAAGACCAATCATACGAACTTCCTGACCACAATCAAGGGATTTCTGTACAGCATTGGAGATTGTAAGGAGGGCATCACATGCTCCAAGGCCTTTACGCAAACCAAATTGCAAACTAGGGAGTAGGTGATTACCTTCAGCAAACCCATTAAGACGTTTTATGGATACCATTTCTTCTTTTAATGTTTATAGACCAGCAACCATTGGCTTTGAATGTGCCTGGCTCTTTTTTTTTTTCCTTTTAAATGGTTAGCGCCTAAAAACTTTGCCTTTTCACAAATTATCTTTTCAGTTATTGTATCTCCTGCTAACTGCTTCTCATTGATTCATATGAGAAGCAAGCTCTCGACATTACCTAAACTACTCTGACACTGCTTTGTCAAACTAAGCATAACTTGCGTAACATCAATTGCTTTGATTTCTTTTCTGTATTGTGCTAATCGTTGTCGTTTTACGATTGCATATTTTGCCTGGATTCCTACACGTGTATCTTGATCACGCTTCTTAGAAATATCTTTTTTCAGCTCTAAGGTTACCATATCCTTCGTCCCTTCTTTCATGATCATTTTGTGGACCATTGTGAAGATGTTGTACTGTATACTGTTAACTTTTGGTGAATGATATCCATTGGAATTCTATAAAAAAAATGCATGGTCACAGCTTTCTAAGAGCACATTGCCAAAAATGCTCACAAAAGGACATTAGGTGTTGTTGGTACGAGCACTGCAGGATGAGAGAAAGAGAGGGGGAAGAGAGTGAGGGCAGGCAAAACAAAATGGCATACCGTGAACACTATGTGGGCGGTGTATGGGTGCTGCTTAACTGTTTTCTGGGCTGTGTGTGCTAGTCACGTTATTATTTTCCTACAAAAATTTTGAATACTGACAGAAACAATGCTCATGTTCCGATTTGAAATTTCCTGCTCGTATTCTAAATTACTCATGAACTGAGTTATTGCAATATATATTTATATATCCCTTTTTTATCAAATAAAGATAATTCGGCAATTAAATGTTAAACGTGGTAGGGACACTATCTTGTTGTTTCATCTCTGGAGTCGTATTGTTACGAGAAAAGGCTTGACATTAAAAAAGTACCGGTAGATACTTATAAGATTTCATGGCCTAGTATACTTACGAGTGCATTTTACGTTAACTGTCCATTTCACATTTCTACCTGGTCAATTTAGCGCCATCCGGGATGATGTTGCTTCGAATGTTTTGGTGAAGGGAAAACTCTCCTAAGACGACACTAAGAAGAGGAAAGGGTTTGAGAGAGAGAGAGAGAGAGAGAGAGAGAGAGAGAGAGAGAGAGAGAGAGAGAGAGAGAGAGAGAGAGAGAGAGAGAGGTGGGGCGTAATCCTGGAGTTTCAAAGGAGGTCAATTGGGTCTTGTCAATCACGCGGTCTCCTTCAAGTGACAGGGCTCAAATAGATGTTGAAGATGCCAGAAGAACCAGTATGGTTGTGATGGGAAACTTCTGTAAGGTTTTGTTGTTATTATCATAATAACAACGACAAAACAAAACATGACAGATGTTCTTCCATACTTTATTTTTCCTTATGTTCATATAAAGTAATAGCCTGTCACTAGGCCTTGCCATTGCAATTATGTTTACCTAGAAAGAAATAACCTAGTTCAAAACGAAAAAAATAACAGCTAAAGATAAGAAAGAAAACAATATTGTTTATATATATATATATATATATATATATATATATATATATATATATATATATATATATTCTGTCGCGCTCAGGGGGAAGAGGGCTACCCCTACCCTGGTGAGGGGGTACCCGAGAGGTACACTCGGAAACCACACACTCCCACAAATTGCCGAACCAACAGGTTGTAGTCTGGAAATGGGAAGGGGGTGGGAAGATTTGAATGTATGTGTGTGGGTGCGTGCATATATATTTAAATATTTCGACGTTATGTTTGATGGCTCGGGTAAACTACTTCAATAATATAGATAAAAATACGTATGTCTGAAAACAGACTGATTGATTACACAATATTATGCGTTTATGAACTACTTATATTTTCAGTTGACCAACTTTCACAATGATATCTAAGACTTAGAATCAGAATCACTAATGTTGTGGCCTCCCATGACCCTGAAACTGTTACCTTAAGGCACATTTTTCTTTCTTAGCACGAAGTGCTCTGAACACCAATAACAGAGTTCGTTCGCCTGGAATTGGAATTGGCATCATTATTGGTATTAGAAATAATCCCTGAGGGACTTGCAATGGTTCTGGGAAAAAACACAAGGTTGTTTGTTCTAGTTCTAGCGCAGACCCAAAGTTGCTTCTTCAGGGTCATGTAGAAATAAATCCAAGGTTTGTCAAGAGAATGTTGTTGATTGATGGATGATTTTACACTGTTCCGATCAGAAATGAACTGCAATATCGTTTTTCTTCAAAAAATCAGTTTGGATGGAACAAAGCTATTCTGAACTCTCTTAAGTATGAACACCTACGATGTGGGTGGGAAGATAAGGCACTGAAGGATCAAACTTGGTGAGCCAAGAGAAGAAGAAGCAGTCTTAAAATAACGGAGGTTCGGGAAGGGATTATTAAGCAAGTGCCATCATTGTTAGGACTTTGAAAACCACATTGAAAGAAGAGGATCTAGAAAGTAGTTTAGAAAAGCATCTGGAAGTGGGTCACTGGATGGCTTTAGTTAGGAGCGGAGATTGGAGATAGGACCAAATTGAGGAATATTCGGTGAAGGGAATTTTAGAGAAGACTCCTAAAATTAGGAGAACGAAAAGAAAAAGAAAACATTCACTGTGAGCAAGAAGTCGTTGGTGGAATGACTACTTATGGATGACACACCCTCTTACCATTGGTAGACTCACTCCACAACCTGGCCTATTGGAGGTAGCTTTTGTAGGACTTCTCATCATAATTCAATGGTGATGAGAATTTGGATGACGTCAAAAGTTTGCGTAGTTTTAGTGCTGCCCAATGTACAAGAAAAGATAAAAATTGGTAGAGAATGTATTATTATTATTATTATTATTATTATTATTATTATTATTATTATTATTATTATTATTATTATTATTTTCTAAGTTACAACCTTAGTGGGAAAAGCAGGACGCTATAAACTCCAACAGCGAAAATTCCAAGTGAGGAAAGGAAATTACGAAATAAATGAATAACAAGAGAAGTTTAACAGTTAAAATAAAGAATTTTAAAAACAGTAATAACATTAAAATAAATCTTTGTTATATATAATGTAAAAACATTAAAAAACACAAGAAGAACAAATAAGAAAGAATATTGCACCCGAGTGTACACTCAAGCAAAAGAAATCTAACCCAAGACAGTGGAAGACTATGATACAGAGGCTATGGCACTACCCAAGACTAGTGAACAATGGTTTGATTTTGGAGTATCCTTCTCCGAGAAGAGCTGCTTACCGTAATTAAAGAGTCTCCTCTACCCTTACCAAGACGATACTAGCCACTGAACAATTATAGTGCAGTAGTCTACCCCTTGAGTGATAAAGAATTGGCTGGTAATCTCAGTGTTATTAGGTGTATGAGAGCAGAGGAGAATATGTGAAGAATAAGCCAGACTATTCGCTGTATATATATATAAATGGAAAATGAGCCGTAACCAAAGAGAAAGATCCAATGTAGTACTGTCTGGCTAGTCAAAGGACCCAATAACTCTCTAGCGGTAATATATCAACGGGTGGCTGGTGCCCTGGGAAACCTACTACCTGCAGAGTATATGATGTCAGAGTAGGCAAAGGGTTAAGGTCTTTATCTATGGAAAGAATAGTTGGATAATGTTTTTATAAAAGATTGCTCTCTTGCTAAGGTATTTCTGTAAATTATTACCCCATTTGGAAGGTATATTGTAAATGATTACCATATTTGCATGGTAATTTGTTGAATATTATCATATTTAGATGGTGTTTTTAAAATAGACTACTATATTCCTATGGTATTGTTATAACAATCATGAAAATTGACAAAGGTATTAAAATTGGTGATTGAATTTCAATAAGAAATGGAAGATGAAAATAAAATTATTTTTTTGCAGTAAAGTAAATGAAAGTCAGGCTGGAACACTCTCTCCCCAGCGAGATTTCCTCCTCCCCCGATTAATGAAAAGAGGCAACAATGCAGCTGACTAGTACTACCATAAGTGACCACTAAATAAAGTCAAACATCATGGACGTATAAATCCCCGTGATGGTTGCTGAAACTTAGGACGATGCACATGAAGAGACCACTGCGAGTGGGGAAGGGTCCCAACGAGACTCGAAAGGCCACTTATAGTGACGTTTGAAAGAGATGCGTTTAGAATTATCGCCTAATTTGAAAGAGGTCGAAGTGTCGCTCAGAGTGAATGGTGGATGGTATTGAAGAAAAGATTCCGGGGGAAATGGTGCCTCCGAAGATTCTAAAAACGTATGTTGAAGGACTCTCTTTTTTCAGAGAGGGAGAGAGAGGAAGGGAGAGGGATTCGTTTCTTTCAACACGTAACCATCTCTCTCTCTCTCTCTCTCTCTCTCTCTCTCTCTCTCTCTCTCTCTCTCTCTCTCTCTCTCTCTCTCTCTCGTATTTCTTGTAGAATATTATATCATTGGGACGATGTTTATATAAAATATTGATTTTTTATGTAATTCTGTAAAATACTACTGTAATTGCAAGGTGCATTTTAAAGGATTGCCCTATTTGGATGGTATTTTTGTAAAAGTGAAGAAAATAAGAAAAAAATAATTTGGTGATATTATGCCTTTAGAAGTCAAGACGTCATTGGTGCAGGAGTTCCCCTGACCAGTGCTGAAACTTACAGCGATAGACAGTTAGATACAGGTAGGAATGGTAATAGGACCCAACGAGACTGGAAAGGCCAGTGGAATGACGCTGAAAGAAGAAAGATGCGTTTAGAATTAACCCCTAATTGGAAAGAGGTCGAAGTGTCACTGAGGTGAATGGTGGATGATGGTAGAAGAAAAGACTCCCGGGGAAATGGTGCGTCTGCAAACTCTCAAAACATATCTTGGGGAACTTCTCTTTTTTCAGAGAGAGAGAGAGAGAGAGAGAGAGAGAGAGAGAGAGAGAGAGAGAGAGAGAGAGAAGACAAGTATCCAGACTGACTTGGACAGACACTCACGCTGAATCTCTTTCTGTATATATGTTTCACAAAACTCATTTTGTTTGTCTGTCTTTTCTTTCTTAATTTCTTTTATTTAAATCATGGTTTTGATACTTTCCCCATTGAAGTATATTAGGTATACATTTCTTCATTCCCGAGATAAGGCTTCCCTTTCTTTTGCGAAAACCTGAAACATTTTCTTGAGCCGCTGGTCGTTTTCTCTATTCAAAAGTTCGTTTTTCCAAATCCCGGTTTCCAATCTCTTAATACTATGGAGCAATGCCCGACTCCATTTACCCTGTTGGGAAACAGTTTGACTTTGGTAGGATCTGGGTAAACAATATAGAACAGATGTATGGGAGAAACCGATTCGCGACCTCCCATTACTATTCTGTGCACAGGGATAAAGAATAAGCCAATTTATATCCATCCTGTGCATGGAAATGGACCATTGATATTTATGCTGCGTTGCGAGTTTTTATTCTGTTGCTTTTTTTTATTTTATTTTTTTTTGCTCACGACTCTATATGCCGATCGCGTGCTTAGAAGCTGAATACAGTTGGATATTTTCCCTTGGACTTTTAAGGTGCAATGTTAAAAATAAAGAACGTGTGTGTATTTATAAACTCATATTTATGAAAATATGTGTGACAGTGGCATTGGAGAGCAGGAAAATGCTAAAGGCCATGACAAAGAATTGAGAAGGATAATAATTGTTCTTATTTTATGTATTTTTAAAATTTTCTTTCAGGGTTGTAATACCGAACGGTAGAAAAAATTATTTATTTTTTAATTATTCGAAAACGGTGTTCAAAAAGCTTCCCCATTTTTATTTAATTTTTTTTATTTAATTTTTTTGTTATATTCTTCAAAGCGTGGAGGTTGAAAGTGCTGGTTGATGTGAATCCAAAAATAGAAGATCAATTAAAAGGAAGAGGCGGCTCCTAATTGAAAAGTGATCATAGAACTTGCTTTGAACACTCGTTAGGCTGCAATGAACCTAGATTGATTTTGTTTTTAGTGTTTAAGGGGAAGCATACGAGGTTGATTGTGTTGTAGATATGAACGTAAGGGTAACAAAGATATTTGTTTGATGGCTAGAAAACCATCGTTTTCTATTTCAAGTGTTGTCACACTGCAAGAAAAAAAGTGGTATTTTGAGTGACTTTGTGAGGTTGAAATGCGGAATGTTGAGGTGACCTGCGTACTAAAGGCAAGAACCAAGATGGAAGGAAAGACGAGATTAAAAATTCCAAGCCGGATGATATGCTTTATCTTGACTATTCCCCCAGGTACTTTGTTAAAGTTATGAGCTAGAGAGACGTTAACTGACAACTCTAAAAGGAAAATTTATAATATCGACTACTCAACAAATCTGCACGTCAGAAAAAAGTATTGTCGAATGTCATCACCTTTTGAGTAGATTCATAAAGCTAAATCCCCTCCACCCGACACACACACACACTTCTTTCTACCTTTAAGCTGGGGAAAACTGGAGAATTTATCTTTTACCTGAATTGATAATGTAAATAAGAAAGCCAAGTGCATTCGTCTGCAACATTTCAACCAAGTGTTTAGAAAGGATAATGTGCATAATTTACATAACTTGTGAACAACTCCAGAACGCTCATATTTTTAGATATCTAATTTATTCTACTTTTCCAGTGCAATAGTTTACTCTGAATATTTAATTTTATTTACAGTTTTTCACAAACAGATATATATGTATATATATATATATATATATATATATATATATATATATATATATATATATATATATATATATATATATATATATATATATATATATATATATGTGTGTGTGTGTGTGTGTGTGTGTGTGTGTGTGTGTGTGTGTGTGTGTGTGTGTGTGTGCATTCAAATAAGCCATATATATTGATACGTTAATGTCTGATTCTCTTACCGACCTCGGGATCAGAGTCCCAGGCGGAACCACTCAAAGACAACAGCTTCTGACCGGCCGGGAATCGAACCCTGATCCAGGAAACTTGTAACAACAGTGACATAGCACTTAGCCATGAAGAAAAATAAAAGTCATTTACAAATATTCTGTACTTATACCTGTCGAATTCAGGTTTTTTGTACTTAGAATTGAAATCTAACCCTTCTTCACCATCGTAGCTAATTGGTATGTTTGTACTTAGCATTCGATTAATGATAATTTTTGTACATTTGGACGTGTTTTTCATATTCGAATAAGCCATATACTGTATATTGATACATTAATACCTGGATTCTGTTACCAACATCGGGATTAGAGCCCCAGGCGGAACCACTCAAAGACCCTGGTCCAGGAAACTTGTAACAACAGTGACATTGCACTTAGTTTCCTAGAAGCTATTGTCTTTGAGTGGTTCCGCCTTGGGCTCTGATCCCGAGGTCAGTAAGAGAATCAAGTCATTAATGTATCAATATATATGGCTTATTTGAATATAAAAAAACACGTCTTAACGTGCGAAATTTATCATATATACTGTATATGTATGTATATATTCTGTAAACATACTGTATATGGTAAAATGGTCGTGATATGCTTTAGTTGATTATAGACTAGGTCTTCCGGCCTTATGATATCGTTAGGTACCAGAACGAAAATTTTCTCTACTTGGTGCTTAAATGAACTGACAACACCCCGAAATGAAATACACCGATTTCATAACCCAGTTAAAAAAATAGATCAGGTTTACGAATTGCGTTCTCCCCCCAAAATTTCCCAATCACTGTAGGTGGAACTCCGTTTTTATGGATCCAAGTAATCTGGGAAAGCCAATTTCAGGACGCTAGATGTAAGAGAACCAAGTCAGACGAGGCATTCCAATTATATGTCTCTTGTTAAGTGCATTTCTCTCTCTCTCTCTCTCTCTCTCTCTCTCTCTCTCTCTCTCTCTCTCTCTCTCTCTCTCTCTCATATATATATATATATATATATATATATATATATATATATATATATATATATATATATATATATAAAGTCTGTATCTTTAAGGTATAACTTCTATCGTTCATATTGTAATATAAAGGTTTTATTTGAGTGATTATTTTAAGTAAAATTGTTCTAACCGATTTAATTGATAAATTTGCTTGTGCAATAATTTTGTGTGCTATTTCGTACTGGCGAAACATTGATAATTATATCGAATTATCTCTTGTCACAGATATGTGGAATTGTTTTGAACAACTATTATTACATAACAAGATTGTTTTTAATGATTTCTTTTATAAATATGAATTATGATAATTTGTCTCACAATAAAGAGTAAGAGAATCTAATCAAATTTTTGCATTTTAATGCAATAATTCCATTATCCTTTTAATAAAAGATAAGGAAATATGATCGCATAATATCCTAGAAATACGAAAAAATCCATATCACAGTATTGAAAATTATACAAATTTTATCTTAAGAAATAATTAGAAAATCTTAAAGAATTATATACCTTACATGGAATAACATACCGTACATTGATTAATCATAAGAAAGTACATAATGTAAATTATCGTTATTGCCTCATGATTAAGATTAAAAAAGTTTTATTGGAGTATATCACAGTGAAGTGTATGATCATTTATCGGAATAATTTGAGGATGAAGAGGGAGAGAGAGAGAGAAAAAAAAAACCATTTAGTGAGAGAGACATGAAGTGACTCCTGTCAATTGGGTCCCGCTCAGCTCTTGGGCACAAAACTTCAGGAATCCACAGCGTGTGAAATTACCTGACGTGTGAATTACCTCATGATTTCCTGGTGCAATTTGCAAGCACTTGCTGACGTCATAGTTGTTTATTTCCCCCGGCGAAAGAGAAAAACATTATGGTGTAATACTCTTTTCACTTATTCAAATTTGGGTTCTTGCCCGAAACATTGCTAGGAGTGTTTAATAGAAGCGAATATTTCGTTACATGATTTGAGAGAGAGAGAGAGAGAGAGAGAGAGAGAGAGAGAGAGAGAGAGAGAGAGAGAGAGAGAGAGATTATTATTATTATTATTATTATTATTATTAGCCAAACTACAACCCTAGTTGGAAAAGCAAGATACTATAAGCCTAATGCCTCCAGCAGGGAAAAATAGCCTAGTGAGGAAAGGAAATAAGGGAATAAATAAATGATATGAAAAATAATAAACAATTAAAATATTTTAAAAACAGTAACATCAAAACAGATATTTTTTTTATGTAAACTATAAAAAGTTTTATGTTAGCCTGTTCAACATGAAAACATTTGCTGCAAGTTTGAACTTTTGAAGTTCAACTACTCGATCAGAAAGATCATTACACAACTTAGTCACAGCTGGAATGAAATTCCTAGAATACTATGTAGTAATGAGCCTTGTGGTGGAGAAAGACCTAGTCCAGAGGCACACACTAGGCATCTTATTACATATAACTTGACCGGCATAATAGACACCTACTAAGCAGTGTATAACACTGGGCTCTCTCTCTCTCTCTCTCTCTCTCTCTCTCTCTCTCTCTCTCTCTCTCTCTCTCTCTCTCCAAGAAACTCATCTGTGAACTTAAATGAATAGTAGGTCAGTAATAGAATTTTGGAAGCCTTTGCGTGGTTTCACTGTCAAGAAACTTGAACGTATTGGTCGAGATAATTACGGGAAAATATTTTGTATTTGTTCTTGCTATATTTGTTTATTGGAAACCACAGTTGTTGTCATGCCGATATGCGGGAAATAAACAAAACAACGTTTCAGAAAAAAAGAATGTTTTCCTTTTTCGCTGAAAAGCAATTGTCCTCTTATTGCTTATCAAATTTTAATAGTCAAAATTAGATTTGGTAGAATACGATGTAATTACAAAATCTCTTTTTTTTCTATTAATTTCACATTTTTATAATTTCCAGAGAGTTATTTTGATATAGTTTTAAAGAATATGTTATATTGATCCCATATTATCTCATTTTTCTGTTTTCAATGACTGCTATTTTTTATCATATTTATCATTTTAGTTGTCATTTGCACTTTGCTAATTTTGTTTAATTGTAGAGGATAGAATGTATTTAATCCTCTTAAAAGATGTTTACAGTAATTGATTGGTTGTTTTTATGTTATGCTTTGGTTTCTCAGTAACTATTTTTCATTTATATCGAAATGTATGTATTATATTATGCTTATTGTATCGTACACTCATTAAGCTGTATTTTTAAATTTATATAAATTCATTTATTCTTATACCAATTTATTTATCTATTCATAATCTATTTTTTCATTTGGTATTATAGTACATTTTATTTGTTATATAAATTTTCATATGTATTCGTATTGAATCTTTACTTTGCTCCATGTTTATTCCTTTATAACTCATTGTGATTCATTTTAGTGACTTATGTTGATTTGAGACTTGTTCCATGATACAATTTTTGTAGGGTTTTTTCGAAGTCTGAGAACACGTCATCAATCATTAAATGTGATGTATTTCTCTGTTGACGTTGATCCACTGTGCGTTCCGATCTATAATTCTGTGGTTGGTCTTTTTTATTCATTCCAGTGGTGTCATTGATTTATGTCTAGTCACATATGACCATTTTTTATGGGTTACATTTTTTTCTCAATTTGCGTGGTGCTCTAACAATATTTTATGAATCTTTACGATATTTTACGTATTTTTTATTTTTCATAATTCCTAAGGTGTCAGTCACTGAAATGTATTGTAATTTTTTATTTTTTGTTATTGATTAATATTATTATTGTTATTGATTTCGTCTTTCATTTCTTTAGAATCCCATTGTTCATTTCACCGTTCGCATTTTCATACCGAATAGTTCATCAATTATTCATTCCTATATTTTTCTTTTACAGGACAGTTCCTCCGGGATGCCAGTTACCCTAAAAGTGGACCCACAAGGATTCTACCTTTACTGGAGACACAACAGCGATAACAATGTAAGTATTTGGAACTTGCTTTGGTTATTGTATATTTGTAGAGGAAACTAAGACGCTCCAATTGCTCTTATTCCTAGTCGCATTGCAAGGTTCGTGAATGCTTCTATCCTACGACAGTCAGGCTTAGGAATTCTCCATTTACTTTAGATTATTTTCCTTTAAGAGGCATCGCTAACGCTTTATAATATAGCTATGCCTTAGACAGTTTTCTATTGGGGGTGGTACTTCAAAGGAAGAATGCTTGTGAGTAATGTTTTAGGTTATGGCAATTCTTGAACATAAATATTCCAAGTAATGCTCAAAGTAATGGTTATTCTAAATAATGTTTTCTTTTGTTATTCTAACTAATATTTTAATGGTATTTGATCTACATGGTGTTCCATGTAGTTGTAACTCAACCTAGGATAAAGCTATAGGCTTTAAAAATCAGACTTATAATATAATTTTTAGGTTTTTTATTTTTATTATGGCTCATTGCCACTTATGACTTTCTAGCAACAAGGTTTCCCCCCCCCCTCTCTCTCTCTCTCTCTCTCTCTCTCTCTCTCTCTCTCTCTCTCTCTCTCTCTCTCTCTCTCCTAAATGTCATGTTTATTTTCCGTAGACTATCGTTGCTATGACTGTGCTCTGGTAGGAGTTACCTTTGGTTACCAATTACAGCTGAATAAAAGCATTAGGAAAAAACTATAACCCAGGAATTCTTAGTAAAATGCATGTACTCTAAATAGAGAATAAGGCAATATTATTTGTGAATATAAGACAAGGAATTCATGTAGTCGAATAGAAATGCTATAAAGAGTAAAATGTTTACTTGAGAAGGATAGAAGGATGCAAGGTAGGACTAGAGTTCATTGGTGGGGTTGACTATTGAAAATATGATGGCTATTAAATCCCTTACGATATTGAAAATTGCATGAAAGGCTGATAGATAATAGTCTGCTTCATAAAGGGATATAAGGAATGTGTATATGAATCGACGTCTTTTTCGTAATAAGTCTGGTTACCTGCTTTACTGGTTTTTAAATTCTGCTGTGACTTCACTAAAAAATGCCATCGGTAAATATCTGAACGATATAGAAATGAGTTTTCAGATACGACTATGCTAAAATATGTATGTTATTGGTATCTTAGGTATATTCAGCAACCCCTTCACGGGTATAATGATAAATTGGGATTTTTGTTTTTAAAAAAAAGTTCACAGCCTTTACCTTTATCCTTATATATATATATATATATATATATATATATATATATATATATATATATATATATATATATATATATATATATATATATATATATATATAATTTCCACCCCGTAGAGGAGTTGGGTATCTTAGGATATTTGTACACCCCAGGAAATATGTTGCCTTAGATCAGTCCCATTTTTCAGAAATGTGTATCTTGGGAAAGTCCTCTATACTAGAAAACTCTATTTCCTGTGAGATTACGCTATCTTAGGAAAGTCTTTATTCCAGGGAACTCTGTCATTTTCGGACTCTTGAATACCAGGGAATTTCGCTACCATAGAACGGTCCTATAATATCCCAGGAAAGTGTTGTAGCTTGGAACAGTCTTCTTTACTAGGAAGTGAGCCAACTTCGCATATTCCTATTTTCCGGGAATGTATGCGATATTAGGACAGTTATCTGTCTCTGTGAATTATTCTGTCATAGATCACTCCTCTATCTAAGAAAATTCCTATCTCTTTGAACAACCATTGCACGGATGTCCGCTATCTTTGGACATTTGTATTTTATGTCACGAGAAAGACTATTAACCTAAGGACAGTCTTTTGTGTAAGGGAGGGAAGCTACTTTTTATAGAATTTTCATAATTCTCCATCGTTTTAAGAATATTCTATATCGTGAAATACCTGTTTGTTATGAGACTCATAGCATGCTAGAGTCATACAGGAGAGTCATGTGTAATGTAAATTTTGGAATAGTGTATGTAATAGTCCTATATCTTAGGAAAACTAATTATCTGAAAAGTGTTATAATTTTAGGGCGATCCCTATACCTTTAGGTGAGTCTTTTATCTTGAAGAGAACGCTATATCTTTAAGATCTTAATGACCTTCCTACTTCGCAACTCTTCTTTTTGCCACCTTGATAATTTCGATGTGGCAGAATTCTCTCTCTTCTCTTTTGTGTGTCTCCATTTAATGCCTTCCTCGCCACTTCCTCTCTCCTCTTTCTTTCGCCCTCTCCTCCCTCTGTGGGTACACTGACTACCAGCCGGCTCATTAGAGAGAGAGAGAGAGAGAGAGAGAGAGAGAGAGAGAGAGAGAGAGAATTTATACACTGTATATATAGACTTTTTTCTCTAAGGCTGCTGCTTGGATTTAGCCGAGATTTCTTCATTTTTATTTAATAATTTTTATGGTAAGGGTAATATTTCGGTATAACCATATTTCCCCCCCCCCCCCCTCTCTCTCTCTCTCTCTCTCTCTCTCTCTCTCTCTCTCTCTCTCTCTCTCTCTCTCTCTCTCTCATTACTCCACAATACTCTAGGAAAAAAAATGAGAGTTTAATAAAGTCTCCCCAACCCTTCCTTTGTTAATTCGCAGACAAAAAAACCATTTCATGTATATATATATATATATATATATATATATATATATATATATATATATATATATATTATATATATATATATATATATATATATATTTACACATATACATATACATATATACATATACATATACATATACGTACATGTATATATATATATATATATATATATATATATATATATATATATATATATATATATATATATATATCTATATATATTATATATATTATATATATATTTGTGTATATATATATATATATATATATATATATATATATATATATATATATATATATATATATATACATATACATACATATACATACACGCATATATTATATATATATATATATATATATATATATATATATATATATATATATATATATATATATATATATATATATATATATATGGTGGTGAAATCAATAGATTCAAACAGCTGTGTAGGAAGAGAGTATAGCCTGAGGAAGGTGAGGAGAGGATAACAACTACCAAACTAATGAGGAATATGGAGGGATAAAGAGGGAAACAAAGAGACTGGTAGCGATTGCAAAAGGAGGAGCCAGGAGAGATTTGTATGAGGTAATGGGAACACCGGAGGGAGAAAATATAATTTTCAAAATTGCAGAAGCGAGAAGAGAAGACAGGCAGGATGTGGGAGAGGTTGGAATTATTAAAGATGAAAATGGAAATATCTTAATTGAGGAAGAGGAAGTCAAGAGAAGATAGAAGGGGTGTTATTGACAACTATTAAACCATGAAAATGAGGTTGAATAACTGGAAAATGTTCCTCCACTAGGAGGGCCAATAGTAAACACCAGTGAGAGAGAAGTCGAAAATGCTGCAAAGAAAAGAAACGTTGATAAAGCTGCTGGAAAATCAGAGGAAACAATAGAAATGATTAAGACATTGGGATGTCTAGACAATTAGTGGATGCACACACTATCCGGAAAGATCTGGGTGTAGAGGAAATGCCAAGGGACTGGAAAGATGGTTGAATAATTAAATGGTATCAACTAAAAGATATGACAAGCTTTGGGAACTATAGAGGAATAAAATTTTTGGAGATTGTGTGTAAGATACTAGAAAGAGTAGTAGAAATAAGGTTGGGAGGGTAGGTAGATATGCAATACGTGAGCACCAATTTTGGTTTATGAAACTAAAGAACACAGTGGATGCGATTTTATAGTAAGGCAAGGCCAAGAGTAGTGTCTAGAGGACAACAGGAAAGTTTGTGTGTGTTTTGTAGATCTTGAAAAGGCCCATGGCATGGTACCAAAAAGGTTAGTCGATTATTATTATTATTATTATTATTATTATTATTATTATTATTATTATTATTATTATTATTACTTGAAGCTGCAACCCTAGTTGGAGAAGTAGGGTGCTATGAGCC
Organism: Palaemon carinicauda; assembly: GCF_036898095.1. NCBI lineage: Eukaryota > Metazoa > Arthropoda > Malacostraca > Decapoda > Palaemonidae > Palaemon > Palaemon carinicauda. The sequence goes on along the minus strand of NC_090730.1, from coordinate 66,747,556 downwards.
TAACAACAAGGAAAATAGATCAGTGAGGAAAGGAAATAAGTAAATAAACTACAATAGAAGTAATGAACAATATAAAATGTTTTAAGAACAGTAACAATATTAAAACGGATCTTTCATATATAAACTCTGAAACTTAAGAAAAACAAGAGGTAGAGAAATAAAATGGAAAAGTGTGCCCGAGTGTACCCTCAAGCAAGAGAACTCCACCCCAAGACAACGGAAGACCATGGTACAGAGGCTATGGCACTATCCAGGACATTGGTTCAATTTTGGAGTGTCCTTCTCCTAGAAGAGCTGCTTACCATGGCTAAGGAGTCCCTTCTACCCTTACCAAAAGGAAAGTAGCCACTGAATAATTATAGTACAGTAGCTAACCTCTTAAGTGAAGAAGAATGGTTTGGTAATCTCAGTGTTGTCAAGTGTATGAGGACAGAGGAGAACATGGAAAGAATAGGCCAGACTATTGGTGTATGCGTAGGTAGAAAGAAAATGAACTGTAACCAGAGTTATGAATCCAATGTAGTACTGTCTGGCCAGTCAAAGAAGCCAATAACTCTCTAGAGGTAGTATCTTAACGGGTGGTTGGTGCCCTAATGGAGAAGTGGGTAAAACTAGTAAGGACGATGTGTGAGGAGGAAGAACCACTGTAAAGACAAAATGTGGGGAGACAGAGGAGGTTGGCCTCCATCAGGGATCTGCCCCGAGACATTCCTATTCGTTGTTGTGGCCGGTTTAAAGGTTTAAAGGCCGCTCATGAATGGCAGAGGCAAGGAACAGTGACATTGCCCTATCAAGCAAGACAGTGCCCTATAGACTGACCATATATATATATATATATAATCAGCGCCCAAACCCTTCTCCACCCGCGCGGATACCAAGGAGGACCAGGCAATAGCTGCTAATGACTCAGCAGATAAACCTATAGACTCCCCCAAACACCCCATACTTTCTCACAAGGATGGTAAGGTTGTAGCGACCAAATAAGCTAACGAGTTTGAGTAGGACTCGAACCCCAGTCTTGCGTTCACCAGTCAGGGGCCTTACCACATCGGCCACCACAACTCGGAATTGAGGAACAATGAAGAACTGTGGGAACTTGTGATTGCTGATGATTTAGTTTTTATAGCAGTCGCAGAAGAAGAACCACAAGAAGGGGTTGTGGTGACCTAATTGGTAACGTCCCTGCCTGGTGACCACCAGACTGGAGTTCGAGTCCCGCTCAATCTCGTTGGTTTCTTTAGTAGCTGCAACTTCACCATCCTTGTGAGCTTAGGATAGGGGGTTTTTGGGAGTCTATGGGTCTACCTGCCGAGTCAGCAGCCATTGCCTGTGCCTCCCTAGTCTTAGCTTGGATGGAGAGATGGCTTGGGCACGGATCATATGTATATATGGTCAGTGTCTAGGGCACAGTCATTTGCCTTTCCCATTCAAGGACGGCCTTTAAATCTTAATAAGAAAGAATGATTTTAGCATGGAAACGATATCTAGAAAGGTAAGGTTTGAATGTGTACTTTTGAAAGACAAAGCTAATTAAATGTTAATAGTAGAGAAGGGAATAAAGAGGTAACCATTCAAGTGGAAGATGGTACAGTGCTAAAACAGGACAATGAGTTTTGACCACTTGGGATCATTATTAACATGAGGGCGGTTCTGAGAAAGCAGTGAGACAGAGAGTGAAAGAAGCATGGCGAAAATGAAGAGAAGTAACTGCTGTCGACAAGAAAATACTATTAAGACTCAAGATTTAAATTTGTAACAGTTATCTGGCCCATACGACGGTATCGTATGGGGCAGAAACTTGGGCTCTGAAGAGGAAAGAGGAGAGACAATTGAAAAGAACCGAGATGTACATAGCGAGATGGATTGCTGAAATATCACTACTGGAAAGAGGGAGAGTCAAGATATGAGAAGAGGAAAAGAAAAAGAATAATAGAGTATAAAAAAAATAGTATAAAAGACTAATAACCAAATCGATAACTACACACAAGAAAATAAGAAAAAAATGTATGGAAAGTATTCAGATGGATTTAAGAAAATAGTAATTTTACAAAATATTTTAGATAAACTTTTTGCGTATCCATCACTGACTTTTATGTCTCACTGGGGTCCATTACAGATGTCACAAGAATCCTCCGAGGAACTTCATTTTTTTCTTTAAAATGTTATTTATGTCAGCGACATCCTGATGTATCGACGCTAAGGAATTTTTAAGGTCATGAGAATTGAATTCTCTTTTCAGAATAGAATTAATTAGTCCCGTATGTACTATATGAAGTTGCAAAGTCAAGAGGCATTCTCTTTGATCACATCCTGAGAGTTCTATGCCCTCAAAAGGGTCCTACACTTAACCCCGTTAGAAAAGTGGTCAGCTGAGTAGTTTATTATCATTAAGAAGGAGATTTATAGACGAAGATGTTTGGTCATTTTGATATTTTATTAATTTCCTTTTGCGATAAAGCTGACCTTTGCTGACCGATTAAGGAGCCTTACAAAGACATGGGACCCCTTCACGTTAAAGCATCTGAACCTTTTTTTCTCATACTTGTGTTTTCCACTGTTATGAACTTCTGTGAGTAGATATATGAGTGAATGAGTAAGGACTAGTATTGTGAATGACTTAAGACTGAGTAAGTAACTGGTGGATTAGTTTGTGGGTTAATGGGTGATTCAGTGAACGTTTAGTAAATGATGAGTTCATGCATTAGTAGTGATTAGGCAAATGATTGGATTCAGTAAGAAAGTAGTGAGTGAGTGGGAGAGTGAATAACAGTAAAGGGTCCGACAGACGGAAATAAAATGTATCTACAATACAATAACAACAGAGTTGGACGAGAATGGTACAAAGCCTTGGTATCTTATATTGACAAAAGGATGAAAAGAAAAATCAATGAGGGAAAAACGGTTTTTTTATTCCTTCTGATGTAGGTCACGCCTATAGTTCTATTCACTCCTCTGGGAGAGAGAGAGAGAGAGAGAGAGAGAGAGAGAGAGAGAGAGAGAGAGAGAGAGAGAGAGAGAGATGAGGAGGCTTTAAATATTTGTTGGGAGGAGGACTTGGAGAAAAATAAATTGGGGGAGGGGTTCAGGTTTGGTGGATGAGGGTTTAGGAAGAAGGAGGAATTACGAGGAAGCAATAAGAGGAGAAAGGAGCATATAATAAAAATAATGAGAGCAAGAAGAGTAAGAAAAAGAAATATAGCGGGAAATGCAAGAGCTAAGTTAGTAAGGGGAGAAATAGAAGGGAAGGGAAAACCAAGCAAAAGGAAGGCTAGCATGAAAATGAACATAGAAGAACATAGAAGCAAGAAGAACGAATGTGAAGCAAAGAGGTAAAGACGAGTAGAGAACGATAGAGGAGACAAGACATCACATCGATTTCAACTCCGGTTCTTTTCAACCGAATTTTTCTCTTGTTAGAAAACGGAAAACAAAAAACAATATATTTGTTGGACCAGGCTTTTAACATATTACACGTTTAGGGTTACAAGGACAGAAACTCACAAAGCTTTTCCATTGCAGCACAAAAGAAAAAAAATGAATAGAAAATTTATAACAGCATAAAAAAAAGTATTTTCGAACAAAACTGGTGTATGATATTTCAATTCTCCGATGCCGTAACAACAGAGGGTGGATGGGTGGGCATCTTATCGATCCCATTTTCAAAGAGCACAATTAAAAGAGTGGGGCTTCAATAGAGACTGTATATGATATGCTTCATAGGAACCTCCGGAAGTTTGTCTTTTGAGGCTCACCATAGACTGCAGGCAGTAAGTTTTCTGGGTTGTCCCTAAAGCTGTCTGTTGCAAAATCCCCACTAAGCTGTTGTTCGGCTCCTTTAACTAAGCCTTTATTTTTGTGTGCTTTCCCCGTTATAAGAAACGCATCACTGAAATGCTAGAGAAATGTTCTGTTAAGAAACTTTTGTACAAAATTATGTAAAGTCATGAAACAAACAAAGTTGAGATTTTAGGGCTGAGTGCTTAAGGAAAATCAGGGGAGACTCTGGCACTGATTTGAGAGTTTGTGCGGTGTTGCCCATTTATCTTTATACTAATACATCTTTTCCTTCATTTCTATTGTGGCATAATAACTCTTTCTTTCCGTCTGCTACCAATCTTCTGAGCTCTGTGTTCTTCTATTTCCTGACGCCTAAAACGGTTCTTTATTCAAAGGGCAAATTCGTCAGTGTCTTCGTGTTTAATCCCAACTCTTTTCACAAGACTGAAAAATGTCAGCTAGCTATTTTTGATAAGGGTTACACCTACCTTGCTTTACCCTTAGCCTTTGTGTGGTCTGACGTGCAGTGTATGAGATATATAGTTGTTGTCATTATCTTCAGCTCAAAGGCCTTAAAGGTGACTGGAAACGAACTCGCACGTAGGAGTCCTATCCTTGTCTCATGATGATATTAATACGATGTCGCTTTATTCCTGTTGATACTTTTGAAATGACCGTCGCAAACTATTCATTTTCTGAAAAGAGAAAAAGATTAGTTCTTAGGCTTATATTATGTGACACCCATTTATGATCTTGGGCATGGGCCTTACAATACCAATCCAGCAAAGCAGTGGGCGCCAAGAAGACCCCCGTAAGGGATGTATAGAAGGTTGAATCCTCATACATACGCCAAATATATTTTCTTTTTATTCCATCCAAGGAAGATCAGACATACTTTCTCATTTTCCATGCGACCTTTTTCTATCCTTTACCCATTTATTATATAATTTTTATATTCTTAAACTTTCCCGGTAACTCATTGTCTTCGGTTTTGCCTGTTGATTGATAGCTTGGAGGATAAACCCAGAATAATTATCAAAAATGTTTCTGTGAAGTTATTGAGCTAGTTGGCCATTAGCCGGTGTCTATTCAACAGTGTTATGCGAGAGATTGTATAGCTTTGGTGCTTCTTCCAACAATGGCTGTCCTTTATGATTTCCGGAAAGAAGTAATGCATAGTGTTTAGACTTTAGACTAATGCTATTGAATGTACCATGATAGTTAAAGAATGTCTTATGCCTCGTGGTTCTTAACCTCCAACCTCAAAACTCAGTGGTAAGAGGAAAATCTGCTGAAAAGATTCTTAAGAATTTAAATCGAAATTTTTGTTTGTTGAAATATTTCAAGTTCTTGGTTAAAGTTAAGACTCTTGAAAAGAAACATGTTGGATGATATAGGAAATACAGAAGGTTGAAAGTTCACCGTATTCTCAAGACATGGCATTTCGAAAGTTCACGAAATTTCAAATTTGTATGTAATGCTCCATCTCCCAAGTTTCCACTTTTCCTCATAAATTTGGTATGTTTCATATTTACTCTCAACTAATTTATCTTCTCCGAACTCTTTCAGGTTCTTTGTACTTTCTTTTTACCACTTCCAATTGATACGTTATAATCTGCAAACATCTGCTTTTCGACACTCCATTCAGAACACATTTTGTTTAACAAGTGTATAATCATTTACTGCCTTGTGTTCCTAGCTGCCTGTTTGCTAACCTTTGTTGAATACGCTGTCTTGTTTAAGAAGATGATATCCTCAAGCAAATTGAAAACAATTCTAAACCGAAGTTCCTCATGTCCAAGAGAGTTCAATTCAATGGGTTTTATTGAGAAATTAAGTGCTATTTGAAAATCCTCCAGCAAACGTTGTGTTGCATAAGGCATGGCTTTTCAGAATTCTGTGTTGAAAATGAATTTTAATTTGAAAAGAAATCAACAGCTTGTGATGATTTTAGAGACTATTCTTTTAAAATATTATTATTCGAAAATTCTTTTAAAAGTGTTACATTATCAAAGATCTTCACTTTTGAAAACTTTTCCCGAAAAAATGTTTATATGAAAATCCACATCAAAATTATTTGTTTTTATACAACGTAGCTTTTCAAAACCATTTATATATAAAGAAAATGTATGTTTTGAAATTTCAGACCATTTTAATGAATAATATGTATTAAGATTTTGAGTGACTTAACATTTTATATTTCTTTTCAGGCTGAAGTTGAAATCTTGGACATCACTACCATCAGAGACACGAGGAAGGACAAATATGCTAAGGTGCCAAAGGTATGGACGGTATTTTCAGTATTATTATGTATTGTAGGGTAATCGTCGGATGGATGGAAAACGGAATGAAAGTGATCTTTTTGTATATTCTCGTGCGTAGTTTTGCGTGGTAGCTTTTATCTGTTTAAGATAAGGGTCTTATGGATCACGGTGTCCTGTTCTTTATTGCAGCTACATATGGTTGAGACTTGCACCACATTATCATTTTCCTTAGAAAGGGTGAGAGTATAATAGGAAGGACTTTTATGGGTTGAGGCGCTACCATATCTTTCCATATAATTAGCGACGTTGGATTTAATACTGGCCGGTGGGACGGGAAATGTGGCACTGCTGCTATTCTTAGGAAAGTCTCAATCTATCGGAGCTGAACCATTACCATGTGGATTATTATTTTGTGTTTTTATTCTAGTAGAATTTAAATTAGTCGGGTGAAATATTTTCCTAAATATTGATTATAGTATTATCCAATTTGGTTAATGAATTTAGTGATTGGTTTCATATGATATTTTTTTTATTAGTTACTCAGCCCTGGAGGATCCTACGTTATGCCGTAACGACCCCAGACCTTAAGCAATGTTATTTTACGTTTGGGTAACGGAGTTTAGGCAACCACGGGTGTTAACAGTTCTTAGATTGCTGACTCTTCATCCTGACACTGACGAAATATTTTACAAAGCCCCGTCATTGAATTTTTACAATTTTCCCTTGTTTTCTCTGAGGTTATTGCTCTAATGAGGAATGCATTAGATAGAGATCACTATTTAGTGGATTTGACTAACTCACCTCCTTGAATCTTGGACCTTTTTATGGCCCATTGTCCTGTTGTATCGTATGGTGGGAATGAAGGTGTAAGCCTTCTCCATTATCAACTTATAACTTAACAGTCAGTCACAAATAGATCTGATAAAAGAGTAGCCGGTGTGATAGGAGTATTTTCCCAATGCAAAAGGGTCGCTGTCCGCTCTGTGGATGATCCCACCTGTTGTGCGGAAATCATTACGGGAATCTACTACGCTTATATCACGTTGCCTAAACTTATAATCCAATTTGCATGTTCTCTTGTCAGTTATCGACAGCCAAATACTGGTTTCTGTTATGTGTCGTCACTTTCGGAGGCTTTAGGCCCCTTTGTTTTCTCTTGTGATTATCGAGCCATTGGCCTCGTTTCGGGGTTTCTCTTCAAGGCTTCAACTTGTCTCTTTTCTCTTTAGTTTCCTATTTATGTTGATGTAGAGATCTGGACATGATTTAGAGTTTTCTCTAATGATTGATCGACATTTATAATAGCTTTGCTTCGAGAAGTTGGACTTGAATTTTACCTTTTCTTTTATGATTTATAGAAGGGTTGGATCGCATCGGATATTTTCCCTTTTAGCTCTGGTGTTCTAAGCCTAACATCATTAAATCATCAGTCACCAAGCCTAGACCTGGTTTTTCTCATTATATTCTATTTTTTTTTTATTCTCAAGGGTTATGAAATCAGCTCTTGCAAAGTAAAATGCGTACTCCAAAACGTAGGCAACTCATTTCTCGTTCAGCGAGTTTTCATTTTTTCCATAGAGTAAAGAGAGGCAAGGAAATATGCTTGGGGGACTGTTGTGGTAGGACTTTCATTTTCATGTGGTCGTGACTTTTAGGCGAAGAGACGACGGAAAAGGGTTAGGAAGGTGGGGCGGGGATGGGTGTCGGTGCCATAGGGGACGAGGTGGGGTGGGGAGAGGTTCAAGTTTAAGGGGTATGGCGCAGGCTCGTGTGAAATGAAAAGGCTTCCACTAACTGAGTATACGTGAAAAAGTCAGCCATAGTGGCTTTCCATTTTCTGTGCTCTCTCTCTCTCTCTCTCTCTCTCTCTCTCTCTCTCTCTCTCTCTCTCTCTCTCAATATATGGATTGGGTGCGCCCTGGCAGCTCGGGGTTCAATGAGAATATTTAGGTCTCGAAAAGCCGTTTAGGTAACAGAAGAGTTCAAACCAGAAACTCTTCAGGTTGTCAAGAACATTAAAAGAAGCGAGAATAACTCAATGAGACTCGAATTAAGAGTAATTAAGGTTTATAAGAATGTTTTTTTATGTCCTATTAATATTATCTTTTAACAATTTGTAACTTTTAAGAACTGACGAAACACATTCGACAGCCTCATGCGTAAATTGGTGAATCGTGGATAAATTCGTTATGCTGAAAACTTCCACAGCCTTAGTTACTTCACACACTGCCCAGCCACTTTTAAGTTAATTTTAGATGCTAATTGATACGTGGATGAATTCCTTGTGCAGTAAACTTTCTTATGGTCGGATATTGCATACATCTACATAGAAGGGCCACCAGCAGCTTGTCGACGCTCCGGCACACACTGTGCTATTGAAACTATTATCCTTTATAGTATTATTATTGTCATTATAATTAATCAAAGATTAACCGAACATTTGATGAATCTGAATGGTTATACCTAATTATTGTCGCATCACTTGTAAAATCGCGAATTTGTCTGCTGTAATTCGATGAGAGAGCATCCATATTGACACTCGTAAGATGTACCTGTGTTTATTCTCGAGTCCTTCTGGCCGAGCTTTTCTGCATTGTAGCACTTCCGTGGTAGAGGCAGTCAGTACCATTGGCTGTAGCGGAAATGGGATGAATAACTCATCGGTTTCTCTCCTGTCAATAAATGTGGGGAAGATAGAGTACTAACCCTACTTTAGTATAACGAACGTCGGTTGGTTAATGGTAAGTTTGAGGGATTCTAACATATGGCACTCTTTTTGAGTTTGGAATTTAAAGCAAATTGAACTTGACCATCAAAATGTTAGGAATTGGTTCATACTTTGACGTCTTTTTCTACTTTTTCATTTTCTTAAATCTAATTGTGTCAGTCTCACTCACCTGCCAGATCTTTCTAAACTATCTTGCTCAACTAGTGACTAGTGTGGATCAGGCACAGTTTGATATGCCTTGAAATGGCACAGGAAAAGTCGTGAAAAGAAATAAAAAGTAAGAAATGTACGCTTTAATCTGGAAGTGATTTACAAACTGTCTCTTATGGATTTAAAGGTTTAAGAGAAGTTGCAATGTTAACAGGAAATGCCTTCATTTAAGAGACCTTTAAATGTGTCGGTTTATTTTTTTTTCTCTGACTAGAGCTTGTTCGAGTGGAAGACCTTTTCGAGAGTAGTCATCCGTAAATAACTTAGGGTGACATTCAAAATCACAAATGTGGTATTGATTCCTCGCCTAAGACACGGCCTTTGTGTCCACTATGTGGTCTCTACGATGGTGGCCATTTCAGGACTTAATCGTAAAAAAAATATTCAGCAATATTCTTGATCATTGTTTTTTTTTTACAGTTTTATGTTTGTTTTCCAATTGGCTTCACTGTTGCAGTTGTCATCTTCTATGTGATCTGTGTGACCTCTGTCTTCAGAGGCAGTAAACCCCAAATGAAATCTTGGGTTCTATAACCTTCCACCCATTGCAAAGCGAGTCTTGTATCCTTCAGCTCTGTGCCCTATCTTTAGTTAGACTTTTTTTGTTTTTGAGTGGGTTTTACATTTTCAGTCATCTGATATAGTTACTATATCTTTACAAAAGGATAAACTACATTATTTTATTAACAATGTAATATTGTAGATTTCATACTGGAAATCATTGTTATTCTTTTATTCAAATTTCGTTCACCATATAAATGAAGTATATTCCTATTGCAAGTCATTTCACCCTGGCTGCAGCTGTAATTATACTTTACTAATTAGCATTAGAATTTACTCCTCAGTTAACATCACATCATCCTTATAATGATGATCGCAAATATTTTCTACTAATAACCAGGTAAAGAAATCAATCGGTCGACTCCAGTCCCTGGAGTTTTGTACCTGTCTCCATTTAGTCCTCTTCCATTCTCATCACAAGGCCAAACCACCTTAATGGTTGAAATTTCACTTTGATTTCCAGCTTTATAATTCTCCATCTTCCAGCAACTTCATTTGCAATACGACATGCCAGTCTCAATCTATCAGTGAATATTTTCAGTTTTTTTTTGTTTTTTTTTTAATGAATATTCATGTTTTGATTACTCCTATTTCTCATCACCAAGTATCTCTGGTGATGTCATTTCCAACTGGAATCTGAAAGACAAAAATAAGTAATAGATAACATATTGTAACCGGTTATAGTCAATATAACTCATCATAATATTAGAGTTGAGTTATCAGATGAACTTACTAATGAATTTGCTTACTGGATTATACGGTGACTACCCCATTAAGTGTAACAACGAACGAGAACAGGGATGGTCAAAAGCAAATGGGTCTGACAAAATAAAAAGTATTTGAAGGAGGACATTTCGGTACATAACTCTCAGATTAATCAGTAAGGTCATCTGCTAATTTAAAATAATGCGAATGATTTATCGATAGAACAAAGAAAAAACCTATTCCATGAGGGAGATACTCTACGATGATTGCACTAATGTTTATGTTTTTAAAGATAATTGGTTTTAGCTGTGCTACACGTAGAAATCTTCATAAAGCTCGTTCTAAAGTGCACAGTGACTGAAAGTGCCCCAGCGCTTGGCATTTCGATCTAGATCTCATAAATTCCATTCAGGGATTCGAGAACATCGCTGAATGACCCACGTTTATTCATGAAAACGGCAAATTCTTAACGAGGCAAATGAGGCTCCCAAAATAGACTTGGAGGACGATGATGATGACTTCTTGAACCCGCCTTTGTTCGCTGTCGTCACCCAAGAAAGGGGCGCCATTAACAGTATTCTTCGACGCTTTTTCCTTTTTCGGAGTAGCCCAGCTTGACTTTGAGTTGCGAGGTCCCTCTCGCTCTCTCCTGCATCAGAACAAGGAATAATGTAAAGAACACATCAAGATTGCCATTGTATTCGACAGTGAAATATTTTCTTAATAGTGAGTTAGCCGGTAACTTACAGTGAGCATAAGAGGTTTCAATCCCAACTGACCTTTCTGTCGTAAAGAGTAATTAAGGCTTGGTTTAAAGCTGCCATTTAATTATAATATAAAAGCAGTTTATAAAGCTCCGTAGTTTTCTTAAAAGCAAGAGACGTGTGGCGTACCATCCTGAAGGCGGCAAATTCTACGATGTACGTCTTTTAAAAGGATTTTACCTTTCGAGAAATGGGACTGACACATGGATGGGAAGGGTCGAAAGACCGAGAAAGAAAGAGAGGAAAAAAAGGAGGAAAAACTTCTAGCCCCAAGTTTTGGAGAGTTGGGGACGAAATAGCCCAGATACATCAACACTTGGAGATCGAAGGAGCCCCGGTCCTTCTTTCAATAAGAAATAGATTTCTTTGATTTTTTTTAAAGTCTGTTATTACTGCCCCAACTGGAAAAAGAAATCTAATTTTTATTTCTTATTGGTATATCGGGATATCTGTTATTAAGCAGGTTTTATATATATATATATATATATATATATATAATAACCACAATATCATTTTATCTTTTGGAAATCCTCTCACTTTTTTGTCACTTCAAAGCCCTAAATGTAAGTATTGTAAATGAAGGGACCCAATAATGAGACTCAAGCCTATGTTTCAGTATTAGTGTAAGTTAGCGTAAAACATTTCAACCTATGGCGCGAGAGTTCGAATCTAACCCCTAGAAATGGAATTTTTTCACTTATTATCTTATTTAGATGTAAGGCTTTCTAGTGATGTGCTTATTAAACAGTGTAGTAAACAGTTTAAGAAATTGAGAGTTAACTGTGTCTTTTTCAAATATATAGGTATCTGGTAAAGCAATCAGTGTATATATACAGTATATATATATATATATATATACATATGTGTGTGTGTGTATACACGCACACACACACACACACACACATATATATATATATATATACATTTGGGTAGTTTTCATTACCATGCTGGCCACTGCAGATTGGTCCTGGTGGGAGATTTTCGTCTTATCGCTCACAGCAAACTAACCTAGTATGGGTAGCTCTGACTAGAACATCTATGCTGATCAGGGTGATACGCAAACCCTTTCACCATGTCAAGGTATCCCTACTCCAAAATTAATATATATATATATATATATATATATGTATGTATATATATATGTATGTATATATATATGTATATATATATATATATATATATATATATATATATATATAATATATATATATATATATATATATAAATGCACACATATATAAATCTCTGTATATATATATATATATATATATATATATATATATATAATATATATATATATATATATATATATATATATATATATATATATATATATATATATATATATATATATATATATATATATATAAATGCACACATACATATCTGTATACACACACACACACACACGCACACATATATATATATATATATATATATATATATATATATATATATATATATATATATATATATATATATATATATATAATTGTCCTCTTCCAAACACGTTTATTCACGTATCTTACTATTTTTGACGTTGTACTTCGCTAACTTTGTGTTTGACCATGATGTAGAGTATTTCAATTTGTTTGACGTACGGTTATTACAAAAGTTACCATTTCTATTGAGGGTCAATATTTGAAGCCATTGTGCAAATTGAAGTCATATTTTTGCAACTTATTGCGATTGAAAGCTCAATCTCCGAAAATGATAAAGTGTAAATATGAATGTGTAGTTAGTAGGTAATTTTAATTGCTTGTATACATGCATATGTATTGATGTGTACGTGTATGTATAGATCATACTGTATATATTTATGTGTATACTTATGTTTCTTTATATCATTACACACGCACACGTAAAGTATGTCTGTTGATGCATGTAAGAGAGGAAGTTTTAAAAAAAAACATGTCTGTTGTTATCTGTAAGAGGGGAAGTCAAACGTGTTTAGGTGCGTCTGTTACATAATGTTGTCTGTCTGTAACCTCCTCTACGGCGGTTACAGCCTGTCCGTTGTCTTTGAATTCTTGTAACCTGTTTTCTTCCATTGCTCCCCAGAGCGGCCAAGATAAAATGGACGTCACGAAGTACCTTTTTATGGTGAGTCATTCTAGGTTGGCCCCCCCTATCATCGATGTGAACTCTAATAATAACAATTTAATAAAAAAAAGAAAATGATAAATTTCAAAACTCGTCCTCATTTTATCGCTTCAAAAAAACTCTCTCTCTCTCTCTCTCTCTCTCTCTCTCTCTCTCTCTCCCTACAGTAACTCACCGTATCTTATAGTTCGTCTGTTTCCTTCCCTGTAAAAATTGACAAAGGTACATCTTTCGGCGTCATGTCCTACATTGGTGTCTCATGATGTTAGGTTGGGTAAATTGGTCTCTCATTCTCCATGAAATTCTCGTGTTTGAATTATAGACGTTGTTATTTTTTATATTGTAAGTATAGACCTTTATATGTCGAACCAGGTCTGAAAAGGCTTTTTTTTTTTTTTTTAGGGAGACCAAAGAATATCATGATCCAGACACCTGTAGGATTTGCGTTCGCCATCATATTCTGTGTTTCTGTAATTGTTGAGTATTCGTAGTAGAGCATGATTATCTCCGCCATCATCATCATGATCATCAATATTATTATTATTGTTTATTATAATTGTTGTTTTTGTTGATGTTCTTGCTCTCATTACTATCCGTATCATTAGTCTTTTATCTTCAAAGTGTCTGTGAAGTTTGATATTGAAAAACTTAAATTTTAAAACGCATTTATTTTACCATCTCTCGATATATGCTGTATATAAAAATCTCCTCTCTGGAGCATGAAAGTCGTTCCTCTTTGCGTATATATTTGATCTTGCTTCCTGTCGCTTCTGCCACCCCAACTCAGCCCTTCTCCATAATCCCCAACACCCAGTAAAGCCTCTAGATTCAACCACAGGGTTTTTCTCTTCCTCAAGATTCATCCCCAAATTAACAAGTTTACCCGTAGCAACGTTTCCGAGAAAACGACATTTCTAACTATTATTTACATTCTGCGAACGTTCTCTCTTTCTCTATCTCTCTCCACTGAGGCATGAATATTTTGAGTCGATTCTCCGTATATCCTGAAGAACTCTTTCCAGACCCCTTCTGGGCCTCCTCAAGTCTGACTACCCCCCGTAAATCTAGAAGCCATATTGAGACCAAACCTCCCCAAAAATATCCCAAAGGCTTTGTTGAGACCAAACCCAATAGAGGCCAAACCTAAAAGATCCCAAGGGCCATGTGAAGGTCGTGGCCGTAAGCTGGGTTGGTGCGCCCTCCTCTGTCAACTTCCCTTTGCGCGGTCTCTTGCGCTTCCATATCTGCTGTCAGGTTTGAGGAGGGTTTTCTATTTAGAAGAATATCTTCCTGATTTATTACATTACCTTCCTGGTAACCCGTAGGAGCCAAGCCCTGAGACAGAATCAATCTTATTAAGTTCCTCGTGGTAGCATGACAAGATAACTTCAACGATTAAAAAGATGTCTTTAAAATGATACTCTAATGCCTACTAGGCTCTCATTCACGGTTAAGATTCGTCATTGGAGAATTTCCCTTTGATACAGGATAGCTTTGCTAACATTTTTTTTTTTCGTCAAAGGAGGTTCCTCTCCTAGAACTTCTCTAAGTTAATTTTAGATTTTAATAATTAATGAAGAACATCATTGTCTTATAATGTCCTCCTATAAAATGACGAATCTCAACCCTAGATACCAGATTTATATTGGCGGACTAATACACTGTCAACAGAGAACTAAAATTGATTTCCTTTGATATTAAATTGTATTTTAGAAATAGCTTAATTTCCAATGTTGTTTTGATATCTATTGGTTTAGCTCACTAACAGAGATGAACAGGTAACTTGAATTATATGTATATAAGTAAGTCTTTTATTTCTCCTAATGTGGCTCTTTGTTTTCTTGAAACTTGATTTATTTGTTTGGTTAAAATGAGATCAGTTACCAGAACTATTCAAATCCTCTCCTGGCCACATCGACCTCTGCATGATTTTAGCCAGTTTTCTCCTCAGGAGAAGAAGCAAGGAAGGAGAGACAATAATCTCATTTTTCGTCTTTATTTCTGTGTAGGATCCCAAGATGACGCTGAAAGGAGGGACATCCGATCATCTGGAGCAGAAGAGTTTCACGGTTGTCCATGGTCCGAATTTCGTTGATGTCTCTTGCTGTAACTTCGTGGCCCAGAAACCAGAAACGGCTAAGGTAAGTAAATGAACAGATGTTCATTATTAATTCTTATTGATTTCCACAGAATAGTGTATGCCTATTTAAGGTGAGTACAGCATGTGGTGAATGGTGTCGGACTATAATTTATTGGTTTCTGATAAGTGACGAGCCTTTCATAATAGCGGAGTTGGATCGGAATTTAGAATAGGTTTCGTGTCGGTTAGTAAGTCGTGTCTAACATTGTCAAATGAATAATTTAAAACGGAGATGATTTCACTCCATATTCCTTGAGTTAATTATAAGTTATCTCTAAATAGATTGTATCAGTTGTTTTCAGAAAATACTTCTGTAAATAAATAACAATAATTGAATTTCATTGAAATTATAAAGATGAACAATTCTAATATCAAGTGATTGACCATTTCAAAATACAAATTTCTTTTTCATTTCGGAATTGTATGTTACTGAAAGTTTTTCATGAAGATTTAGATATACACCTTGACATGTTATCATAAAATCATATTCATCACGTGTTTCACGAAATATAGTATGCCTCTTCACACAAAAAGGCACAGCATTATTCATAATGTATTTCAGTCTCAATCTAATGGGAACATTACATTCAATCATGCCTGATTAAAAAAAAATGCCATTGGAAAGCAAAGGGATTGATCAAAGTGACTTATTCTTTGATTCATAGCATTAAGCAATGCGTTCAAAGCAAATCCATCACAATGTGCTTTGCATCAGTTTTTAATGTCAGTAGAGTCTGATCAATGCACAAAGCGGCCTTCAGTTTTCCTATAGAAGTTGGCATAGAATCATATTGGCCTTATGAATCCAGGCAATTATTAATTTCTTTATTACATTTTGCCCAAATCAATTTTTTCCACTTATGCTGAAGTACATGTCTTTTTGTTATACCTTTCATTATCCTTTGAAGTAAGTAGTTTTTTATTTTTGACTGTGTCTGGGTAACTTTTGATTAGTTCCAATGTATACGGTTACTTTATTATTTATAGATCACTTGTTTTTATCAGATAATATACAAAGAAAATATATATACGACAATAGGTGACTCATAAAGATTATTAATAGTTTTAAAGGTTCACGATTTTCAGTAGTTTGAAATATTCATCACATTTTCAGATGTCGATGTTTTAATCAAACACAAACAGTTTGATGTATATAAAGTTTTATGTTAATTAATTTCTCTCATTAACATTCCAAGGAATTGGTAAAATTTAAACATGCGTACATAGAAATATTGGTCATCCTTATACAGTACATGCTATGTTTGAGTTTAGGCAAAGGCTGAGGTCCTGCGATATTTATATAATGTCTGAATATTTTGGGAAACTTAGCAGTTATCAATTAAAAAAAGAACATTTCTAATAGGATTATACGGCATAATCAAACCTTTATTACTCTTACTCTATCACTTACTCATCCTTTCTCTCACTCTCAATAACTCTATCTCTGCCACTCACTCTTACTTAGTTGAACTTTATCGCCCACTCTGTCTTTTACTCTTACTGTATCAGTTAATCAATCTCTCTCTCTCTCTCTCTCTCTCTCTCTCTCTCTCTCTCTCTCTCTCTCTCTCTCTCTCTCAGACGATGCTTAGTCACTCTTACTCTCTCTTAATCACTCTTGCTATTTTGCTTACTGAATTCTACTCTATTGCTTATTGCAACTCTTACTCACCCCCACTGTATCACTATATCTTTCTTTATGGCTTACTCGCTCTTACTCGTTTGGAATTTTGGACCATATTATAACCCATTTACGCTCGCTGCCGACCGCATGAGCCATCTTTCAGGGCTACTCTAGGTGGTTGCGACGCCACTGTTATATACAAAGCTAACCACTCAATCAATTTTATGTTTTCCTCTTAGTTACTCTGTGGCATTCCCAAAACTATATTAATATCTCTCTCTCTCTCTCTCTCTCTCTCTCTCTCTCTCTCTCTCTCTCTCTCTCTCTCTCTCTCTCTCTCTCAGAACTTATTAAGGCTAAGTAAGGCTGATAAAGACTCTTTGGTGATTTTAGGTGTAAAATGAAGGATTGTCGAAAGGTACTAGAGAACCCTTTTATGCATGTACGCTAAGATTTTAGTAGGATTTTTCTCCTGAATATTCTTAATTTCTCAGATTTAAGGCATAGAACATCACACATACGGAAGGAACAATAGCAGTTTGAGAGAGAGAGAGAGAGAGAGAGAGAGAGAGAGAGAGAGAGAGAGAGAGAGATTTCCTTTTATCTAAAAAAAAGATATTGAAACGAAAGGGCCCTGTTTATATCATGTGAAATGAAATGTCTTGATACTCAGGAAGTTCAGTAGTGAGTGTAAGTTAGGGGGTAACGGGCTGCTGATGAGTCTGACTGTGACGTGTGTTAGTGGAAAAGTCTTAATGTTTTAAAATGTATAGATTAAATGGTTAGGTAAATAAATACACACTAGATATCTTTGAAAGTGTAGGAACAGCCAGTGAAAACAGGTCGCGCTCTGCCAAAATAATGTAAACGGAAAAAGAAAGCGAAGGAATTGGAATGTGTAATGGGGAAAGCAAATACAGGTTGAGAGAGAGAGAGAGAGAGAGAGAGAGAGAGAGAGAGAGAGAGAGAGAGAGAGAGAGAGAGAGAGAGAGAGAGAGAGAGGCGCAGCAGAGCGCCAGTTCGGCAGTCAACTTGAAGCTGTGACGTCATTCTTAACCTTGCTTTTTTTCTCCGGACCAAGCCAGGTAGCGCAAAGGAGAGAAGAGAGAAAAAAAAAAAGAGAGGGGGAGAGAGGAAGGTTAGCACAAAAGGGGGGAAGGGAGGAAGAGGCTGAAGGGGGGATTCCTCTCCCTCCTCTACCTTGGATACGTTGATCGAAAGTCTTTTAAAAAACCTAACCAACCTTATGAGCCATTCAAATGCTTGTAGTGGAAAATCATGCTCTATAAAGTAGTATTGGATCAAGTGTGTTGATCTTATTCGCAGTTTATTTTAATAAAGACATACAGGGGAATATGCTCACGTCTCCCCCCAAAAATTCATTTGCTTCCTCTTTAAGGGCACGAACCCAACTGGCAGCCTTGTTGCACGTATATTGTGTGCCATGGAACGAAAGCAACGCCAAAAAATAACGTTGACCAGGGAGATGCTGATATTTTTGTGAGGAATTTCATATGCTATTTTTTTCTGTTGGGAAAAAATAACTATGCTTTTAAAATTTTTAATGCCTAATTGAAATTTGATATATTGATTAGAATCTCTGTGAATAGATGAGAATAAGATTATTATTATGAAATATTAAGTTGTTTATCATAAGGTTCTTTATTTCTATAAGGTTGGGATATTTAATCATTTCTACACCCTGGTGGGTTTTTACTCTTTCTGAAATTCACTTTGGAAACTAGTTATTTTGGATGATTTTCACTGACTAAATGAGAGTTATCAAGATTCCATAAGAAAAAGGATATTTTCATCCCGAATAGAATTAAGAAAATAGTTCCTTTCTGATTCTGAGAACGGAGAGAAGGAACAATAAGTTTACTGCTCGCGACAGGTGACTTTCCCCACTTGCAACAATCGAGAAAGGAAGTTGCTTGGGAATATATTATGTGATCTTGCACTGCCTGTTGAATTTGTGTGGGGGAGATGGCATGGAAGGAAAGGGATGAAAACCGAGGGGCTGGTTTGCCTCGGGGAGCGTTCGGAATTGAGCGCTGGTTTATTTTGGAGAGGTTTTGAACGACTGGCTTACTTCGGGGTAGGCTTGAGAACGGATACCGGCTTTTCTCTCAGATGGGAAAAACTTAAGTGCTACTTAGCTTCTTTACCTCCTTCGATTTATGAGAATTGGGTGTCAGGGAGGGAATTGACTATAGGTTTATCTCGGAGTTTTGCGAAAGTTTAATGAAGGCTTACTTAAGAATTAGGTGAGAGTCAATTCTGGCCAACCTTGGGGATAGGTAAGAATTAGGTTCAGTTTTACCTCGAAATGGGAAAGAATTTAATACTGGCTGACCTCGAGGTAGATGATATTTGAGTGCGGTTTCGCCTCAGATATGGGGAAATTTGAGTCTGTCTTGGAGATAACCGTAAATTTAGTCCAGTTTTACCTTAGAATTTGGGGGAAGAATTTGGGTGTGAGTTTATCTCCTGAGACGGTGTGAACGGAGAGCAGTTTCACCTCTGAAATAGGTAAGAACTGATCTCTGGTTTACCTACAAGATGAATTGCAAGCAGCATTTGGGCCTGGTCAGTATGTGGATGGATGACCGCTCTGAATGCTATTCCCTGTTGCTACGAAAACTCCTGTGACTCCATGTGATAACGAGTTCAGTCTGTCAACCCCAGGGCCAAAAATTAATGCTTTAAATTAGATGCACAGGTCTGTTATGAGCAGCAGTTGGTCATTATAGCGCCTAAACTTGGTCTTAAATGTTAGTATATTTTTCTAGGGGAGGGTGAGGTATAACTTCAGATATGAGAATAAATAGTCTAAAATATTCTTACTCTGCTGGTGTCCAGACCTCGTTAAGGTCCGTTTCCTGTTACACAGCCTGTGTTACTGTCAGTAACGCTTGATGTATTGCAGGGCAGATGCCTCAAACCATAGCGCCCAGCGGTAATTTATTTTATATTCATATTTTTTTTCAGTTAAAATAGTTTGTCACCTTCTGACAGGTTTTGAGAATTTTATTTTTTGTTAATAGCCACAAACACTTTAATAACGATTAATAAAAATTATTAGGCCTACTTCTAAAAAAGTCACATTCTATATTCTTAGTTACAGTCAACTGTAATATGATGAACTGATATTTAGCTACAAAGGAAGTAACTACAAGTCGCTCGTTAACTAAAATGACTACAGGAATAGAAACATTAAAGATTCTAGACCATTATTATTATTCCTTTTATTATTGTCTACAATGAAGCTCACATGCAACAATACAAACAGATTTCTTCTTTCTAGACATTGTACCAAAGATGAAATGCTAATGTAGTGTGAAAAAAAAGAAAAGAAATAGAACAAACATGAGAGAAGGAAACTCTAATTACTATATCATGAAACGTAATGTGTATCGATATATTAATTTTCTATGTGTAATAATCATACTCTATAATCAACGAACGTTCAGACTCTACTTTCCCCGAACTTCTAGAAATGGTTCTTGACGAAGGGTTGGTACTCGCTGCCTTGACCCTTATGTTCACCGCCCACATTTTAAATAGTAGTCTGTGACTTGGCTTCTCTACCTTTTCTAATGAAATTATGTTACTTCTCCTGCTGGGTATAAATGCACGACAATTGGCTAATAAAAGTAAACTAATCTATAAACCAAAGAAACGTTCTCATGTTCAAGTCTAAAAACAAACCAGAGCACTTGAGGGGAAGAAGTATTTACTTTGGAGTAATATCAGAGTTCCTCTAAAAGGTAACATCATTGATGTATCCTGAGTATTCTTTCAAGGTTTTGAAGCCAAGACAATAAAAGAACTTTGACACGGTACTTTGAAAATCATCCGAACTCAGTGGAAGTTGAAAATGTGGAGTGAGTAGCTGTTATTAACCCCTGAAATACTGAAAGTGAGAGTGATAGTTTCTTATCAAGATCTAATTTATGAAAATACAGGGACTAAACTCTTTGTCCCTCCAAACAGTTCGTTATCACTTCAATAGGAGAGTATTTCGGAAACTAAACAAATGACAAAACTAATCAAACCTCATGTATACTGAAAGACCCAATAAAAAAAAAAAAAGCTTTGGCGCTTAAAAAAGAATTAAACTATTATGGAAGCCTAAATCTCAAACCTCAAAAACTGCTGGAAGAGTAAACCTCAGACAACTGTGCTGGAAGTCAAAAGCCCAGACGGCGGGGAAAACAAACGAGATCCAGTCATTAGATCGTTGGAAAACGAAAGCTCAAACATTGCAGGAAGACCCAGCCTTATAAACGAAGGCGAAAATCCCAGTAGTGATAAAAGACGTCAAACACTGAAGAAAGTTTAAACTCCAAACGACATGAAGCTATTATTGGGAAAAAACCTTAAACAATGCTAAAGGAGAAAAAAAAGACCTACCTATAAACGAAAATTCAAACAAAACTATAATATCAAAACACAAAGCTTGATTCAAGACCAAACCTCAAACTGGAGCAGCAAACCCTTCAAACGACCCATTACGGTGTTTAAGTCCGAACCTCAGACGTTACTAGAACTGGCTCGGGGGAAGTGCTGGTCTCCACATCAAGAGAGCGCCTTTAACCAACCGAGCGTCGCCTTGTGATCAGCGAGGCGGTGTCCATCGGATTCCATTAGCTATCTATCAGTACACAAACAGTCCCGGTGTTACCACACAAACCACCTTACCTGCTCCATGAAGACGTCTCTTCTGCTGGAAAATCACATTAGGAGACAGCACTGAGAACAGATGTGGTTTTCTAAAATAGTTTCAAAGGGAAATAATTATTTGCGTCATTTTCTGGAAAATTATATTCATTTTCAACAAGAATACATAATATTTTTTGCCATGTTTCTGTAACTCATACATTTTTCAAAAGGCTTGGCGGTGTCAACTCAATTCCTTTCTTATATCGTAGATAAGACCCACTGCATATGGGTAAAGGTGCATGACATAATTATCTATTAATCTACCACTCCGTATTCATATTACAGAGAAGTTCATATCCTACTGTGCAAAATGCAATTTCTATACCTAGATTTCTACCCCCTTGCATTGTATAACTGGTAATATACAGTCAGCGAACTCAAGATTTACTATAGAAATCAAACAATTGAATACAGAACAACAAAAAGTATTTGATTATTATTATGTTGCTTAACGATTGCCCTTCATTTTTGTCAGAATAGATTCTCACTTAGAATAATTCAAGAGTAAATTTATAGAAAATTGTGTCTATTCATTTGAGAAGTTTTGTGAATGATATTCAGACAATGTATTTTGAGGAATTGGCATCAACTCATCGTTTAGGATTAGCCATTATTTGATTAAAAAATCTTAAGTCGAGTAAAATAAATGGTTTTATTTACTGAAGAATAGTGCGTAGACGACACAGTTAAACCCTCTCCAGCTATAAGGTCCCAAAGGCTTTCTTCTTTTAATCTTCTGGTATTTAGAGATAGCAATCACTTCGTTCTTGCAATTATATTTTGCTTAAGGGATATTCATACAGTTTTTTTGGCCCTTTATATATCTTAGTTTCCTTACGGCAGGGTATTACTGCAAATCTTATGTTCTATATATATCTATCTATATATATATATATATATATATATATATATATATATATATATATATATATATATATATATATATATATATATATATATATATATATATATATATGTATTATATGCATATATATAACATATATGCACATACATACATATATATATATATATATATATATATATATATATATATATATATATATATATATATATATATATATATATATATATATATATATATATATATATATATACTGTATATATATATTGTCTATATGCATTTATTTATATACGAGAGAGAGAGAGAGAGAGAGAGAGAGAGAGAGAGAGAGAGAGAGAGAGAGAGAGAGAGAGAGAGAGAGAGAGAGAGATACGATGTATATACAGTATATTATAGTAATTGATATAGGTATATCGATATATTAGTATATGATTATATATACATTTATGTGTTTATACATACACACACACATATATATATATATATATATATATATATATATATATATATATATATATATATATATTTATATACATACATACATACATACAGAATAAAATCCTCTGAACGTCAAATGGGGAATCATGAATATTCTCGTTTTTTTTTTTTTTATATTTTGATAGGGGGATTTTGGACAGAGGCTTTCACCGGTTGTTGCTCAAGAATGTTTCAATTCGTCAATATGTTATAATTAATTTGATCTGTTACGAAATACACAGTATCCCATAGACTCCATACCTAATTAGCTAGCGTCGAATATTTTCCAAATGATAATCACAGGATATCTTTGGCGTCAGGCTTTTTTTTCACTCCTTGATTCTCTGTCTATAATTTGCAAAATTAACCTTCAGCCTGTTATGCCTGTTCACTAAATGTAGACTCGTCGGAAGGCACATTCTCCATTTCATATTGTAGTTATCTGGGAAATAGAGTAAGGCAGTATTATAATTACCGTACACATTTTAAGGCCAGGAAATCTAGAATAGATTTCATTTGGTTATAACTGAAAGAAGTGCTATTTGTTGTCTGAATCTTAGTAAAGAGTTTGCAATCATCATATTTTTCGTATGGTGCTCTGTTTGTTGCACGAATCGTCAGAATATAAATGTTTATGCCAGTATCAGAGCTTAGTCTTTAAGTTATTTTGAAACAATTTTTTATCTTATTTTCAGGATTTAGTGAAGTTTAGATT
The DNA here is from genome assembly GCF_036898095.1 of Palaemon carinicauda. Lineage (NCBI taxonomy): Eukaryota > Metazoa > Arthropoda > Malacostraca > Decapoda > Palaemonidae > Palaemon > Palaemon carinicauda. The sequence goes on along the minus strand of NC_090730.1, from coordinate 66,723,901 downwards.
AGCAAAAGGAAGTGTTTTTTTAATTCATAGGATTTGAGTATGCACAAGGATGTCCTGTTTTCGTCTTCAGAATCTTAACCACTTTGAAGCGATGTGCTATCTTGTCTTAGATTTTTGATGAGCTTTTTGAACTTATTTGTTTGTTAACTTGGCTATGACCAATGTCTGAAGGAGCCCAAATGGAGTGCATCTGTACCGCTAGGAGGTTAATGTCGTATTCTGTTCATGATAATCCGTTGGTGGTAATACAGCATCTGCCAAGGCTTGAATAAATGAAAACGGTCGAGTGATGACCGTAGAGTTCTATCCTATTCGTGTCTGATTTGCTTTCAGATGGTGGGATGGGCAGAGAGAGAGAGAGAGAGAGAGAGAGAGAGAGAGAGAGAGAGAGAGAGAGAGAGAGAGAGAGAGAGAGAGATCTCCTACTAAATGATTTATAAAGGTTAATTTCTATGATTTGTAAATACGCTAAAGACCTCTAGTTTATTGAACTTTTCGTGACGTTACTGATCATGACAGTAACATGTTCTGTGATGAGGTATATTATTTCTTGAAATGGAAAATTCTATACATATGCGGGAGAGAGAAAACAGGAAATATTTTGTGCTGCATTTTATGAGAATAGAATAAATATTTTTAATAGTTTAAGCTATTGTTACAATTGGATAACATATGGCTATTATCCAAGCTAGTAGGGTATACGGGATACTTAAGAAAATAAAAAGATATTCGAATTGAATAACACTCATATTATTATATACTGTATATATATATTGCTCTTTCTCTGTCACTTAGAGTTATTCCCATCACTATTCTATCCAAGGGAAACATGGATAAGGGAGCAAACTAAAGTAGAGGATATTCTAACAACATGTAAACATGTAAGAAAAAGAAATGGACACTGGAACGACATATAATGAAAAGGACAAATAATAGATGGACATTAAGAATAACAGAATGGGTCCCTAGCCAATGCTAATGAAGGAGGGGAAGGTAGAGAAGACGATGGATTCACGAACTAAGAAAATTAGCCGGTGTGGATTGGCATAGAAAGACCATAAACAGACAGATGCGGAAGGACATATCTGAGGCAGTGGACTAGTAACGGCTGATGGTGATATATATATATATATATATATATATATATATATATATATATATATATATATATATATATATATATATATATATTATATATATATATGCGTGTATGTGTGTTTGGGTGTGCATGTGGTTCATGAAATCTGTGTTCATCTGCTGGTAAGGAAGATTAAATGCAATGCTGGAAAAGTTTAATGCAAAGGTTTTGTAGTTACATCAAGTTATTTTAAAGATTTGAGATTGCACTTTTTTTCTTGATACACATGTTAGTCGGCATGTATTTAACTCTGGAATCATAATGTTCCGTGATAAGATTTCACTAGTCTTAATAAAAGTGGCTTTAAGTAGTGCAGAGTAATATGAAACATCGTCTCTTTGTTTCTCGAAGATTTGTTCCGTTCGTCTTTTAGAATAAAATGAATAGTCCCTTTTTAATTAAGTAAAGAGTACCCAGTTAGTGTTGATGCAAGCATTGAGAGGACAGTGAAAGTGAAGGGACAATTCGTTATATGAAGAGTAACCCGAAATGTTTGGCAGTGTAATGGAAAATAGTCAACAAATATACATTCCTTCCATGACGCATTGGGTCAGGTATGTTGATAAAGCGTCCATATTGGAATAGTTTCATGTCAGCTTGTATAAATTCGGTGTTTTTCCCTGGATTAATATAAATAGTACATACCTTGAAGCTGCTGAGGATTTACTTCCAAAATTGTTTTTAAATTGGGTTTCTTGTCAAGCCCGTCAAAACAGATTGTTTTAAAGAATTATTTAAAAGTAAAATTTCATTATGTTAATATGAGTTCACTGGAATTTTTATAATGATTTAAAGAAATTTCACCTTCTGGGAATCTGATTCTTTTCAACAAGGGGGAGATGTTTCGTGTAAGTTGCAGTAAGATTTATGGGTAAGTTTAGCTTATATATGGAAAATATAATTTGATTGAAGTGTGGATTGCAAAGATCACTTTTATTCTCTCATATGTTAGAAAGCATACTTTGAAAGTCTTTGGAAAAAGGAAATAGGTTAATTTTGCATATTCAATTCAAAACCTGTTATCTTTCACCGTATTTGATAGAATGAATAAATCTCTTTTGGTAGTTTCAATTTTGCGAAAAACTTAATACTGTAAAATCGAATCTCTTGTTCTCTAAGATTATAGTTGTTTTTTTTTTTTTTTTTTTTTTTTTTAAAGATGTGTTGTGATAGTTCAGTATTCCCATCCAATGGTAGACTGGTGGGGAGCCCATCCCATCTCTTAGTCCTATAGTGTTCAGTTGTTTCTACAACTTTACTCTTTACTGTACTTTTAAGCAACTAGAAAAAAAAAAGAAAAGGGTTAGAGCGGCTTTTAGGTATACTTCTTCGCTCATCAACAACCATTGCCTGTTCCTTCCTGGTCCAAACTTGGGTGGAAAGGAGAGTAAGGACGCTGATCATATGTAAGTATGGTCGACCTTTAGAACACTCTGCGACAAGTCCAGAAACTTGATCCGTATTTCTGCCGCTTATGAACCACCTTTCAAGCCTTTAAACGTTATGCTAACGCTATGGCATTTTCACTGTTCTCTTACAAAGCTTGAACGGGATAGTAAAGAATCAGTCATCTGGTTGAAAAGAGATTTGCTAGTTACTAGATCAAAAGAGATGGAAGTGCGGGAATGTTAGTACTTCACTTGAGCTAACAATACCACCTATGCGTCTGCTTTTAACTTAGGCTTTTTTGTTCAACAGTTTTAAATTCATAAACAAAATATTATGATTTCATTGGTCGTAAGATGTATAGTAGTTTGTTCTATGTTTTCCCTATGTAACCCCAATAAACGTTAGTACCTAAAACTCATTGTCAATCGTTGTATTGAAAGATTATCCATTAACAAAAAACAGTATTTATATGTAATTTATATTAGTAATGTTTATGATAGATTTATGTTTTTCTAACTATTATGAATATCTAAAAGACTAGATATAAACATAGAAATATACAGGTGCTAATTAACTAAATAATTATTCGTCTGTGATTTGCGAACTCATGTGCGCCAGGGGACTTTAGTGGTCACAAATAATATCACAGATTTTGTTCACACTTTGAAATCGTGGTCCCAAGACCGTAATCTTCTACAGATGTACAGTTGATAAATGAATTGTAGCGAAGAAACAAGATGTCTTTGGATGCATCTCATGCAGGTGTCAAACGGTGTATTTCTTATCTATGATTCCATGAGAATAAAAATTTGTAATTTGTAAGGATCGAATGTTACACATTCAATCCTTTGATTATGGTATAAATTAAAACATCCACATTCTGTTTGTGTGGGTTATTTGTTCAAATGGTTGAGAGAGAGAGAGAGAGAGAGAGAGAGAGAGAGAGAGAGAGAGAGAGAGAGAGAGAGAGAGAGAGAGAGAGAGAGAGAGATTTTCTACTTAAGGTGTTTCTTTTTTTTACAAATAACGAAGAAGAAACTGTAATTTCTTATCATATATTGTAGCTAATAATGATGTTTTATATTTTATATGCAGAACTATTTAATAAACAAGATCAATTAACTATTTATTTTGAGTAAAACGTATCACGTTAAATTAAGAAAAAAAATAACCTTTTGCCTTTATTAGAATTGTCTGTTTTAACTTAAAGTTATTTATGGGTAGATGATTTTTTCAATATTAAGATAACTTATCGTCCAAAGATAGAAGGATATTATGAAGAACACGAAAAACCCTTTTGTTTGGAAATAAATGGTTTATATTCATTATTTTTTTAGCTGGTCAAGTTGAATCATACTCGCAGCCTTTCCTCTTGACTTCTATTTTTAGCACCAAATTTTGTAAGCAATTTTGATTGTTATTGAGCAAAATACCTTTATGTCACGCACCTTTTGCCCCCGAATCCAAGATTAAAACATTGAATTTGTATATTTTGACATGCAACTATTCCAATATGATCGGCATATCAAAATATCTAGGTCATTGCATCATGCATGGTATACTAATTCGTGAGATCTGTGTTTTTACCAGATAGAAATTTTAACTTTCATAGATATTTTCATTATCAAAGATACTGTATATTTTAGATCATATTTTTTTCTCAGTAGTCATATAAATATTTAACTTTAATTTCTTTCGTTACGGTTTCTGCATGTTTAGGAAACATATGGCATTGTCATAGAATGTTATGAAATGTCTTATAATCATAGGATAATTTCTACGGGCATGCATTACTTATATTCAAAAGCTCTTTGATTTAAAAAAAATTCAATCATAACTTATTAACAATTAAGTAAATATTTGTATCTACGTTAGATAATATTAGTGTTCATTCGTTTTCTGGTCGTTAATTACCCGAAGGAAATAATTTTCTTTAGGTAAACCGCATGGAATGTCCTTCTGAGGGCTTTGTTCCCAAATCTACTAAATCTATTGGAGATTGTTTCGTTGTCATACCATGACTCATGTCCATATAGTAACACCGATCTCACTAAACTTAAACTTACATATAGTCTGAGTAAAACGGCAGGACAGGATTGTGAATGAAAATATAAGAGAGGTTATTCAAGTGGTGTATGTGGATGAGATCTTGGTGACGGGTGGATGGAGATGGTTTGGTCATGCTCTTTGCACTCCCCTAGAGAGATTAGGTCACCAAACGTTCAGCTGGGCTCCACAAGGCAATGAAAGAGTTGGAAACCCTGCCTACATGGCTGAGGACTATGAAGCGCGAAGTGGGAGATGATGAATGGAGAGGTATTTAATTAAAAGCTCAAGATAGAAACGACTGGCGAAATCAACCGAGGCCCTTTGTGTCAATAGGAGTAGGGGGAGATGATGATGATGAGGAAACCACTTGGAAAAACAATTAATAAATCTTCCATCCTTCTTAAAGATCCTAGTGTTTCTTCTCTTGGCTCTGTTCCAGTACTTACATTAGAATTTACTTTTCATAAAAAGAGTTGACCCACATGGAAGCACCTAACAGTTAAAGGGCGTGTAAGATCAGACCGTTATAATTAATATGCTCTGTAGCCAAAATATCTGCAAATCCCCAGGACGAAAAATCGAATGTAAACTGTGCCAAATGCTGTCGTATAGATAGCATATACGTTTCAGTGAATATTTGCTGATACACGCAACCGCATAATTATACATAACTTTTATAGATAAAGAATTTGAGTGGTGTCATCTTATTCGAATAGGTGCGTGTTTTATTTTTTTTATTTCATAAAATCTTTGGACAACGGACGAACAAATCAGTATGGGATCTTTCAAAATATTTTTTCTTTGTTATCAACGAAGAGTTTACGATTGATCGCCATCATATCCATGCTGTTGATTTTATTGCAAGTCATTACAGTATAACCAATCATTGCAAATGACGCTTTGCAATTCATTTGTTGTAATCGTAATATTAGTAGGTAATCAAATTTTCATTTGTACGACCGTTAAGCTTAGTAAAACGCGGTACGCTTATCCCGTAGAGTTTTTTTTCTCAAATGCATAACTGTGCCAATTATCGTCACCTGTTGTCTCGATAAATCACAGAGACAAAGCTCCTTGGATCTTGTTTGTTTTTGTATTGGTGAAGGTAATAATGATAATATGAATCATGTGTTTACTTTTATCAGTTCATTTTATCATTTTTAATCTTTCAATTTTATATGTTTTCGGAGAGGAATTGTGCTCTACTTGAGTATATTTACTTATTTATATTTTAGCGTTTTAAGTCTTTTTGTATGAAACCTTGTCTCAAAAGAATCATAGCGAACGGATGAAGTTACTATTGCCATTATTCCATAGAAATGTTATTACTAAAAAGTATACATTATTGTTGATCTTGAATAGTAGCTGTAGCAGTACAATTAGCTGTCTAATACTGTACGTGGGATAACGAAATCATTCATAGAGTTATTTCTCCCATTTCTGCTCGAAGCGCTCTCTCTCTCTCTCTCTCTCTCTCTCTCTCTCTCTCTCTCTCTCTCTCTCTCTCTCTCTCTCTCTCTCTCTCTCTCTCAAGAACCTTGCGAAATAGAAGTCAAGACATTGAAGTCAACAAGCAGTGATGTCCGAAGGCAGATAAACAAGAAATGTCAGATTCGTAGGCAGGTGTACCTAAATTTACTATTGATCTGCCTACCCCATGACGCTCGCGGAGCGTGACGTCATCACATGTTAGCACTGAGTAGTGGAGAGAGAGAGAGAGAGAGAGAGAGAGAGAGAGAGAGAGAGAGAGAGAGAGAGAGAGAGAGAGAGAGAGATGGGGTGCTGGGTAATGATGCTTAACTTTTTCATACCTACAGTCTAGGATTGAAGCAACTCCTAATGCATTTCTCTCTCTCTCTCTCTCTCTCTCTCTCTCTCTCTCTCTCTCTCTCTCTCTCTCTCTCTCTCTTTTGTTTTAAGAGTACAAATGCCTTTTGGAGTTTTGAGTTTTGGGGAGACTGCCACGGAGAGATATTGTATCTGGATGAAGGAAAAAATTCCTTAGGAATTTCCAGCGATTTAACTTGGAAATGTTCCGAAATTCCCTTCTTTCGGGATCATCGTCGTTCGTCTTGACTGGTGCGGGTTCTTGCATTTGCTCTTTTGGCCATATGCTTTTGACTTTGTATTATCATTGTTATTATTAGTCTTATTTGTAATAAATCCAAAATTATTTTGTTGTCAGGTCTGGTTTTCGAAAACTCCCTTTATGAAGTTCAATGTATTTTTGCAAAGAAAAGCCATGGAATTGCCATGAAATGCTGTTAGAGTAATTTCTACTGGCATGCAATACTTAATAATACATTATATATTTCATCATCTCGATAATTAGAGACTATATATTTATTATTAGTATATATATATATATATATATATATATATATATATATATATATATACATACATATATATACTATATCGTAATTGGAGGGGAATTTACCCGTTTCACAATGAGTGCCAGAGTTAATTATTATCATTATAGTTCTTCTTCACGAAATAGGCTTGAACACAACCTGGAACAGCCAAATATAACTAAGAGATAGTTATTCGTTAATTCTTGCAAGTATTTTAAGAAAATGGTAATTGGACAGAAATATGTTTCATAAGCGGAAAGGTTTCTCTCGAATTGATTATGGGTTTGGGGGGAAAATTAATGTGTGGGGGAAGGGGAAGAGGGAAAGGGGAGGAATTCGGGTACAAGAAATCAATCTTTAGCATGCAGAGACAGTCCGGAGCATCTAGGGATCGTCGGGAGCATTTGGGGATCGTTGGGAGCGTCTGGGGAGGGCCAAGTCGATGGAGATTGGGTAAACATAGGACCCGGGGACAATGAAGCTGCTGTGGTTTTCTTCGCACTTTGCCTCGTCAGAACTTAAAGGTATTATTGACAAATACCGTCTAAGTCGAATGACTGTTAGTTAAAATGCTGGAGTTGGTGGTAATCATTATTTATATTATTTTTTTCTGCACGAAAAACATCTTTTGTTTTATCTAGATACTGTTTATATAATTCATAGTATACATTTACTAGAAATGATAGTCAAAACCGATTCATAAATCTTTTATAAATGATATGGCTGGCAAAAATTCACTAAAGATAAGTAGAATGTTAAATTTGATGATGATATTGAGAGTGAGAGAGAGAGAGAGAGAGAGAGAGAGAGAGAGAGAGAGAGAGAGAGAGAGAGAGAGAGAGAGAGAGAGAGAGAGAGAGAGAGAGAGAGTCTTTATACCGGTGAATTTTCCCTTTACATTTGCTGGTGAGTTACAGGCAAAGCTAAAGCTGAGATGAAGAAGAAGGCAGTCAATAAGTTTCTTGGAAGGATTTAACTTGCGTGGCTCGCTCTTTCGTCACTTACAACACTATTATTATTATTATTATTATTATTATTATTATCCCACCTTTTCACCTTGAATAATTCCAATTTAGCCTTACTTCATTGTTACCATATTCTCCATCCTGCGTCCCTCCCCCCCCCCACTAGATTTCACCATCCATGATTCCATCCTACGTTTGAGTCCAGCTCCATGCTTTAATCCATCGTGATCCGTGATTCCATTGCCATCTTCTCGCTCATCCCTTTTGTCTGTTGTCAGACTTTCGACATCACGTAACATGAGCTCCTACAACGTCCATCGTTCGTGGCAATTGCATCTGCTTTTGATGAAACACTCTCCAAAATTAGCCTTGTGTTCAGAATGCATCTACGCCTTGGATACGTGCAAACTGTTGTGTGACTTTATTTATCGATTTTGCCATTATCTTTTAGAAGGTATATTTAAGGGTAATCTGATGTCAACGGTCTCTCAGTTGTATGAGTATTATTTCTTATGTCAAGTGTTCTCCATTCCTCTTATTTAACCAAAAAAAAAAAAAAAGAAAATTTCAAAATGACATCGGCCCATGCTTCACGAGCCCCATTTAGAACAGAATCCTCATACCTTGACAGGCGATCCAAATAATTTAGTCACGTCGCTTGTCATCGAAAAGCCTTCGCCACTGTGGACATCATAAAAAGATTTTCAATTCTTTTTATATACTTTATATTGTAGCATATCTTGTTTCTTAACCAAAGCCCGGGGTACCTTATTAATACCAATATGACTGTCATTACTTTGGAGACGTGTGTTAGGTGGGGAAAGAGAGTGCTTAGAACTTATTTTTCATCAAACTATTTTCATATGTAAAACAGTCTTGACAGCAAATATTTATATTTTTATTTTCGTATGGTACTCGTCTACTATGTTCCATCAGATATTGATGATGTCCTCCTCATGAGTAATGATAAAGGAATGGGTAATGAAGAGTTTTATGCATAACTTCCTTACGTTCATTGTGCGGAGGAGTAGTCGTTGCCGCTAAACGAATTCTAATCCAAAAGGCAACTGTAATACCTACCACTTGCGAGGTGAAATAGTCTTTAATTGAGTATTTCTAATTATTATCATCTTTATTATAGAATTTTGAAATATCTCCTGTGTGTCTATGAGACTAGTCTGTTCTAGATTTGTTTCAGTTATCCAAGACATAAAAGGATTCCTTTTCTGCCAATATACTTGTAAAATATTCATTACATTATAACCACAAAGGAATACCAGGTAGTTACATGCTAATTGCTCTACTTGCCTCCCGTTCACGCACAAAATCATACCCTGGCACTAGCTTGCCACTAACAATCAACTTTGGTAAGCTAAAAACATAACTAAAGATTTCCATGTTAGGCAGTTAAGAACGGTGGATGATAGAGACCGAGAAGACATAGGAATAGTTCACTGAACAATTGCAGGGTAATTTACATCGTTAACAGGGTAACCGCTTTTGGTAGAGAAAGATATTCTTTGTGTTCCTCTTAATGCAACCTCTTTTTGTAATAATAGTATGCTACTCTTCTGCTTCTGCTTGTGTCATTTCTTCTAGTGTAGGAGAGGAACTTAGTAACATTAGCAATGCTAAATTTGTTGCGGCTTAATTTCAGACTCCTTTATTTAAGGATATCTTAAATAAAGGATATCTTATTTTGGATCCGCATATGTTTCATGCTAAGATCAAGGTCTGCGGCTTATCTCTTGGAATGTTTACTCAAGTAAAGTTAATACCTTCAGTTTATCTCTGGAATGATTGAGCCCTTATAGCTCATCACTGAAAGTATTTGATCCTTAGCTCCTCTATGGTAAGATTAACATTGTCAGCAACTGGCGATCGTTGATTTATAGCTGCTCTCACGATCTGATAATTTCCCTGATAGACAAGACCTTGCCATCCCTCAGAGCTAGGGAAGGATGTTTGTTATCATTATTGTTATTATTATTATTATTATTATTATTATCATTATTATTATTGTTATTTCTAAATATAATGTGTATATTTTTTATATTTTGAGCGTCAAAGGGACCATAAATCACTAACCGGATTATAATATGAAAAGATGCTATAGACCAAAGGATTTTACATAATTAATTTAAAGACCAATGTCCTAGATACCTAGATATGATCAGCACCTAAGCCCCCTCTCCACCCAATCTATGACCAGGGAAGGCCAGAAATGGCTGCCTGCTGATGGCTTGGCAGGTAGATATGTAGGTTCCTCCAAGCCACAATCTCAGCTCGCGCGAATGGTGAAGATTTTTGAGCTACGAGCAGGACTCGACCTTCCGGCCTACGAATCGTGGGACAGACGTTTTCCCACGAGGCTGACACAAACTGTGCCCGTGACGTCAGAAATGATGGTTTAAAAGTTTAAAATCCGCTCATGAATGGCAGAGGCAAGGGATAGTGACATTGCCCTATTAAGTAGGACAATATCCTAGAGACTGACCACACACACACACACACACATATATATATATATATATATATATATATATATATATATATATATATATATATATATATATATATATATATATATATATATATATATATATATGTATATATATACATATATATATATATGTATATATACTTATAGACATGTATACGTACATACATACATACACACATACATGATCAGCGCCCAAGCCCTCTCTCCACCCAAGCCCCCTCTCCACCGAAGCTAGGACCAAGGAGGGCCAGGCAATGGCTGCTGAGGAATCAGCAAGTAGACCTATAGGCTTCCCCAAATCCCCATCCTTAGCTCACACGGATAGTGAGGTTGCAGGAACCAAGGGAACTAACGAGTTTCAGTGGGACTCGAACACCAGTCTGTGATCACCAGGCAAGGATGTTACCAACAGGCTGAGGTTGCGTACCACCTATAAGCCTGGGCCATCTTTCTTGTGAAGGATTCTGCATGCGGGCTGAAAAGCAAAAATGTGAAAATTGCAATTTTATTACCTTAGGGTCTTGTTTTGGCCGCATTTAGAAATGAATGCATAAGAACATAGTCATTTTATAGTATAGATTAGATAAGGTTAATGGCAAATTCACAATTTATCGGCTAGTCTTCTCAACCTCTTTTCACTGTCAATCTCAAATGGCTCCCTCTGTGTGTGCTAGTATATACAGGAGATATTTTTTCTAATCAAGTTATCGCATCTGACTCAATGCAGTAGGTTGTGAAAGGTTTCTGATACTTAACTCTCTTTTTAAATGTAATACCTGAATATATTTAAAAACTATATTTGGTATAAATAAAGGGTCTATGCAAATAGCGTTTATCACGATTTTAATTCATCTGATATTTGTGTTGATGCCAATTAGTTTTATTGCAGAAATCGGGAGATTAATGTAGTGACAGGATTTTGCATAGTAATTCTCCATGGTTTGATTATTTTTATGGATCTGTCTTTTGTTTTAGTTTCAATTTAGGTTTGATAATCCTTTTAGCATCTGGTCATTTAAAGTTCACTTGTTTCATTTTTTTCTCAAAGTGCATCACTAAGTAAGAATTTCTGATCCTCACTTCTGTAAAGCCAATACTATTCAAATTCCTTAACTGGCAACTTTATTCATTTTTTTTTTCACTTTCAGTATTGACGTTCTTATTCGACTGATTATTGGTAGAATTATGTTTGAATATTCCAGACTTCAATCTGTTGTTTGGTATTAAATTTTAGCTTAGTTGCATTGACCTTAAAAGAATTTCCAGATCTGTAATTGCTCTCGATAACCGTAACCTCGTATTCTTCCTGTATTTCCAACTAGGGCATCCCTTGCTGGTGTTCTTCCATCTTGATATGGATCACAGCCGTCTGTCATTTGTTGTCTGAATTAGGTATTGTATTTTAGACTTGTCAGCACACGCCACTGATGAATTTCACACTGAATTCTATGTGCACCATCAAAGACCTACATTATACTCTGCTTGGCTGAGATGTAGTGTTCCAGGATGTGTCTGGAAAGGAATGTGGTTCAGTCTATAATCCTGCTTATGAGTCACAGGTAAACAATGACCAGACACATTTTTAGGATATAGCCATGCATAGAGCCTACCTGCTAACTACTCTAATTCCTAATAGTTTTTTATATACTTTCAATTGAAGGCCTTGAAATCCCCAAGAAAATGAAGGGAGACATTTTTCGTCTTATGTGGGACTCTAGCCCCTGTTGGATGGGAAGTGATCTTTCCTCATTTATTTCCTAGTGGATTTCAAGGTAATCAGTTGAAAAAAAAAAACATATCCAAATTTTCTTGAAATAGAAAGTTCAGGTCAACACTGTGCTGTTATAATTCCTAGGCTTATGCAATTCATAACAAAAACTCATTTAATTAACATTCTCTCTCTCTCTCTCTCTCTCTCTCTCTCTCTCTCTCTCTCTCTCTCTCTCTCATTTCAAGGTTAGGATAACCTTATAAAGGAAAGCACGCACTCAGCATCATAGCATTCAGCTGGCTTTATCCTAGGCTGTGCTCATATCGTATGCAAGCACAAACTCACTTCATCAGTTATTAGATGACCTCTTGCTTAGCCTATTTTAGACTCACTTTTCTTCGTCTTTTGTCTCGCTTGAAAATTTACTTTTTGGCACATTAACATATTCCTACTCATCACATGCCATCACAATTGAATCTACTTTTGGCTCTCTTCAGTAACTGCTTTTATTGAGTATGCTTTAGTTTTTTATTGTTCAAAAATATTCCGATTAGATCAAACAGATGGAAAAATTATAAACAATTCTTAATAATCTAAGAAATGTGTTGATTTATTTAAGTATGGTATTTCAAGTTCCTTATTTTTTATCTTTATGTTTTTGCGAAATATCCATATCTACCAATCGATTTGGTAAGAATAACATTTGAGTTTTGACTCAAGTTTAAGGGCTTGTTACTTTACTTCTCACATGTGTTGTAAAAGCAGCCAAAAATAAGTAGATTGCTGCTATTAGCAGTGGTATTAGCATCTATATTATAGTGATCTGTTTGTTTCTTTATAAGACACGACGCTTGGAAATTATAATGGTGTTCCCCTAGATTCATAAAAATCTCAAGTTTTTTGCTTTAAAATATGAAACTAATTCTTTGGGCACATCATCATAACATTTATAATTATTATTATTGTAATGCAATTATTTCCTTACTGCCAAAGTAATAGTACTTTAGTTTTTCCTTTGTTTCTCTGTCTGTTTCTGTCCATTTACATTCTACAAAGGTGCCTTCGACACTTTACTATCACAACACGTCATTTATGGTTCAAGATATATTTGTTTTTTCCTAATTATCATACTGTACAGTATAGACTTTACCAAAAGATTAAATTATGAGTTAAACTTCAGTAGATTTCATACTCCCGCCTCTAAAATGGTACATAACATTTAAAATACGGGTACAGTAAAGATAAAAATTTCTTATTTGACCTTCCAGATGATACAAGGTTTGATTACTTGTGACCTTGACTATGACATTTACGGAGTCTTAACGAATTTTCCACAAACATGTCCCTTCTTCAAAGAAAAAATATTGTTGTATTTTAACCTTGCAAGAACCATAAAGTTATTTTCTACTTTTCAATTATGTTTCAATGTTCAGACATTTTTGACGAATAAGTTCAATAGACAATTAACATGTTGATAGAACAAGGTTCCACCAAGTGGGATGCCCCTATGAGAAGCAAAAGGAGAAATTGTATGGAACTTTTTGAATAACCAAATAGGATATTCTCCCTTTGAATCAGTAGAAGATGTTATATGTTCAAATGAGATATTTTAAAAACTAGAGCTAAGAAAATTTGTAAAGTTTTTAACCATTGTTATAGATTTATATTCGTATGGAAAAAGCCAAAGAGATCATAAGCTTTTATGGAAAAGAATGATATATCAAAGGCAAAAATGGGTCAGAGAAAAGAAAGAGTTATTTGAAATCACAAATAGATTGAAATTGGATTTTGAGTGATCTTTTAGGCTTGAATTGGTCACAATTGTACAATAGTATTGATCCGGTTATCCCTAGTCAACATATTTGAAAGGCGTATCCCTTCTCGTGTGCTAAGGTACCGAGTGAAGGACAAACCATGGTACAATGATGATTGTAGACATGCTTATTTGGAGAAGCAGGAGGCCTATCATCTTTGGAAGGGCAACAGATCAGATTTGACTTGGAAGAACTATACACAGCTTAGAGCTTTTGCTCAAAGACTTTATGCTTCAAATTAAAAGGAATACAATCTAACCATAAAAGAAACCCTTTCTGGTA
>NC_090730.1:66652196-66704696 GCF_036898095.1 Palaemon carinicauda | reverse complement strand
GTGAGAGAAAATGGCCTCAGTTTGAACGAGAGAATGTATAAATACGAAGTGTATTCCCGGCAGAATATCGTTACGAAGAAAATAACGTGATTTAGGGGATATACATTGCGCTTTATTTGGTAGAGATTACTCATTGGGCAAGCGACTATTTTGAATCAATACAAAAATCTCTCACTTGCAATACAAACTTCTTCTGAATTGAATTTCCTTATATAAAAGCATAAAAATAAAACGTAACGGGACGAAATAACTAAATTTCGGTGAATCAACAACATTGAAGTGTCTACACACAAAATCAAACTTCAAATAAAAAAAAAAAAACATACTGTTAATAATAGTCTGGAAAATTGTTACAACTCTTCTTATGCTTGTGAACATCATCATCAGCAGTTTTGTCAGGAAAACTATTCCATGGGTCAAGGACATGTAGTCAAGACTTCACCTGTTGGGCATAGAGGCAACATGATCCCTCAGCAGGATATTGACGCAATCACTAAACTGATAATGTTAAATACATTTTCTGTTCCTTTGAATAATAATTTAGAAATCCACGTCAAATGTTAATATTAAGATGATAATAATTCCTCCAGCATCTGCTGAAATGTTTATGAAGGGGAATAAAGATTCTTGAAAGAAAAATGCTGCATTATTTCATCTATGATATGGAAATTTCGATAGGAACGAGTAGCACAGGTGGCATAGTGGGTTTGATGCATTGCTGGGGCCCCTTTCGTGGTATTGCTATTAGAATAAACATTGTTCGTGTTTGTTGATAATCAGTGTCTTTTGATTAATTTTTGATTGATTTTGTAAATACTGATTAGAAACGATATAATGTCAGTGCATAGTAGCAAAAAATATTTGGTATTCACGCCTCTCAAGGAAGATTCAGTAAAGTAATTTAAATTCTAGGTTTTAAAAGACAAATTAATACGTTAGCTTTTACATAAACCGTCACTCTTATAACTAAAAAAATATATAAAGCATCGCCTGTGTTATCCATTTAATTGCTTAGGGCAATGATGAAATCTTGCAGGTTCTGAGAGTATATAACCATCATAGGCTTTTTGGGTTTTTTGGCTTACTTATGATCAAATCTACGGTTTGTGCGCGTATAGTTTCAACTTCTCAATGTTGGCACAACGGGTACAACATTTAATTTTCAAAACTTCCTTACTCTGCACCACACCCATGTTTAGTTTCGGTTCTATTCATCATTAAATGATCTGAGTTATTTATTGGTAAAAGAAATACTAAACTGTGTATCCTAAATTAATTTTATTTTCTATTGAATATTTAGGTTACGCTGTATTATTATTATTATTATTATTATTATTATTATTATTATTATTATTATTATTATTATTATTATTATTATTATTAGTTAAGCCACAATCTTAGTTGAAAATCAGAATGCTATAAGCCCAAAGGCTCCAACAGAGAAAAATACCCCATTGAGTAATAGTAATAAGGAATAAATAAAATGTATGAGAAGTAATGAATAGAGAATATAACATCTTGAAATCGGTAACAATTTTAAAATAAATCTGTCAAGTATAAGATATGAAGAGAGACTTGTGTCAGCCTGTTCAAGATAAAACATTGGCTGCAAGTTTGAACTTTTGACGTTGCATCGAGTCAACTGCATGATTAGGAAGATCATTCCACAATCTGGTCACAGCTGGAATAAAACTTCTAGAATGCTGTGTAGTATTGAGTCTTATGGTGGAGAAGGCAAACTGATAGAATTAACTGCAGACCTAGTATTGCGTACAGGATGGTACAATCTGATAAGATTTGAATGCAAAAGATGGCCAGATTTATGAAAACTCTTATGCAATATGCATAAAAAAACTAACTGAATGACAGTGTCAGAGATTAATATCCAGATTAGGAATAATGAATTTAATAGACCGCAAGTTTTTGTCTAACAAATTGGGATGTGACTGGCAGCTAAACATCATACAGGAGAGCAATACACGAAACAAATTATAAAGAAAGAATTGAAAAATTTTCTTCCCTTTAGATTGATCACCAAAAATATTAAAACACTATCAATACTCCATTTTGTGGAATTGAAGAAGTAACAGAACGAGTGTGGTCCTCAAAAACAAATTTGCAAGTTGTATATAGTTAAAGAAATATTGTCAATACAGATATCTGGATGTTGAAGAGCCACTGTCCTCGACCTACGTACAATCTTACATTAAGTTTTTAGGCTTCAACTTAATGCTCTGTAATTTACGCTATGCACTATTAAGGGATTAAGCAACTCCAAATCTACATTTGGAGATGGAATTGAGGCAAAGAGAGTAGCATCATCTGCATATGCAACGTGCTTGTTTTCTAGGTCAAACCACATATGTGTATGGAGTATAAAAAGTAATGAGCCCAGAACTACCCTGAGGAACACCGGATATGACATTCCTATACTTGCTATGGTGCCCATCAACAACAACTCTTTGCAATCTATTATATAAAAATTCATTAATAATGTCAAGAAAGACCCACTTACTCCCAACTGTTTGTGTTTTAAAACAAGGCCCACATGATGAACACAATCAAAGACAGCACTAAAACCAAGACCAATCATACGAACTTCCTGACCACAATCAAAGGATTTTTGCATATCCTTTTAAATTTTAAGAAGGGTATTACATGCTACAAGGGCTTTGCGGAAAAAAAGGCAAATTACCATGTGGGTCCACAGCTCCTTTAGTATCAACCTCCATCAAGATTGCGTTAATTTCACGGGAACAAAAAGTTAAACTAGTTGGTTTAGCTTCAGGAAAACAGGAATTAGGAAAATTGAGTTTCTCATACTCTGCTTACTATCAAAGACTTCACTCAAAAGGGTTGCCTTTTACTTTGGACAGTGAGTGACTGAACCATATGGTTTTAAGTATAGGCGAAACTATTAAGTCTTCCCCCAAAAAATGCAGATTTAATAGTAGCCCATCACTTATGTTCTTGGTTTATATCAGAAAAGGTTTCTTTTATGGCATATTGTATTCCTTTCCAGTTGAAGCATAAACTCTATGAGCAACAGCTCTGGTCTGAATATAGTTATTCCAAGTAAAATTTGATCCGATACCCCTCCAAAGATGATAAGCCTCATCTCCTTTCATCACTGAACCAGGGTTTGCCTTGAATTTGGTATTTTAACACACGAGAAGGGATATACCTATCAATTATGTTGACCAGATTAGTGTTCAAGAGAACAACAGACTCAACACTGTTTTACAATTTTGACCAATTCAAATGCAGAAGATCATCTAGAATTCAATTTGTCTGCTCGAGATTTTATATATATTTTACATGAGTATGACACGTGAGGGACAGGCTGCTCAGTCTTAATTACTAACGAAATCAAGGCATGATCAGA
This sequence comes from Palaemon carinicauda, assembly GCF_036898095.1. NCBI lineage: Eukaryota > Metazoa > Arthropoda > Malacostraca > Decapoda > Palaemonidae > Palaemon > Palaemon carinicauda. The sequence continues at coordinate 66,701,311 of NC_090730.1, read as the reverse complement.
AGTTCTAACTGGAGAACCAACCTTACATGTTTTAATGCCAGGAAAGTCAATGTTTACCAAGTCCTAGGACTTACCAGACCTCTGAGTAGCTTCCATTATGATTCGTTCACAGCTTGATTCAAAGGCAAAGGTCAAAGCTCCTAAGTCGTGCCAGTCAGTAGGAGAGACAGAATTTAACTAACCACTCCCTACAGTGAGCATTGAAATCACCAACAAAATGGTAAGAAGACATTTGAAAATAGAGTGATGCAAGTTCGGATTCCGGTAGATCAAACCCAAATAAAAGTTCTTATACCTTCCACAAACATTTGTCACCTGAATTTCATGACATCCGCATTCGTAGCAGGACTTGAGAAACAGGGCTAATGAGTCTTATTATATACTGCCATACCCCTTGCCCTAAGAGCGTCATCCCCTTTCAAACTTATTGATATTTCAAAACTTGGAATATGGAGCTCGGATATGTGTCTTATCCTAGGAATCAAAATTTCGGAACATAATAGAATTTCATATTGTCTGGAGGCAAGTATAAGGTCTCTCATATTATCATGTAGTCCACGAATATTGCAATAGATTAGACAACATTGGCAAAGTGTAGGATGTACTGGTCCTGAAAATAAACTTCACAATAAAGATAACAAATACAATATTTATATCTGTTGATAGGTGCCCTTTTACGTGATACCAGTTTTGAAAATATATCTGGACAAATTAATTTCATGTAAATTGAATATATATATATATATATATATATATATATATATATATATATATATATATATATATATATATATATATATATATATATATATATATATATATATATATATGATTTATTTTGCTTTTATCTACAGCGAAAGATAATCTTTCAGTGGTTTGTGGTTTTGTTTATTTGAGCTTTCAAATACAAGAACCATCGTCATTACCATATTCAAACATATTTGTTTCAACGAGTGAATTATTATTTTCTTTGAACTGTTTCAGTCTGTTATTATGTTTATGGTGAAAATCTTCTCTTAACGTATTAAAACTCGAATTTCATGTTGCGGTTGTGTTCACGTGAAATCAGTTGTCTGAATTTTTAACGCTGCCAGCGAAGTTGGAGAGGAGGTTATGTTTGTGCCCGTTTGTCCATTTGTTTCTGTATAAACTACTTCCAGGCCATTATGTTACTCATGGAGTAGGAAACTTATAGGGATTAATTTCTGTATTGAGACGTGGAAGTGATTCAATTTCGAAAGTCCTAGGTGAAGTGTCTAGGTCAAGGTCGAGAAATAAGTTGCCGTGCTGGAGGTCACTATTTTACTCATAGAGTAGCGAAAATTTCAGGGATTAATTTGTATATTGAGACGTGGAAGTAATTCAATTTTGAAAGTCCTAGGTGAAAGGTCAAAGGTCAAGGTTGAGCAAAGGGTTGAAAAATAAGCTACCATGGTGGAGGTAAGAATTTTACCCATATAGTGTAAAACTTTTATGAATTAATTGTTATATTGAGATGTGGAAGTGATTAAATTTTGAAAGTCCTACGTCAAAGGTCATGGTAAAGGTCGAGAAATACGCTGCTCTGCTACAGATCACAATTTAACTCATAGATAAGTGAAACTTTCAGGGGTTAATTGTAATATCGAGACGTGGAAGTGATTCAATTTTGAAAGTCCTAGGTCAAAGGTCAAGGTCAAAGTTGAACAAAAGATAAAAGAAAATAAGCTGTCATGGCAGAGGTCACCATTCTACTCATAGAGTAGTGAAACTTTCAGGGGTTAATTACTAGGTGGAAACGTAGAAGTGATACAATATTGAAAGTCCTAGGTCAAATGCCAAGTTCAAGCAAAAGGTCGAAGAATAAGCTGCCGTGGCAAAGGTCACAATTTTACTCATAGAGTAGTGAAACATTCAAGGATTAATTGTTTTGATGAGACGTAGAAGTGTTTCAATTTTGAAAGTCCTAGTTCGAAGGTTAAAGTCGAGCAAAAGGTTGAGAAATAAGCTGCCGTGGCAGAGGTCACAATTTTATTCATACAATAGTGAAACTTTCAGGGATTAATTTTTATGTTTAGGCGTGAAAATTATTCAGGTCAAAAGTCAAGGACAAGGTTGAACAAAAGGTAAAAAAAAAAAAAATAATAAAAAAAAAATAGCTGCCATGGCGGAGGTCACAATTTTACTCATAGAGTAGTAAAACTTTCAGAGATTAATTGCTATGCTGAGTCGTGGAAGTGATTCAATTTTGAAAGTCCTAGGTCAAAGGTCAAGGTAGGTTGAGCAAAAGGTCAAGAAATAAGCTGCTGTGGCAGAGGTCTGTGCTCTACTGAATACCACTCTAGTTGAAGAGTAAAATCATCTCTAGTTCTGATTGCTCATGGTATCCTATGTTTGAACTTGCAAACTTTGAAACAATCATCATCGTCACCATCTCCTCCTACGCCTATTAACTCAAAGGGCCTCGGTTAGATTTCGCCAGTCATCTCTATCTTGATCTTTTAATTCATTACTTCTCCATTCATCATCTTCTACTTCACGCTTCCTAGTTCTCAGCCATTTAGGTCTGGGTCTTCCAATTCTTCTTGTGCCTTGTGGAGCCCAGTTGAACGTTTGGAGAACCAATCTCTCTAGGGGAGTGCAAAGAGCGTGCCCAAACCATCTCCATCTACAATCATGTTTGTCGTTATTTACACATCTTATTGACTATATGAAGAAAATAATAGATTGAAATTTATGGAGTGATATGTTTTATAAATCTTCATTTTTGGACTAGGTATGTATCTTTTGTTCGAATTCAATAAATGATTCTCCCAAATGTGTGCAATTAATAATGATTTTGGTTTCAGCATTTGAATGTGCTTCTTTAATCCACAACAACAACAACCATTATGGTATACGTGGAAATGCATTACTCTTACTAAAATCCTACGTAATGAGTCTGAAACAATTTGTGACCCTCGATGGCCATCTTTCAGAGATTATGGATGTCAAAATAGGTGTTCCCCAGGGATCAGTCCTAGGCCCGTTATTTTTCCTCGCCTATATCAATGATCTACCTCGGTCAGTTGGTAGGTTAAGCTCCATACTCTTTGCCGATGACACTACAGTTCATTTTATCCCTGAAAATATCTACTCCCTCTGTGATACACTAACCGCTGATTTAACTCGTGTAAAAAAGTGCATACCAGCAAATGAGTTAACCTTAAATGAAAGAAAGACATACTTCATAGTATTTTCTTTTCATAGAGTTCCAGATAACATAAGGCTTGCTATATGAAATCAAACTCCTTGACCAGAAGTCCAGTGGTAGATTTGTAGGGACTATGCTAGATAATAAATTAACTTTCAGTGAGTATGTTAATATAACAGTTTATATAATTTCCAAAGTAATGGGTGTCATATATAGACTAAAAGAGTATTTCCCTTTATATATTATAAAACAATGGTATTACTCATTAGTATCTCCTCACCTACACTACTGCATTACGGCGTGGGGGAGTAGTAGTAGAAACGTCCTGCACCCGTTAATTTTAATTAAAAAAAGACTGGTAAGAATCATAAGCTCCAGTGATTACTTAGCTCATACATCGCCACTCTTCGGTCTCTCTTGATATTGAAGCTGGAAGACATTTATAAGCGCTCCTTAATGAGTATGATATTCCAAACACTTATATTAAACGAATTTCCAAATTTAAGATGAAAAGTAATTCAGGAAGAATCAGTTCACCCATATGGAACAAGAAACTCCAACTTAACTCTTCCCTCCATGCGTGTTAATAGATGCGAGCAATCGTATCTATATCAAGGTATTAAACATGGAACATTCTAACGCTTATCTAAATGCATTGCTTAGCGTTCGATCTTTTAAGAAATTGTATACAATTTTATTGTTATCTTGGTACTAAAGCTGCGTTTTTTAATATTTATACTTGCCTACCTACCCATAATATAAAGGTTAATATATGATAGTTTAATTGCAAGCGAAAATGAAATTCGCTATAAGAAATTGTGGAGTGCTGACTAGTTTGCTGTTTTTATCTATATGTTTAATGGGGCTGGGGCATAATAACTTACGTATCGGTTGATTTAAATGTGAAGTATGTTTTTCAGTTTTCACTCAAAGTCCATATTTTACATTTGAGAGACTGAAGGGGACTTATTGCGCATGGTTTTTTTCCCCCATGGAAGGGGGGTGTCCGGCTAGCGGTTGTGACCTGGGAAACGGGTGTCCGGCTAGCAGTTGTGACCCGGGAAGGGGGTGTCCGGCTAGCGGTTGTGACTTGGGAGGGGGGTGTCCGGCTAGCATTTGTGACCCGGGAAGGGGGTGTCCGATGTGACGGTCTGAACGATCCCCCGGTCTCAGAATTCTCCTTGATAATCTGCGCATGCGCGAACATTACCGTTTTCCAGTGCATACAAGGTTGACGTTTTACTTTCCTGTAATGTTAGCGTGCGCAGCTCAACATTACCGCTTGCCAGTACATACGAGCTTGATGTTTTATTTTCATGCGAGCGAAGCGAGCTATTGGCGGGAAAGAACCATTATACAATGTCAAGAAGAATTCTGAGACCAGGGGATCGTTCAGACCGTCACACCGGCTAGCGGTTGTGTCTTGGGAGAGGGGTGTCCGGCTAGCGGTTGTGACTTGGGAGGGGGGTGTCCGGCTAGCGGTTGTGACCTGGTTAGCGGGTGTACGGCTAGCGGTTGTGACCTGGGAAGCGGGTGTCCGGCTAGCGGTTGTGACCTGGGAAGCGGGTGTCCGGGTAGCGGTTGTGACCTGGAAAGGGGGGTCCGGGTTGTGACCTGGGAAGTGGGTCTCCACCCCTGGCTAGGGGTTGTGACCTGGGAACTACTAGGTTAGGTTAGGTGGGTTTGTTAGGCTCTGTACCCATTTACAAATCTCAAACGTTAACTAATCATGTTTTGGCTTATTTTCAACCATTTACATGAACCATATATTTTTTCACCTGGTTATTTTGCATTTCTGACCATTATTATGGCTGCAAATCACTCGTTTATGACATTTCCCAACTTAAAAAAACCCGGTTCCCCACTGGGGTCCCCCATAGTTGTCTTTAAATAAGGGGTCCAAAAACTCATGTACGGGTGGTTTGCCCCAATAATCATGGTCAGAAATGCATAAAACACAAAATAGCAGGAAGGAAAAATATATGGTTCATGTATTTGGGTAGAAATTAAAGTATCATATATTTACCAATATGAATATCAGTTTCATTATTTAGGATTTTCTGTTTGTGAAAGAAATGCTTTCACTGACTCTGCATAATATTTACAATTTTCAGTGTATATACCAAAAGTTTCATATACCACTATTCTTTATGTATAATTATACATTTCCATTTTGTTATTTAGGTTAATAATCTTTATTATATATATATATATATATATATATATATATATATATATATATATATATATATATATATATATTATTTATGTATCTATATGTATATACAGAATATGCATATTTATATACTGTATTTGCATATATGTATGTATATGTGTGGGTATGTATTGTATGTATGTATCTTGTATGTATATATATACTGATATACTGCCTATGTATATCAAATTTTTATTTAATTTTTGGTTCTTATTTGATGATGATATCTTAGTTGTATTATTGTCCGAAGAGCTCTGTTCCACATGGGCTTGGACTGAGTCTTTGTTGTAAATCTCTGGTAAATATTTTTTGTGTCCAATAAACATTATTATTATTATTATTATTACTATCATTATTATAAAATAATCAAATATCCTCTTATTAAATGCAAAAGGAATTTTCTTTTTTCTTTTTTACAGCTGTGTGAGGTTTGAAGTCTGTGATTAAAACAAAATTTCTTTTACTATACTGTAATGAATCTTTGTATAATAGAATTTATCCCCATTTTGTGTACAATTACCTTTTTACCTTGGGAGTTTTAGCTATAGCTCTTGCTTTATGTTAGATTATATACTGTGTATTGTTTACTATATCGAAGAGTGTTTTGGTTGGGGGTGGGCTTCAACGCAGTGTCTCCTGCTTGAATAAGGAAAGATATTGTTATCAAGAGATTGTAATGCTAACACTCATTAGACTCTGAAGCACTTGTTTATGTCTTATTGATACCTCCAGATTATAAAGTGAAATAAATATCAGCTTTTATTTCTTCTCGGTAGTGTAGGAGTCCTGTATTACCATCTTATCTAGGAAAAGTTTGTAAAGTAAAATTGTTAAACTCGATAGTTCATGTTTAATGTTAGTTGGCAAAATATATGTCCACTTACACCGTAGATTCCATTATATATATATATATATATATATATATATATATATATATATATATATATATATATATATATATATATATATATATATATATATATATATATATATATATATATATATATATATATATATATATATATATATATATATATATATATATATATATATATATATATATATATATATATATATATATATATATATATATATATATATATATATATATATATATATATATATATATATATATATATATATATATATATATATATATATATATATATATATATATATATATATCTACTGGGATCTACGGTGTAAGTGGACATATATTTTACCAACTAACATTAAACATGAACTATCGAGTTTAACAATTTTACTTTGCAAAATTTTCCTATATACAGTATTTATATATATATATATATATATATATATATATATATATATATATATATATATATATATATATATATATATATATATATATGTTTGTATGTATGTATAATTCTGTTGTGAATTAAAGTTGCTGGAGTCAAGCAAATTAGTAAAGTAAACTTTATTGAAAAAGCAATGATTTTTCATGATAAAAGTTAGAATAACAATCAGATGAAATATATAAATTCTGCAAAATTGTCAAATAGAAGAAATTCATGACAAAGAAATTAACTTAAATATCCGATAGTCAGAGTTGTTGACGAGATGAAATTTTCTGAATGAAACTGAAAAGGTTAAAGGGAAATTTATATGCAGACTAAATTTGTAATTATTCAAGGAGGTTGCGTTGTGCAGCATAGCATACAAACTCAAATGTATTCAGATTGGTCTAGAAGACTCAAGGCGTAGAAAGAGCCTTCAGTAGTTGAGACTAATGTTTTATTATCCTAATGATGATATTGAATTGTTTTCTTTTTCAGCTATGGGCAGATGAATTGCTGAAGATGGCATACAATCTCATGGCCATCAATTCATCCCCTATTATTTTTCTGAAGAAGGCCTTTACTAAGCTACAACTAACTGCAGACAGACAGAACAAAATTGCAGTCAAGAAGTAAGTTTTTATTGTATATTTTTTCCCCATGAACACAAATATAACCAACTATTATTTCAGGATTTTAGAATTTGAAGAAGATTATTCTTCTCACTTTATTTTTTATTAACTCATGACTAATAGTTTTTAACCACCTCTGAAAAGTATAGACAATTAGAGATATCATTTTCAGTTTAAGTCTCCTTTAGAGATTAAACAGGAAAAGAATTTTGTGTAAACACTATTAAAATCCATAATACTCTCTGTTGTCTAAGGTCAATTTGAGGTGTAAGTTTCTTGAGGGTTACATTTCACTCATGTATGAAGGAAAAGTCTCATAATTGTTTATCCTTTTATTTTACTTCTAAAGTGGTGGATGTGGAGCACTTTCTTATCAGTTTTGTGAAAAAAAAATTATGATGATTTGATTAAGAGGTATTACGAGATTTGAATTTTACCTTTTATTAACTATTTGGAAATGTTTATTTAATGGAAATAGTATTATAGATAGTATAAAAGCCACACCTGATAGGCATCTAAAGAGGGCCAAAAACTGAAATATACTGGGAGGGCAACTCGGATGAATTTCAGAGATAGGCGTCAATCTTTTACAAGTACTTCTCCTTGTAGGGTGATTTTATATAAACCAAGATAAAAATTTGGATATTGCCCACAATAAAAAACCCTTCTGTTGAAGGAAACTGAAAGTCCAAAGCATATTAGCTTGTACTACATTGTTCTCCTAGTTCAGTAATGGCTGTACATATGTTTTTCATGCACAAAGGTTTGCTCAAACTATACCCCTCATTATTACTGAGTAAAGATTATACAGTATATAAGATGCAGTTGAATTTAACAGCCCATTGATGATATTTCCACTGAACAGAGTCATGACAAGCTCTTACTGCATTTTCCCCACAATAGGTTGAAACTTAAACTGGATTAAAGCTTTTGTCATATTTTCTAACCTCAATTCATGCCTTTTCATTTCATCCTGTATGTAAAGTGATTTTGGATTGAAAGGTTGACCAGATTTTAAATGTTGTAACACTGCCAATCACAGGCAATTCTGAATCCTTTGCTGCTGAACTTATAATAAGGATAAATCACCATCATAATGTGATGTAAGTGAGATAAAAGATGAAAATTAAACAACCCTTGTTAAAACATCAGTGCAGTACAGTATAGGAGTTATAGAGATAATATCCCTAGCACTGACAAAAATACTGAAAGTTATACAGCATCAAGAATTATAAATCTCATGATGTTTTGTCAATACATGATAAACTTTGACAGTAGATTTACATATTTTTTGGAAACTGTATAGCTACATTCAAGTTATTAGTTTTATGACTTGAAATAGTGGCATAGGTTTCTTAAAACTATTTTCGTAAATTGAAAGTTGATATGTATTGCCATAAAGTAATTTGTATATTGTATACGAAATGTGAAATGTATCCTGGATATTTTTGGAGTGAAGGAAGAATAAAAAGCAGTTACAGAACTTTTATTAAAAAGATTTCATCATGCTGCCAGACCAATTTGAACCCTACCAAATGGAAAAATTATCATTATGCTACTCCCAAAGAGGATGTGGGTAATTACTTACTTTGTTCTTTGTGAATTACATTGTAGGCAGTGATAAAGATGTGTTTGCTCTGTGTCCTATTATAATTTAGATCCTAAAAGCAAATTCTTTGGGTCAACCATAGAAGAGTCTAGAACTGACACAATTGTTTGAGTAAATTACTGTATATTATAACCATATCACTGGGTTGAAAGTATCAATTTCTCTTCTAGCAGTAGGTATTTGAGAGAAAACTTCCATCATGAGTTTTCACAAGAAACTTTCCCAGAGTTGTAATAACGAGTAGGTATCCCTTAACTTGAAAAAGAAGTAAAACTTTGACCTGTGTATTGTTCAAGAAAGATAAAATCACTGTTGATTATGAACGGTCACTTCTAAGAATTAAATGTTATCCTCTTGCAGTGAAAGTTATTTATAACATGGTAAAATGACATAAGTAGAACATGCTGCCCAAATTATTATGCTTTTGAGGTGACAGAAAATCCTTGTTTTGAGCAGAGGCAATTTGAAGGATCTCAGAGACATATTAAGACAAGTGCCAATGTTTTTCATTTTCCTTTGATGTAAATTCTTTTGGCATTTTTTCCTTTTATTAATTTTTTGTCACTGGACTTGTGGGGCGCCTAATGCTATTGTTCATTGCATACAGTGTATTATGACACATCTTAACGCCACAATTTTAGTATGAATAGATATGTTATCATGATCATTATTATTATCATTATTTTTATTGGTGTTTCTTATATACTTTACTATGCAGGATTTTGGTATTCAATAGTACTTCCATTTATCATTAGATTGATTTGATTAGTTTTGCATGTTAGCATAGTGTGTAAAACACAATGAACTATTGATGCTGCTGTATAACTTATATAGAATTAGGTGCATTCATTTATACAGTCACATTTTATAGATATTGAAAGTTTGTTTGTTAGATTTTTATGCCATACATTTTGGTTTAATTGATGGCTCAAGTTAATGCAAACATCTTTTGTCAAATTACAAATCATAATCTCATTTATTCCTGCAGCATTGTGAAGGCTTTTGCGCGTCATGGCGATGACAAGAAAAGAGTGGAAAATGCTTTAGAAACCGTAGGTCTCCCATCAGGAAAAGTAAGTATCTAATTCCCTTATTCCATGCTTTTTAGGGAGGAGAAGGTTGATGAAAATTTAGAGGTTCTTCCTGGTATTTTATAAGATCTATTCAATCTTATGAAACCCAGGAAATGCCTTAGAATAGTACAGTGAGACATGAATGTATTAAATCCAATCATATTTATATTCTAAAGGACATTGAATTTTGTTTTTTCATTTTCATGGCTAAGTTTAATATTTTTTTCCTACATTTGCACTTTACATCCACACTTTATGGATTCATGTTAGAATTTTATAAAAATTGAAAGATTGCTAAGTAATTAAAAACTTATAAATTCTAAGGATATAGATTTTCCATAAATTGTATAGCATCTGCTGTTCATGATAGGAAATTGTGAAGGTAAATGCAAATCTAGGAATTTGTTCAAAGAATAAGTCCCTTTTATTCTCAGGGCAGTATGAGAATGCTTTTGTTTTAGTTTAAATTGAGGTATTTTGTTTGAAGTCACACTTAACCTGAGTATATGATGAAAACGGAATCCCTGTGTGAATTGAAAAATAGTCACTGAAGTGCATTATTTTTTCAGTGCAGCTTTTATGTATATGAAAAAAAAAATTTTTCCCCGAGTGTTTCTTTTCTTTTAGGAAATATAGAGTACAATGTTTCCCTGGACACTTTAAAAAGTAATCTGCTTTCATACAAACCTATTTATTGATGACTGTAAAGTCTCTAGAGCTTAAAGAGAGAGAGAGAGAGAGAGAGAGAGAGAGAGAGAGAGAGAGAGAGAGAGAGAGAGAGAGAGAGAGAGAGAGAGCTAGCTCTGTGATTTCCTGTGTAAAGTAATCATTTGTTCCTATGTAGGCATTCACACTCAATTTTACATCTTTTAGGTTACGTTCAGTTTTTATTTTGTATTTTTATATGTTCTTGTGTACATATCTGTAAAATAGATTACAATTTTGTGAGTTGTGTATATATAGATTAACAATTTTTTTTTTAACTTTTTGATTCATGAAGAGCCTTCACAGATGTGTATACTACTGTAGTAAACATCATTCAACCTTCTTCATGGAACAATCCTGTTTTCCAGAATATTTATTCCTACTTTAGGCCCTAACACCATACATTGCTATATTGTTCATTATAAGATGTCTATTTTAAATTTATTGATCCTTCTGAATTATTTATTGAGAGAGTAAAATGAGACCCCCTCCATGGAACGTGGTTCGTGTCCTCAGGTCTCTTAAGAGACCTCCGTTCGAACCATTACGCCAGGCTTCTGATCGTCACCTGACTTGGAAGACGGTGTTCCTGCTTGCTCTGGCCTCGGCCAAGCGAGTCAGTGAACTTCATGGTCTCTCGTACGATGTCGCCCATTCAAGGGGATGGGGGGAGGTAACGTTCGGGTTCGTCCCTGAGTTTGTTGCTAAGACTCAGAATCCTGGAGTTCCGGACCCATGGTTCGTCGCCTTCAGGATTTCGAGTCTCCGTTCTGTAACAGATGACCCAGACCATCTCCTACTATGCCCAGTAAGGAGTCTGAAGCTCTATCTGAAGAGAACAGCTGCAGTTCGTCCTCGAGTGCAAGCCCTGTTTGTGAGCACAGGGAGGACGAAGAGGAGCGTCACTAAGAACACCATCTCAGCTTGGATTCGCAGGGTTATCCACCATTTCCTGAATCCAGACCCACCTCCGTCACGTCGCCCGAGAGCACACGATGTTAGAGGCATCGCTACATCCCTGGCATTCAAGAGAAATTTCTCAGTGACGCAGGTTCTACAAGCTGGGGTCTGGAAGCGTCAAACGACCTTCACAGCCCACTACCTGCAGGACGTGACCCACAGGAGGCTCGATACGTTCTCTATCGGCCCTGTGGTGGCTGCACAACAGCTGGTCTAACCTCAGGCTCCTTAATGGACAAGTAGCAGAAGGTTGAGGGTATTGTTACCCGGTTTTAGTCTGCATGAATGAAAAAGTATGTCTAGCCCTTACTCTTTTCTTCATCCTCCACTCTCTTGGGGGAAAGCAGCATCCTGGGTTCTCTGCACAGCTGACCTCAAACCACTGCAGGTAAACCATGCTTCCTTGTGTTCCGAGTATTAATATAATACTGTCGCGTCCCCCATACCCTGACGATGTGGTATTGGGAACGTTCTAGCCTAGATTTCCATCTAAAGGACTTCAGGTCAACTTCCTAGGACGAGTCACACTTCTTTCCTTCACACACTAGCTTATGTAGGCCGCACGTTCCTTGCGGAGCAAGGAACTGGCGAGGTGCAGGGACTCCTTATCTCGAGTACTACACACTCGGATCCTGAGTCCCCGGGCAAAGCCAAAGCCAGTAAGGCTGGGACTTACCACCCTACCTAAGAGTTGAGTCACCCCATGTAAATAGCGTGGTTTGTATTTCGGTTACGGAACAAATGACAAATTCGGAGATAATTTGTATATTTCCTAACCATACAAACCTTAGCTATTTACACATACTTGCCCGCCAGCCCTGTCCCCCGTGAAGTCCTACCTCTAAGCAAAGTGAATCAGTTCACCGGTGTGTGAGGGGGTAGTAGACCCTCGTTAAAAATCTAATGGCTCGTCATTTCAGCTACGCCGAAAGTAATACCCCATGTAAATAGCTAAGGTTTGTATGTTTAGGAAAAATACAAATTATCTCCGAATTTGTCATATTCCTGCTGAAATGAGGGTACGTCTTATATTTGTTTACGTTTGAAAAAGCGCTGTCAACCGGCCAGTAGGGAAAATAATTGAGAAACAGTACTGCCAACCAAGCGGCCAGTAGGGAAAATAATTGAGAAACAGTACCGCCAACCAAGCGGCCAGTAGCAAAAATGATACCGGTTAACTGATGTTTCTGGATTATAGGTTGCCAGATTAGTGATGGTCAAGCTGTATAACCACAATGAAATACTGTACTGTCAAATACATTTGAACCACTCATTATACCTAAACTAACTGTAAATACCTGTAAATTAAGTAGTTATTAGAACCTAATGTAATAATAAATGGAAAATAATACAATACATACAGTACAATACTGTACATATACAAAATATACAGTACCATATGTACTATACTATTATAGTTACCCCTACTATAGCTACATTTTCTATTGTGTAAAGCCATTTTCTTCACCTTTTAATGGGTGACTATTCTATTCTCGGCCTGGCTGGCAAATCTCTTTTCTTACCATGAAACATTCTTTGCAATGTGAGTCATAAAGATATTTGCATCTTGTTTCGCCGCGTGAAAAGTTTGTAAGCAGATTCTTGCGTGAAGAGAGGTATGACTGTACCTGGATTGGACAGCCAGACTACGACCTGCCATCAAAAGTCTCTTTGTTTTCACAGGAACGGTTAAGAAGCCAGTCTAGAAGAACACAATATCGTTTTGACTGAGGGAAACGATCAGGAGGGCCTATCAATTAGTGGGTCTTTCCCACCCCCCTCCCCGTGCACCGGGATCATTGAAGCCCCACATAATCAGGGGTATCGGAACTTCCTTGGAATATGGCAGTCAGCCAGGTGTTGAGGGTGGGAGTGAGGAAGAGACTATCCATATTTACGTCTCACTATCTCAAGGACTGCACGGTCAAGTCCCTTGATTCATTCAAGATGGCTTGGTCGTGGTTGCACAGCAACGGATTTAATTGGGTCTGAGTATGATCATACCTCGTTGGTGCTGAATGATATAGAGTGGTAGTGTGTTCCTTCCCTATTCCCTCTCCCCCACTTAATGAGTTCGGAGTATCAGACGAAGGATCAACCATTATGGGTGTGATCCTTATGGTTGACCTCCCCGGATTGGGTTCGGTAGTGTCTTTTTGTTTGGGTTTTTTGGTTGAGTACGAATCTGGATGGCCTCTTCCCCAACTTCCCTTCTGTCTCTCTTTGTCACCTATGTCATCTTTCCCCTCCTCCTCTTAAGAATGAGTCTCTTATAGATGTGGTTTGTGGAAGTAAACCGGGTTGGAACAAATGACAAATTCTTAGTAATTTGTATTTTTCCTAGATATACTTACCACAAACCTCATTTTTTTACTGCCAGCCCTACCTTCCCCGCATGATCCCACAGGTGGGGGCTTAGGGATGTTTCAGCAGGACTGTAATGGGATTCCTTGGCCAGGTCAAAGCCGGAGTTGATCTCTGGTCATTCCCGATGGCGAAAGGGCTGGGAATTTAGGGGAAGGCCTATCCAGATTTTTCTGGTCAGAACTGGGATGATCCCAGGACTCTCCTACAGATGTGGTTCATGGTAAGTATATTTAGGGAAAATACAAATTACTAAGAATTGTCATTTTTCTTATTAACTTTATGAAATGATGTATTTCTATTTAAATGTTACTTTTAGCATTATTCCACTATTAAAGCATGTTTCTACATTAAGAAGAAATGTTAGACATTATGGAGTTAATCAACATAGTAATAGAAGTCTGAAAGAAAGAGTGAATTATTAGGTTTATGAATGATCTATGTAGTTGATTAACATTTTCCATTCTGTTCCAGCACAAAAACATGTATCACTCAAGTCCCCAAACCATTTTTTTTTTTACATCTTACATAACTCATGATAGCATGAAAGCTATAACCACTAAGGATTTCAAACTTTATTTTTTAGCTCAATTAATTTCCTTTCCATTGGCATATAATTTTTTATATTATGTAGAATTTTTATATACTGTACCTAAATAGTAAAAGAATGACAAAATCTCTTGACTTAAAAATGGATTTTGACATAGAAAAAAATCTATTTTAGGGTGAGATAGCAATTTCCTCCTGATGAAAGTTCCTCACTGGCAGCCTCTACTTGGGATATTTCTGTTAGTGATATACCAGAGAAATTTTTCCTTAGAGGTATCAACGGAGTTCTAATCCCCGGAGCGAACATCTGAGAGATAGTATATAACAGGGACATGTTAATAACAAGCCATGGCTATCCATCCCTGAATAGAGTTAACCTTGTCTCGAAGGATAAGGGATAGGGTAGGATATGTGGGCAGAAGAGCCGATAGGGTAGGATATGTGGGCAGAAGAGCCGTTAAACTCCCGATCTCAATGTGCTACAACTGCACGTTTCCTGTTAAACCATTCCAGGAGCAGCCATCGCATGATGTGAGGTCCCACACTGAGAATGGGAAGGGGATGAAAAGTAACGGTCGATCCATAGGGACGACATAGGGATCTCGCCCAAAAATTGATTTTTCCTATGTCAAAATCTATTTTTTGGGATCGAGACATATCGTCCTGATAGAAGTGCACCAGAGAATTATCATTCTCAGTTGTAGCCAGAAGAGTTTTAACCATGTAACCCCATAGATATAAGCATACTCACTTCAGCGTTGGTAACTATGGTACCGAAAGATGAAAGCAAAAAGTGTGTACAAAGTAGGAGCAAAGGAAATCAACATCACAGTCCCACTCACTGTGGAGAAGATCTTTGTCTCCAGTAGATGAAAAGACCAAAGTTTATAAAAGGAGGGTATAAAAGGAGGGTTAAAAATTGAGGTACCCTACTTTTATTTTGTACAGTAGGCCTAATGAAAGGAACAACAGTCTTTTATTGTTTCCAAAGATGAATAAAAGTAAGAGTAATCAATTGTAATATTATATGCAGCAGATTTAGAAAAAAAAAACTGGAGTTTTCCAACACCAAAATTATGTAACAGAGTAGTAAAATAGTAACACTCATGACATAAAAGGAAAAATATCCCCTTTGACTCTTTACAGTATTAAATAGTACATTGTAGACTGAGAAGTCCCAACTACTATATACTGTCAATAAGAGTCCATATACAACACTTAAGAAGCTGGTTTAATCACACTACCAACAGCCACTACAAAGTGTCTAATCTCTTACAATTGACATGAGTAATGTTTGTCGAACACTCTTGAAGATTTCCATCTCGTGTAAGCCTGTAAGCCTGCAAAGGACATAGATTGGAAAAAATTTAAGGAAAGGCAACTTTTCTAGGGTCATGACCTGATGATATACTATCAGGGTCAGCCCTTCTGATGAGATAGGTGAGTTGGGACCTTAGCTGTTTCATAGAAAGATTAGATCCTGTCATCTCCCCTTTAAAAAGTTGACTGCCTTTAAAAGGCCCGGTTCTTTAACAAGTAGGCCTTAAGGCACTCCACGGGGCACAGAGAAAGGTTCTCCTCAAGTGGGACAATCTTCCCAGGCCCCCAGCATTTTGTGGGAAGTACGTTTTTTGCCAAGAATGCAGGATCTCCATCACCGGAAGGCCCCTGTTCTGTAATTGTTGGACGATGGCCTTGGCTAACTATGAAAACTGTGAAAATCTTTGGAGCTATATTGACCCCGAAGGGCATAGCTCTGAATACATAGGCCTTTCTTGCCAGTCTGAAACCAAGGTGGGGGAGAAGTGCTGACTTATCGGAAGATGCCAATAAGGGTCTGTAAGATCTATGGAGATGGTGTAGGCCCCTTGGGGTAGTACGGTCCATATTTGCGAGATAGTCAGCATCTGTAACTTGTTGTTCAGAATGAATTTGTTTAATGGGGACAAGTCTAGAATAGTTCAAAGAGTGTTTGAATCTTTCTTGGGTGCACAGAATAGCTGCCCTTGAAAGTTCATGGATTTTTTGCAACTGATGATTCCCTTCCGGAGAAGATCCTGTACATAATCCTCCAAAAATGGGGTTGTGGGTTAGAAGTCCCTCTTGAACTGGGGTGGATTCTGTCTCCATTTCCAGCCTAGTCCATTTGAGACTATGCTTTGAGCCCAGGGACTGAACTCCCATTGATCCCAGAACAGGTGAAATGGTCCACTTACCGGAAGCTCTTCATTGTTGATGTGAAGGACTAGCGTCTTTAACCGCCTTGCCTCTACTCCCTCGGCCTCTAGATTGACCACCCTTTCCAGACCTTTCCCTGCTACTGGTTCCCTTCTTTTGAGCCCTGGCATGGTGAAACGTGGTGGTGGCTCTCTCATACACCGGGTTGAAGGCTGGAGACTGTGATACATACTGCTGGGGAACCATGTATACAGTCTGAGGGATGGCAGCAAATGAGGCTGTTGGGACAGGAAAGGATTTCCTTCCCTTAAAGTGTCGTCTGGGCTTCTTGCCCCTGGGTTAAGGTCTTTCACTGGGGGTAAATTTCCATTTAGAGGACATACAGAGTAATGAAAAACTTGAACTTCCTCATTCCTGTTTTCCTGAGGCTAAACTAACTAGTTTAGCGTTTTGATCTTGTGAAATCAAAGCTCTGTTGATGGACCTTGATGCTTTTGGAGGTTTAGACCCAAATGGTATTTTTCCTTTGTTTTCTTTATATAGACTGCAGATTTCTTAGCTCCAAAGTTATCTGTTATTTTGCGCAATTTAGAAAGGAGAGGAGCTTTTAGCACGGAGAGGAGCTTTTAGCACTTATTGGAGAATTGGTAATTTTACTCTTCTATGTAAATGTGCTTGTGATAGCTCAAGTCCAAGTGATTACCGCCCAATTTCCATAACTCTTATAGTATCTAGAGTTTTTTAACGTCTTCTGTCAAAACGTCTTTATAGGTTTGCTGAAGGTAATCATCTATTCCCTAGTTTGCAATTTGGTTTTCATAAAGGCCTTGGAGCGTGTGATACCCTTCCTACAATCTCCAATGCTGTACAAAAATCCCTTGATTGTGTTCAGGATGTACGTATGATTGGCCTTGATTTTAGTGCTGCCTTTGACCGTGTTAATCATGAGGCCCTTGTTTTCAAACTGAAACAGTTGGGAGTGGGTGAGTCGTTTCTTAGTATTATTATTGATTTTTTAAGTAATACATCTAAAGGAGTTGTTGTTGATGGGCACCATAGTGAGTATAGGAATGTGATATCTGGTGTTCCACGGGTTAGTATTCATGGCCCATTACTTTTCATACTATATACACATGACATGTGGTTTGGCCTAGATAACAATCTTGTTGCATATGCAGATGATGCTACTCTCTTTACATCAATTCCATCCCCTGAATATAGATCTAGAGTTGCTGAATCCTTTAATAGTGATCTAGCTAAAATTAGTGCATGGTGCAAATTATGGGGTATGAAGTTGAATCCTAACAAAACTCAAAGTATGATTGTAAGTAGGTCAAGGACAGTGGCTCCTCAATATCCGGATCTCATTTATTGATAGTGTTTCTTTGACTTTGTTTGAGTCTTTTAAAATTTTGGATGTGATTCTCGACAGCAAATTTACTTTTAAGAAACACATTAGGTCTGTGTCTTCTTCAATTGCACAAAAAATTGGCTTATTGAGAAAGTCTTTCAAGATTTTCGGTGATCATTCTATTCTGAAGAAGTGTTTTAATTCTTTCATTCTACCTTTTTTTGAATATTGTTCTCCTGTCTGGTCTTCAGCTCATCTTGATTTGTTGGACAGAAACTTACGGTCTATTAAATTTCTTATTCCTGATCTATATATTAATCTCTGGCACCGTCGTTCAATTAGTTCATTATGCATGTTGCATAAGATTTTTCATAATTCTGACCATCCTTTACATTTAGATCTTCCTGGACAATTCTATCTTGTTCGTAATACTAGGCAGGCAATTAATTCTAATAGCCAGGCCTTATCCATCATGAGGCTCAATACTACACAGTATTCAAGAAGTTTTATTCCAGCTGTTACCAAGTTGCTAATCGGGTAGTTGAATCAGTAGAACTTCAAAAGTTCAAAGTTGCTGCAAATGTTTTCATGTTGAATAGGCTGATGTAAGGTTTTATAGTTTATGTCTGACATATCTGTTTTGACGTTGTTACTGTTTGTAGAATGATTTATTGTTAATTTGTTCTCATCATTAAGTTATTTCCTTTCCTCACTGGGCTATTTCGCCCTATTGGAGCCCTTGGGCTTATAGCATCTTGCTTTTCCAACTAGGGTTGTAGCTTGGCACGTGATAATAAAAATAATAATAAAACCCAACTTGTCTATAAGGCTCTTATTCTCCTGAGCCACTTTGTCTGACTTCCTTCACTGCTTTCTTGGGGAAGAGGTCTTTCCCCCAGATATTGGAGTCAATCAGATTTCTAGCTTTATGCCTGGTCGTAGCAGTGGCTAGGAAGTGTTCTCTACATGCTCTCCTGTCCAGGAAGAAAGCATGGAGATCTCTATGGAACATGGTTAGGTAAGTCTCCGCCAATACAGGGAAGAGATCAGATTTGGAATAATTTCCAATAAGCATCTCTAGATAAGATTGGAAGGATAAAGAGGCAGATAGGGTCTCTTTGGCTTCCAATTCTTTCCTTAATAGGGATTCAGGAATTCTAGTTAGTTTCTCATTAAACTGCTTGCCTCCGATGTCTTTTATCTAGTTTTCCAACAGTAAAGGTATGTTGGACATCTTCCCAACTGTCCAAATCAAAAGGAAGGGCTAGGGAGACAGGTTTGCACTCCTCTAGCACTGGAAATGGTCTACCCTCCACTACTACTGTCTTTTCAGCCTCTAAGCTTTTAGAGGTGAAAGGGAAGACAGTACCCTTGGGGGCTACAAAGGTGGCCTGCTTCCTGCCAAAGGCAGAAAGTTGGGTATTAGTGAGTTCGGCCGTCTTCAGCTCCTTAATGAAAAGAGACTGAGCCTTGCTATGATCCAGGCTGATTGTTTAATAGGGATCATATCATCCCTAAAGCACGCTTCCTAGTTGAGCCTTACATAGCAGTAAGGATATCTATCGATTGATGGAAAGAATTCCAAGTCTGAGACTGGCTTGGAACCCAAACCCTCTCCAATGTGGAGATACCCTTTAATTAAGGCCATATGCTTAGCATAACGCCAAGGGTTCATAACTCTGCATTCTGGTAGGCTTAAAGCTGGGGTAGCCTTAGAAGCAGGTGACGTTTGTAAAGCTTCTATCCTTGCTATGAGGTCTACTTGAGAACGTTCATGTTTGGTGGTTAGGTTTTCAATGAAAGCTTTCATGGACGCCATAAGTTCCAAGTTACTAGGAAACGAAGGTTTGTCTAACATAGAACAAGGGTGGAGGTGGAAGCTAGGGCTCTAGCAGCAGGGATGGGGGAACAAACTAAAGAGGCACTTTGAACTGTACTCGCCCAATGTACATCTAATGACACTTCAGAGGCTTCCGTGGTCAGCAGGATCCTCTCCCTCTCTGACGACACAGAAGTTATTGACATCTTGTCAGCGTCCAGGCACATGACTTGCAGAGCTTCCGGAACTCCATCATCCGCATGATCTACTGGGAGTTGAACCGTCAGTAACTGGTGACCAAACACAGAGGTCACCTCAGCCTTGGAAAAGAACAGATCGTTCAGTACCAGAGAAGGAAGATAAGAGGCACCTTGTAGAGAGCTCATCTAGAAGCCTCTTACCCAATGATGGAGTGTCTTTCAACTCGGTTTTTGTAGGTCCAATGAGACAGTGTCATAGAAGTTAGTGCTAAGGAGATCCGTGCAAACCTGACAGTTAGAAGGTTTCCAGATTTTAAGGGATCCCTTGGAAACATGGTGATCCACATGTTTCCGACAGGTTTTGTGGCCACAGGGACACTTGACCTGTCTGGTACAGGTGACCGTTGAACACTCCATATCATCAGCATTCTGTAAAGAAGAAAAAATCTAAATGAGTACACATCATGAAAAATTATGTCTTCTTAAAATCAAGTAAACATATTAAATGTGTGCTTGAAATAAAATCCAAACCTAAATAAACCTACCACCTAAATATGGCTAAAGATTAATAATAATCAAGACTTATTCTAAACAGCTCAGAAATCAATGGAGGTTTATGAAGCAAACTATTTGAAAGTGCGGTAGGAATATGAAAGAAAGGTTCACATCAAAGGGACACCAGAGCCTCCAGAGTAGGTCTATTGGAACAACCTAAAAAGGCAAGTTCACTCATTATACTGCCTAAACCAGCAACAGCCCCCGAAGCGGCAGCAGCTCGGTTAAGGTGTCAACTATTTCTAGTAGCCAAGATGAAGACTGACCTGTCAATACCCCAGGCATGTCTACACAAAGTGGCAGAGGCATTGTAAAGTCGACAGGGAGAGAGTGAACAATCCCATAGGGAAGGGTCCACACTCAGGGGAAGTACAGGAATGAAAGGCAGGTAATAAGGGAACCTGCCAAGACTTGATCATTATCATTAACGTATGAAAAGTGGGGGTTTAGCCCATAAGATAATGAGAGCCGTATAAGATGTCCAGGATGCTAAGAATTGGAAATTCAAAGGATGTCCTGACAACCAGGCGGGATCCAACTGATCAACTCCAGAGGACAATGTATCTCAGATATGGGAGAGGATAGGAAAGAGCAGAGGACTAGTCTAAGGCTGCAGCTAAGGCGGCAGAGGGATTGACCCATAGCCAACACACAGCCAGTGCTAAAAGAACTCAAGCTGACAAGACTTGAAGCAGAGACAGAAGACAACACTTTTGCCAAGATAGGTTAACCAGGCAAGGGAGTTAAGACTCCTCAGCAAGAGGAACATAGCACAGGAAGGGAAGCTGCAGACACAGAACAGGCAACTGCCAAGGCGGCAGAGGAGGACCCCAAGAGGTACCAACTCCTTGCCTAGATAGGGTTAGGCTATGGGGAGAACTGTGCAGGCAACCGTAGCCTACCTAGCAGATGTAGGAAAACTCAAAAGCTAGGGTAGGATGACTAGACAAGAGGAACATAGTTCTCATTACAGTCAGGTTATGGTCTAACAAGGAAGGGGAAGGGCAGAAAAAATACCCAAGGGTAGTCTCTAAGGCGGAAGAGAGATTTAGTCCAGGGAAGGAGAAAATCTTGCCCACCTAGGGCCAGGACAGATAGCCTACACGCTATCCTGTCCAAGCATAGAGACGAAGTGTACTTCAGCCGCTATGGGACTAGACAGGGATGGGAACAAAGATCAACAATAAGTAGGCACACTAATGATCACAAGGGTAAGGGTAAAGGTGTAATGATGGGAGACTCAGAAATTGGTGAGGCGGCATGACAGGAAGGCCCAACTGCGACATTAGAATGTGAATATTGTGCCAAGGGTCTGCATTGATAGGGCACAGAGGACAAGTCCTCACTACCAGGCATAGCCTACCAAAGACTAAAAGGGAAGCATAAGAATGGGTAAGGCGACACAAGGGGTCAACTTGTCAGCAGATCAGGGGCTAATACCTTCCAATGGGTAAACAGAAGTAGACATAGGGATCAAGATCCCAAGATCTGTGCTGCCTCGCCAAAATGTAGGCTAAGTGGAAAGTAAAAACAGTTACCCTAGGACAACTGAAAACACTAATCAACTCCCAGAAGGACCTTCAAGACCGCAGCTCCGCGCTGTGACGAGTTGACAGCATGAAGGATAGAGAGCGTCACCAAACCAGATAGGTGAGGTGAAAGAAGGGGATAATGCCCAAGTGAAAATTTACCAGGCATGGCCGCCAGCGAGGGTAGAGCTAGCGTAAGTCAATGTTGATAAAAAACACACAAGAAACACCAAAAAAGGGTTGGGATACCCAAAATCATATCCCACTGCAAAAGAATAATGTAAAACATTCCTACAATAATATGACTAAATGACTAAGCATTTCTGAGTGATTTGGAAACGTGGTGCAATGGCGCTGACTGCATGCCTGCCACACAACAATAAAAGCATGCAAATTGAAAAAGGAACAGGGTGGAGACATGAAATTCTCCAACACACAAAAAGGGGGTTACTCAACTTAGTCGATGAGGAAGAAGTTGGAGCATCCATGATCGAAAACCACTCAAAAAGCTAAGAAAAACAGACGGGAAAAACCCCAAGTGATCGTCTAATATGGCCACTACGAAAGGGAATGGTTCAACAGGAAACTTGTTAGTTGTAGCACGTTGAGATTGGGAGTTGTAATGGCTGTTCCGCCAGTATATTCTACCTTATCCCTTATCCTTCAAGGTAAGGTTAACTCTTTTGAGGAAGGATAACCATGGCTGGTTATTAACACGTCTTGGGATATTTGCTCCGGAGGTTAGAACTCCATTGATACCTCTAAAGTAAAATTTCTCTGGTATATCACTCACAGAAATATCCCAAGTAGAAGCTGCCAGTGAGGAACTTCCATCAGGACGACATGGCTCAAGCCCAAAAATACATTATACTGTATAGGGGTGAAGGGAGTAGAAGTCACCAGATTTAGAATATGTCTTATGGAGTTCATAGGGTTAAGCAAATCAATAGATTTTTTTTGATTACCAACAAAAGGCATATTGCATTCTTCTGTTCATTTGTATGAAAAAATATCTGTGTGAAGTAGATGGCTTGATTTTTGTGGGTAGGTTGCCATTTACCAGTTCTCCAAGTTGTTTCCACTGATATTTTAAGTCTGAACTATTTCTTTTAAACATTTATAATAAAATGTATCTTTATAAACCAATTTAAAGCTAATGTGGTTTTAATTTTCCTTTTTTTAACAGAATGACAGTGTTAACCTTGAGAAATTCAGCTGGGATGCCTTTATCAACTTCTACCATACCCTCACAAACAGAGTAGAGGTGGAAAAGGTCTTCTGTGAATTGTGAGTGATAAGTGTATGGAAATTGTTGTAATCCCTTATTTAGTGAACTTTTCTATAGTTTTAAGTTTTGGTATGCAGTGTATCCCATTACAGATACACTGGAAAATTAGTGTAAAGTTGCTTTCAATGAATAGCCCAATATAACATTTAATCATTACAATATGTGTTGTGAGTCCTGTTATGTTTGAGTGATTAACGTATACCTTCATTCACTGTTGCAGCTGACAATTGCGTATATTATTGACGAGCTTGTAAAAAAAATGTAGAAAATATTTTTCACAACTAATTTTAGTTATTTGTGTACAATTTTTTTTGTATTCTGGTATGAGTATGCTCTACTTCTAGCTAGAAGCATTGTATTCAAGAGGTAAGATTTAAAGGACCCGACTGAAAAACAGTGGATAGTGACATGGGGAAGTATAAATTCTGTTGGAGTGTCACTGAAACTAAGCACATTGAAGTGGAAAATTGGTTGGGGATGAATTAGCTGAAGGTATAATAGTGTTGGGGTTGGGGGGGAGGGCAAATAGATGAAACCATAATGAAGATTAGAATAATTTTTTAAAAGAGGTTGATGCAGAGGTTTTCCTTTTATAAGCCTTAGCCAAGATGACCAGAGGAAGACTAGCTAGAATTTACCGAAAGACTGTTAGATGCTGACATTATTTCCACATTTAGATGGAATGCTGACAGGAGATCTAAATGGCCATATAAAACCTTTGGGGACAGAAGACTTCGCTGCAAGTCCAACGTCAGGAGGAGAACAGCAAGAGTCAGAGCATGCGTTTTGGCAAGTTCTGACTCTAATGAGGGCTCTCAATGGGTTTGCCGACCCAGAGATCCCACCTCGAGAGGGCAAGGACACGGTCTTGGACCTCGTATTCGGTACTCAGAAACCATCTAAGGCCAGTGCAGCTCTGCCCTGGTCTCAGGGGGTTAAGAGTACCAGGGACAAGATCGCTGTACAGCTCTCCGAGTTGTCCTCCAACCGTTCCAGTGCTGGCAACAAGCTTCTCCCACCTCCTCGCGTACAGCAGAGGAGGTACCTTGAGATCTTGGAGGAGCCTTGTTTAGCTCCTCCTCTCCACCATTCGTTGGAAGAGCTTACCAGGGGAGTCCCTCTTGAGAGAGACTCCAACCGGCAGGTCTCATTCTCGGCAACCGAGATCCTTAACCAGGAGAAGGTTGCGAAGTGTGCTATGCAAGCCACTTCGTGGCTGGACATCTGGTTAGGGACCTTAGGTATCCTGATACGCTCTGAGGATTTCTCCAAAGAACGTACCAGGAAAGCTATGGAGATGTTCCTTCTCGCAGGCACTCGTACGATCGAGTTTCTGGCCCACCAAGTCTCGAACTTGTGGGCAAACACCATCCTGAAACGTCGGGATGCGGTGGCTGAGAGATTCCATCAGAAGGTCCCTAGCACCGAGATCAATAGGCTCAGGCATTCTTCTTTAGAAGGAATGATCCTATTTGAGCCTAAGATGTGGAACAGGCCGCTGAGAGGTAGAGGAAGTCTCACCAAGACTCCCTCCTTCATAGGGCTTTGACATCTAAGCCCTATAAGCCTCCAGCACCCCAGCAGTCCCGTCCGACTAAGACCGCAAAATCAACGACAGCAGCGAAGACAGTGGCGTCTAAGCCCTTTCCTGTCAGGGATAGGAAAGGCAAAAAGTCTTCCAGGGGAAGTAAGAATCCTAGAGGGAGCAGCCGAGGCTGCAAACGCTAGGATTGGCAGTCCCCCTGCATGTCCACCAGTGGGGGGATGCCTACAAAGTTGCTCAGACAGGTGGCAGCAACTCGGGGCCGATTCCTGAACGATTTCCGTAATCAGTCAGGGATATCGCGTCCCGTTCACAACATCTCTACCTCCTCTGACGACGAATCCAGTGTCATTGAGCTCCCTTGCCATGGGATCGGCAAGGGGGCAAGCCCTTCGGGCAGAAGTCCAGACCCTGTTGAAGAAGGGCTCTCTCCAAGAGGTCGTCGACGGGTCTCCAGGCTTCTTCAGTCGACTCTTTCTTGTAAAGAAGGCGTCTGGAGGCGGGAGACCAGTCATCAACCTCTCAGCTCTGAACAAGTTTGTCAAACAAACTCCGTTCAGCATGAAGATGGCAGACACAGTCAGACTAGCAGTAAGACCGCAAGACTTCATGTGTACACTGGATCTAAAGGACGTGTACTTCCAGATCCTAGTCCATCCGTCTTCAAGGAAGTACTTAAGATTCAGCCTAGACAACAAAGAGTACCAGTTCAAGGTGCTGTGCTTCGGTCTCTCCACAGCACCACAGGTTTTCACCAGAGTGTTCACCCTAATATCTTCGTGGGCACACAGGATTGGCATCCGTCTCCTTCGTTATCTGGACGACTGGTTAATCCTAGCAGACTCGGTGTCATCCTTTCTTCAACACCGGGACAAACTTCTGGGACTTTGCCAGGATCTGGGGATCCTGGTAAATCTCGAGAAGTCCTCACTGCTTCCCACTCAAAGACTGGTATATCTAGGCATGATTATAGACACCAATCTCCACAAAGCCTTCTCATCAGACGACAGGATAGCAAGGCTGAGGAAGGTCGCAAGCCCTTTTCTCAGACGAGAAGAGCTTCCAGCCCAATCGTGGTTACGTCTCCTCGGTCACCTTTCATCATTGGCTCGTCTAGTTCCCAACGGTCGCCTCAGGATGACATCCCTGCAATGGCGACTCAAGTCCTGGTGGAATTAAGGTTACGATTCCCCGGACGTCCTGATCCCTATGGGACCTGCGGAACTGATGGACCTCCAGTGGTATGTGGCAGACGAGAACCAACGAAAAGTAGTGGACCTTCTCGTCCTCCCCCCGGATTTGATGCTGTTTTCGGACGCTTCAAAAAAAGGGTTGGGGCCCCACGTACTGCACCACACGACCTCAGGCCTGTGGTCACAGTCAGAAAAGTATCTCCATATAAATCTCCTAGAGATGACGGCCGTCTTCCTGGCCCTTCAGCAGTTCCAACAATACCTGGCGGGTCACTCTGTGGTGGTGATGAGTGACAACACCACAGTAGTGGCTTACATCAACAAACAAAGAGGTACTTTTTCGCAGCAGCTATTCCATCTAGCAGTAGAGATACTGAGATGGGCCGAAATCCACTCGATACCGCTATCGGCACGCTTCATTCCAGGCAAAAGGAATGTGCTCGCCGACAATCTGAGCAGAGCGTCTCAGATAGTGAGTACCGAGTGGTCTTTTGATCATCTAGTAGCCAACAAAGTCCTGACTTTGTGGGGTTCTCCGACTGTGGATCTGTTCGCAACAGCCCTAAACTTCAGGCTCCCGCTGTACTGCTCCCCAGTCCCAGATCCCAAGACTCTCTGGCAAGATGCTTTCCAACAACAGTGGGACAACATCGACGTTTACGCCTTTCCCCCGTTCTTTCTGATGAGGAGGGTGCTCAACAAGACCAGAACATCAGTCAATCTTTCAATGACCCTCATAGTTCTGCCATGGCATCACGCGGAATGGTTCCCGGACCTTCTGCAACTCCTAACGGAGCTACCAAGAGAACTCCCTCCACGGCACAATCTGCTCAAGCAACCACATGCCAACATCTTCCTCAAAGCCGTAGCTTCGCTACGACTTCACGCCTGGAGACTATCCAGCATCTTCTCTCTTGAGAGAGGATTTTTGCAGCAAGTTGCTGTCAGGATGTTTGGTCATTTGCGAAAGTCATCCGCAGCAGTCTACCAGGCAAAGTGGAAAGTCTTCTGTGGTTGGTGTCGTGGAAGGGATATCTCTCCACTCGATGTCACTATTCCAACAATAGCGGAGTTTCTCGTGTATTTGCGGGAAGAAATGCGCCTTTCAGTCTCGGCAGTGAAAGGCTATCACTCAGCCTTAAGTCTAGCTTTCAGGCTGAAAGGAATGGACATTTCTTCATCGCTAGAACTTTCTCTACTCATACGTAGTTATGAACTTACCTGGCCTCAGGCCTCAGTCGGAAGTGAGACCTCCTCCATGGAACGTGGTTCGAGTTGTCAGGTCTCTTAAGAGACCTCCCTATGAACCATTACGCCAGGCATCAGATCGCCACCTAACCTGGAAGACGGTGTTCCTGCTAGCTTTGGCTTCGGCCAAGCGTGTTAGCGAACTTCACGGTCTCTCGTATGACATCGCCCATTCAAGGGGATGGGGGGAGGTAATGTTCAGCTTTGTCCCTGAGTTTATTGCTAAGACTCTGGATCCTGGAGTAGCGGATCCTCGGTTTGACTCCTTCCGGATTTCTAGTCTCCGCTCTGTAACAGATGACCCAGACCATCTCTTACTATGCCCAGTAAGGAGTTTGAGGCTACAGTATACCTCAAAAGAACAGCTGCAGTCCGTCCTCTTGTGCCAGCATTATTTGTCAGCACAGGGAGGACTAAGAGGAGGGTCACCAAGAACACCATCTCTGCATGGTTTCGTAGGGTCATTCATCTAGCCTTGAATCCAGATCCTCCTCTGTCACGTCGCCCTAGAGCACATGATGTCAGGGACATAGCTACGTCCCTGGCCTTCAAAAGAAATTTCTATGTGAAGCCGGTCCTTCAAGCCGGGGTGTGGAAGTGTCAGACAAAGTTCACAGCCCACTACCTGCAAGACGTGACCCACAGGAGGCTCGATACGTTCTCTATCGGCCCTATGGTGGCTGCACAACAGCTGATTTAAAACCTCAAGCTCCTTATTGGACAAGTAGCAGAAGGTTGAGGGCATTGTTACCCGGTTTTAGTGTGCATGAATGAAAAGGTTTGACTGGCCCTTATTCTTTTCTTCATCATCCCCTCTCTTGGGGAAAGCAGCATCCTGGGTTCTCTGCATAGCTAACCTCAAACCACTGCAGGTAAACCATGCTCCCTTGTTTTCCTAGTATTAAGTTAATACTGTTACGTCCCCATACCCTGAGGAGGTGGTATTGGGAAAGTTCTAGTCTACAAGTTTCCATCTAAAGAACTTTAGAACAACATCCTAGGACGAATCACACTTCTTCATACCTTCACACACAGCTTGCGTAGGCCGCAATTCTTGCGTAGCAAGGTTCTAGCGAGGTGCAGGGACTCCTTATTTCTTGGGTGCTTACACATTCAAATAACGAGCCCCCGGGCAAAGCCAAAAACCAGTACTGGCTGAGACGTCCACCCTTCCTAATGGGTGAGTCGCCCCTATTAAATAGCGTGGTTTGTATTTCAGTTACGGAACAAATGACAAATTCATAGATAATTTGTATTTTTCCTAACTATACAAACTGTAGCTATTTAACCAAACTTGCCTGCCAGCCCTATCCCCCTTGAAGTCCTACCTCCAAGCAAAGTGAGTTCAAGCACAGGTGTGTGTGAGGGGGGGTGTGTGTTAGCAAGCTACCCTCCCCTACCCCCGCTAACTAGCGGAGTGGGTAGTAAACCCTTGTTGAATTTTAATGGCTCGTCATTTCAGCTACACCGAAAGTAATACCCCTATTAAATAGCTAAGATTTGTATAGTTAGGAAAAATACAAATTATCTACGAATTTGTCTAGTTTGCGGATGATACTGTACTGGTTGCAGACACGGAAGAGAAGCTTGGCCGATTGGTGACAGAATTTTGAAGGGTGTGTAAGAGAAGGAAGTTGAGAGTTAATGTGGGTAAGAGTAAGGTTATGATATGTACGAGAAGGGAAGGTGGTGCAAGGTTGAATGTCATGTTGAATGGAGAGTTACCTGAGGAGGTGGATCAGTTTAAGTACTTGGCGTCTGTTGTTGCAACAAATGGTGGAGTGGAAGCAGATGTACGTCAGAGAGTGAATGAAGGGTGCAAAGTGTTTGGGGGCAGTTAAAGGAGTAGTGAAAAATAGAGGGTTGGGCATGAATGTAAAGAGAGTTCTATATGAGAAAGTGATTGTACCAACTGTGATGTATGGATCGGAGTTGTGGGGAATGAAAGTGACGGAGAGACAGAAATTGAATGTGTTTGATATAAAGTGTCTAAGGAGTATGGCTGCTGTATCTCGAGTAGATAGGGTTAGGAACGAAGTGGTGAGGGTGAGAACGGGTGTAAGAAACGAGTTAGCAGCTAGAGTGGATATGAATGTGTTGAGGTGGTTTGGCCATATTTAGAGAATGGAAAATGGCTGTCTGCTAAAGAAGGTGATGAATGCAAGAGTTGGTGGGAGAAGTACAAGAGGAAGGCCAAAGTTTGGGTGTATGGATAGAGTGAAGAAAGCTCTGGGTGATAGGAGGATAGATATGAGAGAGGCAAGAGAGCGTGCTAGAAATAGGAATGAATGGCAAGCGATTGTGACGCAGTTCCGGTAGGCCCTGCTGCTTCCTCCGGTGCCTTAGATGACCGCGGAGGTAGCAGCAGTAGGGGATTCAGCGTTATGAAGCTTCATCTGTGGTGGATAACGGGGAGGGTGGGCTGTGGCACCCTAGCAGTACCAACCTAACTCGGTTGAGTCCCTTGTTAGGCTGGGAGGAACGTAGAGAGGAGAGGTCCCCTTTTTTGTTCATTTGTTTGATGTTGGCTACCCCCCAAAATTGGGGGAAGCGCCTTGGTATATGTATGTATGTGTGTTGGGCAGGCTTAATAGAAAGGCCCTGGATGCCTGGTGGTTTATCAAGAGGGTGTCTTTTCCTTTTCAGATTTTTTTTCTTATCAAAACCATCCTAACTGTCCTCCCTTCAGTTGAAGTGGCTATCCTGGAGGGTATTTAGCCTTGCATGGTGTATCGGCTCCTCCTCCATGTTGACCAGTTTTTCCGACATTTTACTATAGTCTATGGGTTTCATCAATCACTTTATTTATAATTCTGTACATATTGTTTTGGTTATAATTCTTGTTAATCTAGTTTTTAAGTATGATGTCTCTTTTTTATTTCTATTAATTCTTATGCTGTCTAGAGACATTGAGGGAAATCCGGGACAAGTACGTCCTAGATTTTGTCAATGTCGTCTTCTGTATTGTAATATTCGTGGTTTTCATGCAAATATTTAAGACCTTACAGTTGCGTGCAGACAGTATGATATTCTTTTGTGCTCAGAAACTTTGGTTTCTAATATGAGGCACTCATCTGAGCTCCTTATAACTGGTTTTAAGAAGCCAATAATGTTGAAACGTGATGACATTCCTAGGGCCAGGGGAATGGCGGTGTATATTAGGACTGAGTACCCTGCTTCTCATAAGTCCTGCTATCAATGTGGATATCATGAGATTCAGGTAATAAAAGTTTGTGGCAGGCATAACAACTTTTATGTGTTCTATCTACTGGAATCCAGACATGGATGATTCTATATTCGATTGTCTTCTTACCATTATGGCTAAGATACAAGAAGATGATAGAAAGGCTTCTTTTGTCTTTGCTGGTGATTTTAATGCTCACCATAGGGAGTGGTTAAGTTCTATCTCTCCTACCAATCGCCATGGTTTAAGAGCTTTAGACTTTGCCTCTGAATCAGGCTGTGAGCAAATCATAAATGAAGCTACTCACAGGTCTGGTAATTGCTTAGACCTCGTATACACCGACTCCCCTGGCGTTATAACTAGTAAGGTTGGTTCTCCAGTCGGGACATCTGATCATGCCTTGATTTCATTAGTAGCGAAGACTGAGGAGCCTGTCCCTGATATATCATACTCGTATAAAATTTATATGAAATCCCAAGCAGACTGAAATGGGATTTTGCATGATCTTTTGCGCTGGAATTGGTCACAATTATATAGTAGTGTAGACCCTGTTGTCCCTTTGAATGAGAATCTAGTCAACATAATTGATAGGCGTATCCCTTCTCGTGTGCTAAGGTACCGAGTGAAGGACAAACCGTGGTTCAATGATAATTGTAGACGTGCTTATTTTGAGAAGCAGGAGGCCTATCATCTTTGGAAGGGTAACAGATCAGATTGGACTTGGAATAACTTTACTCAGCTTCGAGCCTTTGCTCAGAGAGTTTTTGCCTCAACTGAAAAGGAGTACAATTTAACCATAAAAGAAAACCTTTCTGGTACAACTCAGGAACATAAATGGTGGTCTACCCTTAAATCTGCACTCTTTGGTGTAGATGCAACAGTTCCTCCTTTACTTAAACCAGGTGGCTCAGTCACTCGCTGTCCAAAGGAAAAGGCAACCCTTTTGGCTGATGTTTTTGACGGTAAACAGAGTAATGAAAAACTTGAACTTCCTCATTCCTGTTTTCTTGAGGCTAAACTAACTAGTTTAGCTTTTCGATCTCGTGAGATTAAAGCTCTGTTGATGGACCTTGATGCTTATGGAGGTGTAGACCAACAAAATGGTATTTTTCCTTTGTTTTTTTTTTTATAAAGACAGCAGATTTCTTGGCTCCAAAGTTATCTGTTATTTAGCAAGAGGAGGAGATTTTAGCACTTGTTGGAGAATTGGTAATGTTACTCCTCTATGTAAATGTGTTTGTGGTAGCTCGAGTCCCACTGATTACTGCCCAATATCCATAACTCCCATATTATCTAAAGTTTTTGAACGTCTTCTGGCAAAGCGTCTTAATAGGTTTGCTGAAGGTAATCATCTACTCCCTAGTTTGCAATTTGGTTTTCGTAAAGGTCTTGGAGCTTGTGATGCCCTTCTTACAATCTCCAATGCTGTACAGAAATCCCTTGATTGTGGTCAGGAAGTTCGTATGATTGGCCTTGATTTTAGTGCTGCCTTTGATCGTGTTAATCATGAGGCCCTTGTTTTCAAACTGAAACAGTTGGGAGTGGGTGGGTTGTTTCTTAGTATTATTATTGATTTTTAAGTAATAGATCTAAAAGAGTTGTTGTTGATGGGCATCATAGTGAGTATAGGAATGTGATATCCAGTGTTCCACAGGGTAGTGTTCTTGGCCCATTACTTTTCATACTATATACACATGACATTTGGTTTGGCCTAGATAACAAGCTTGTTGCATATGCAGATGATGCTAATCTCTTTGCATCAATTCCATCCCCTGAATGTAGATCTGGGGTTGGTGAATCCCTTAATAGAGATTTAGTTAAAATTAGTGCATGGTGCAAATTATGGGGTATGAAGTTGAATCCTCACAAAACTCAAAGTATGATTGTAAGTAGGTCAAGGACGGTGGCTCCTCAACATCCAGATCTCAGTATTGATAATATTTCTTTAAATTTGTATGACTCTTTTAGAATTTTAGGTGTGATTCTCGACAGCAAATTTACTTTTGAGAAACACATTAGGTCTGTGTCTTCTTCAATTGCACAAAAAATTGGCTTATTGAGAAAGTCTTAGGATTTTCGGTGATCAATTTATTCTTAAGAAGTGTTTTAATTCTTTAATTCTACCTTGTTTTGAGTATTGTTCTCCTTTCTGGTGTTCAGCCGCTGATTCTCATCTTAATTTGTTGGACAGAAACTTACGGTCTATTAAATTTCTTATTCCTGATCTAGATATTAATCTTTGGCACCGTCGTTCAATTAGTTCATTATGCATGTTGCATAAGATTTCTCTTAACTCTGACCATCCTTTACATTCAGATCTCCCTGGACAATTTTGTCCTGTTCGTAATACTAGGCAAGCAGTTAATTCTAATAGCCAGGCCTTCTCCATCATGAGACTCAATACTACACAGTATTCAAGAAGTTTTATTCCAGCTGTTACTGAGTTGTGGAATGATCTTCCTAATCGGGTAGTTGAATCAGTAGAACTTCAAAAGTTCAAAGTTGGAGCAAATGTTTTTATGTTGACCAGGCTGACATGAGTCTTTTTATAGTTTATATACGACATGTGTTTTTGACGTTAATAGTTTATATATGACATATCTGTTTTGACGCTGTTACTGTTTTTAGAATGATTTATTGTTAATTTGTTCTCGTCATTTATTCATTTCCTTATTTCCTTTCCTTACTGGGCTATTTTTCCCTATTGGAGCCCTGCAGCTTATAGCATCTTGCTTTTCCAACTAGGGTTGTAGCTTGGCTAGTAATAATAATAATAATAATAATAATAATAATAATAATAATAATAATAGGGACTGAGACACGTGTCATAAGTTGATCTGGACGTATGTCACTTAAAAAGTGTTTTCCGTAGATTTATTATGCTGCTTCATGATTTGGGTATTATCTAAGTCGTCGTCATTATCATCATTTCCTCCTACGCCCATTAATGCAAAGGGCCTAGCTTAAATTTCGTCAGTCGTCTCTAACCTGGGCTTTAAATTCAATACTTCTCCATTTATCATCTACAATACTTCGCGGTTCATATTTCTCAGCCATGTAGACTTGGGTCTTCCAACTTTCTAGTGCCTTGTGGAGTCCAGCTGAACGTTTGCTTAACTAATATCTCTTAGGGAGTGTGAAGAGCATGCCCAAACCTTCTTTATCTACCCCTTTTCATGATCTCATCCACATGTGGCATTTGAGTAATCTCTCATAGTTTCATTTCTAATTCTGTCCTGCCATTTAACTCCCAATATTCTTCTGAGGGCTTTGTTCTCAAATTCACTAAATCTGTTGGAGATTGTTTAATTGTCATACTGTACCATGATTCATGTCCATATAGTAACACCAATCTCACTAAACTGATATATAGTTTGATTTTTATATGTAATTCCGGGCAATTTGATTTCCAAATTTTACTTAACCTAGCCATTGTCTGATTTGATTTTTTCAATCTTTCACTAAACTCTAATTTTAAAGACCTTGTATTGGAGATTATAGTTTCCAAATATTTGAATGGTTCTACCTCATTAATACTTTCTCCTTCCAAGGATATTTCATCTTCCATTGCATACTCCATTCTCATCATCTCTGTCTTTCTTCTATTTATCATCAGCCCAACCTCGTGTGATTGCATTCTTGTAAGCAAGCATTGCAAATCGTGTGGTATTCTGCTAACAAGGACAGCATCATCATCATACTATAGGTCTGCTAATTCCTATCACCAATCCATTCCAAACCTTCTCTACCATCTCCGCCTGTTCTACTCATAATAAAATCCATGAGGAGTAGCAGAATTTACACCGTTAGCTTACTTGTCCTTTGCTGCCTTGAAACCTGAACGATGGCATTCTTCCTGGGCAGTAAAAGTCTTCTGTGACATCTTCCAAAACAAACCTGTTGAGCAATAAAAACCTGTATATAGATTTATACCTTATGATATTGTAATGAAAATTATTTCAAATTAAAACTATTCTTTATGTACTAGTTACTGAAATTTTTATGCATATGTATGCTAATTAACATTTAGGTTAAGTGTGCGCACACTGCATCAAATGACGGTTACATAAATCAAGAAAGCAAATACTAAGAATTTCACATAAATGTTCATAAACTTGAACAATATTCAAATTGCAGTACTGTACTGTTAATTACTGTACTGTACTTAAATGTTTACACTAAACACTTTTACGTTAAGCATGTGTACATTTCAACAATTGATGGTAAATCAAGAAAGCAAATAAAAATTTCACATAAATGTTGATAAACTTACCAGTTTCATCTATATTCCAGACTTGTTTTAGTTCTTACCTCTCCTCCTTGATGATGCTGTAAAGCTCCTCATGGAAAAATTTTGCTCCTCATGGTCTGCAGAGGTCGACTCGTCAGTAATTTTCCTGTTTTTCAATGCAAAATACTGTTTAAACTTCTTAAACTAGCCTTTGTTGGCTTGGAAAGACATACAGTTTGCAGGGGAGATGTGCTTTCCTGACTGGTTGATGACTGAGGTTCATTTTGAGTGAAATGTCAGAACAGAGACTTAGCGTTTTGCTGGATGATGAGCAAGTTGAAGGCTATTCCCCTGCGATACTGATCCTCAGTCCCCAAAAATGGGGCATTTTAAATATTCAACTTCCCTGGTAGTTACATACATATAGCTTAATCGCGCGTTTCGTCCCGCGCACGGCAGAAATTCAAATTTCGCGGCAATCACCGCCAGGTGAGTAGGTGATCATACATGAGCGCCATCTCTCAGTAGGTAACTGGAACCATTCCCAACATTCCTCAGAAATTCCCTGCCGTTGATCGAATCAACACTTCGGAAATTTGTTTCGTTGATTTTACTTTACAATTTGGTGAAGTACCTTTTGTTTGATTATTGTTGATGGCTTTCGCTGCTTTTTTTTTGGATATTCCCTTTGACTTTTCACTCAGTTTAGATAGACTTGGTTGGTTTTTTGACCTGGACTTTTTTCTGATTACAAAATGGCTGACTCTGTAATAAGAAGGTGTGTTAGAGGATGCAAGACTCGTATGCCTAAGGCCTCTGTTGATCCTCACTCAATATGTAATAGTTGCAGAGGGCATGAATGTGCTTTTAGTGACAGATGCGTTGAATGTCGGTCTTTATCTGATAGAGAGTGGAAGGAGTTTGATCGCTATGTTAAGCGATTAGAGAAGGATAGGCTTAGAAGAGCTAGATCGACCAGTGTTCTTTCCAATAGATTGTCTGATAGTCATATTCCGCTATGGTGTCGAAGGTAAGTGAGCCTTCTTTGAAGGATGTGTTGGCTGCAATTTCAGCCTTAGGTGCACAGGTTCAATCCCTTACTTTGGAAAAAGAAGTTATGTGGGGGGCAGTGCGTGGCTTGCAAAGCAAGTTTGTGAATAGTGAAAGTGAAGTGGAGGGTGCGTCCGTTCGTGTCCGTCATAATCCCAGCCTGGGACCTCTTCCATGCTCCCCAACCCGTGGGAGAAGGAATCTCGAAAGGCGAAAGGATATGTCAGACCTTGATCAGTGAACGGACGTCCCCTCGAGCGATCCTGTTGACGCTTCCCAGGACGCTCCCCCTCGCCGCAGGAAAGTCGAGGTAAGAAAGTGTTCTTCCTTGTCGGTTGACGCAAAACCTAGACGTGGTTGGCGTCAACCCCTTCTTTCAAGGCCTCTCAAGAGACGTAAGTCTCCTGCTAAGTTACAGCAACCATCCTGCAGTAACTGGAGCTCGCCGGAAGTTTTTCTTTCGGAAGAAGACGACATGCCAGCGCCTAAACAGTCACGTAAGGCACAGTTCGTCGGAGGAAGAGGGTGCTCATTTTACTTCTGTGCACGCTTCTCCCCCTCCCCCAGATTGGGAGATTTCGCAAAGACTTTCTCCTCCTGGTGGCCAGACGACAACGGTTGACTCTCCCTTGCAGCGATCGGTACGCAGTTCAGGCTGGAAGCATGCAGCAAACTGGACGCATGCAGCAGGCTGGACGCATGCAATCAGGACGTGTCTCCGCAGCATGGTAGACAATCAGTTGTCTCTCCCTCGTGGCATGCTGGACGCGCAGTTAACGCTTCCTCGCATCAGGCTGGACGCGCAGTTAACGCTTCCTCGCATCAGGCTGGACGCATGCAAGCAGGACTTTCCCACGCAGCACGCTGGACGCAATGTTGACGCTTCCTTGCAGCACGATGGAAATATGCTGGAAGCACATGAGCATGACTCTCCCTCGAGATATGTGGGAGTTTGGCAAGACGCACGCAAGCGTGACGCTTCCTTGCAACTGGCTGGAATCTTACACGACGTTCCATACAGCATGATGAGTTTTTTCTGGAAAACGAGAATCAACAGAATGAGGTGGGTTTGTCTCCTACTCATTCTACTCTGGAGATCGATATCCCCTTAGCCGAAGTTTCAGAGGAGGAAACCCAGGAAACGCTGCATGCAGCTGATCTTAAAAAATTGCTGGCTGTTCTAGCTAAATTGTATCCAGAGGACTTTACTCAGCCTATGCCTCAAAGCCCGCCCTTGCAGTTTTTGAAGGGCTGACCCCGGAAACCATCCTCGTTCAAGAAAATGGTTCTTGCCAGATCGGTAAAGAGAGCTTTCTCAACTCTCAATCAATGGACTTCCAAGAGAAAGGATCTAGGGAAGGCCTCCTTTTCCTTTCCCTCTACTAGACTGGCCTCCAGATCTAATGTTTGGTATGAGACTGGGGAGGTTCTCGGTTTGGGAGTTCTTGCCTCCTCTCAGGGAGACTTCTCCAAATTTGTTGACGCCTCATGCAGGTCAGCCATGAGCAAGTCTTAAGATAATGTGGTCCACTTCTGAGATAGACCACTTGCTGAAGGGTATTTTTTGGACTATAGAAGTCTTCAGCCTAATGGACTGGATTCTCGGAGCCTTCGCAGAGGCCACACATCCAAAGAACGAAGCACAGATGCATCTGATTGCCTGTCTTGATAAGGCCGTGAGGGATGGGTCCGTCGAACTCTCCGCCATTTTCACGGCAGGAGTTCTTAAAAAGAGGGCTATGCTACGTTCCTTCCTATCTTCAGGTTTGACACTTGCTTAGAGATCAGAGCTTTTATTTGCTCCTTTGGGTAACCATCTCTTCCCTTCTGACTTAGTGAAGGACTTGTCGGCAGCTCTTGCACAACAGGCTACGCAAGACCTTATCTCTAGGACTGCCAAGAAAGTCCTCCCGGCTAGCTTTTTAGCAAGGAAGCAAAAGGAAGCTCCTCCCACTCACCAGCCCTTTCGTGGGAGAGCCCCTACGAGGGGAACTCAGAGAATTGCTGCTGGAGGACAACCTCGCAGATTCTCAAGGCAACAACCCAAATCAAAGAAGTGAGCCCTGCAACCTCCAGACATTAGTGGGAGCCAGGTTATCCCACTTTTGGCAAGAGTGGAGCCAAAGGGGGGCGGACGTCTGGACCATCGATGTCCTGAAGGAGGGGTACAAGATCCCCTTCCTGAGAATGCCTCCCATGTCGTCGGAACCCTTAGAGTTGACAGCAACCTACTCAGGGAACAAGGCAGCAGCTCTTCAAGAGCAAGTCAACCTAATGCTGTCGAAATCAGCCATAGAAGTAGTAGAGGACACCTCTTCGAAGGGTTTTTACAACAGACTTTTTCTAGTTCCGAAGAACTCGGGGGATGGAGACCTGTTCTGGATTTCAGTCCCCTGAACAAGTTCGTCAGCAAAGTCAAATTTGCCATGGAAACTTCTGCGTCAGTCCTAGCAGGCACCAGACAGGGAGACTGGATGGTGTTATTAGATCTGCAGGACGCGTATTTCCACATCCTGATACACCCGAACCACAGAATATTTCTAAGATTCGTGTTCCTAAAAACTACTTATCAGTTCAAAGCACTCTATTTTGGACGAGCACGGCTCCCTATGTTTTTACCCGATTGGTTGCCAACGTGGCTCACTGGCTACATCTAAAGGGAGTACGGATATCTATGTACCTGGACGATTGGCTACTCAAAGCCAGGTTGCAAGAAAAGTGTCTGGAGGCTCTTCAAATTACAATGTCCTTGATGCAACTGCTAGGTCTGATGGTGAACCTGGCCAAATCTCAACTGACACCCTCGCTTTTCCAGCCCCGAAACGCATTCTAGATTGCCTCGTAAAGGTGCGACACTTCCTAGACATACGATCCTGCTCGGTAAGAGAATGGATGAGTCTTCTGGGTACCCTCTCATCGATTGAACAGTTCGTATCCCTGGGAAGACTTCATTTTGGACGAGAGGTCAAAGTCTAGAAAAGTAGATTCCGATTCCTCTGGGGATCAGGAATCACTTGAGTTGGTGGGACGATGCCAACAAACTCCTGGAAGGCCTTGAACTTTATCAGAGGAACCCTGACCTAGTGTTGTATTCCAACGCCTCAGACATGGGGTGGGGTGCAACACTGGGGAAGGCCAAGATATCAGGTCTGTGGGAAGAGTCTCAGAGGAAATGGCACATAAACATCAAGGAGCTAGTGGCCATTCACCTAGCACTAATGCACTTTCAGGAGGAAGTCCAAGGAAAATTAGTTCAGGTCAACGCAGACAACACCACAGCGTTGGCCTACATCAAGAAGTAGGGAGGCACTCATTCAGACTCACTTTATGAGGCTGCAAGAGATCTACTACTGTGGGCGAATGCGAGGGACATAACCCTGATAACTCGTTTCATAGAAGGGGAAAAGAACGTCGGGGCGGACCTTCTCAGCAGAGGAAGACAAGTTCTAACTACAGAGTGGACCCTACATCACGAGGTGTGCACCAGCCTTTGGATGTTGTGGGGCCAATCCTCGATAGACCTTTTCGCTACACAAATGACAGAGAGGTTACCAGTGTATTGCTCTCCAGTTCCAGACCAGGAAACAGCTGCGGTGGACGCTTTTCTCTTGAATTGGGAAGGACTAAACGTGAACGCTTTTC
This sequence comes from Palaemon carinicauda, assembly GCF_036898095.1. NCBI lineage: Eukaryota > Metazoa > Arthropoda > Malacostraca > Decapoda > Palaemonidae > Palaemon > Palaemon carinicauda. The sequence continues at coordinate 66,661,720 of NC_090730.1, read as the reverse complement.
CACCATTCAAGATCTTGGACAGAGTCCTGAAAAAGTTCAGGGAGTCGCACAACTCTGGCATGACCCTGATAGCTCTGTTTTGGCCCATGAAACCTTGGGTGGCAGAAGTGATGGAGTGGCTGGTAGATACCCCCAGAACCTTACCAAGTCGGAGCGATCTACTCAAACAGCCACACATAGAGAGGTGCCATCAGAATCTCCCCGCTCTCAATCTGACTGACTTTCGACTATTGAAAAGCTGGCAAGAGCGAAGGGCTTTTCAAGGGAAGCTGCACGAGCTATCGCGAGAGCTAGAAGGACGTCCACTATTAGGGTTTACCAATCTAAGTGGGACGTATTTAGATACTGGTGCAGGACTAACAAATTTTCCTCTACCAGTACCTCTATAGCCCAAATAGCAGACTTTCTGTTGTATTTGCGAACAAAAGAAAAGATGGCTGTACCTACCATCAAGGGTTACCGCAGCATGCTAGCCTCCGTCTTTCACCACAGACACATTGACGTGTCGGGTAACAAGGATCTCTCGGATCTCATTAGATCTTTTGAGACTGCTAAGAGAAAGGACAATCTAACCCCCTCTTGGAACCTGGATGTAGTCCTGGCCTTTTTGACCTCAAGTAGGTTTGAACCTCTTGACAAGGCGTCTTGGAAGGATCTTACCAAAATGACTTTATTCCTAGTTGCATTGGCTACAGCCAAAAGAGTAGGAGAGTTACAAGCCATCAGCAAGAAGGTGGGCTTTAATGGAGACAATGCAGTTTTCTCCCTTCAGCTAGGTTTTCTCGCCAAGAACGAGAATCCTTCTCGACCTTAGCCAAGATCTTTTACCATTCCAGGGCTATCTCACTTAGGTGGACGGAAGAAGGAGAGAGGCCTTTGTCCAGTGAGAGCTCTGAAATTTTATCTTCACGCATCCAAAAACCTGAGGGGACAAGCAGACAACCTCTGGTGCTCAGTTAAAAAGCCCTCTTTGCCCTTATCAAAGAATGCCCTGGCTTTTTTTTATTAAGGATTTGATAAGGGAAGCTCACCAGAATTGTGAGGAAAGAAGTTTCCCAATCCTTAAGGTAAAACCACATGAGGTTAGAGCTGTAGCTACTGTACAGTACTTCTATGGCTTACAAGCAAAATAAGTCAATGAAGTCAATTTTGGAGGTTACTTTCTGGCGAATTAAATCAATCTTCGCAGACTGTTATCTTAGAGATGTCCAGACCCAATATGAACCCTGGGTCCGTATGTTACCTCCGGCATCGTAGTTGGAGAAAGGTCTACTGCCTCTTCCCTATAACTTTTTTGATTATATATCCTTGCCTTTTTCCTGTACAGTACTTGTGTTCACAGGTTGTCTGTGCAGGTTGTTGCAGCCTTCCACAGTCTGGGATGCAAGTCAAGTTAGTTTTTTATGGTGTGTGTTTTTAGTTTTTTGAGTAGGTGGTCATAATCATTATCTATGGCTATGTCAGGTTAGCAAGGGTGGAAGTCTAGCCACGCTAAGGTCGAGGACCTTGTGGCAGCCCCATAGAGACTTTTACAGCCCCCTGGGTGGATCGCCGAGTCTCTTAAGGAATGCAGGCAAATAAGGCAGGTTAACTATGAAGCCAGCTTCCTTATCAGGTAAAAACCAGATTATTGGTACTACTAATTTGTAGATATTAATAATTTTACGAATTCCCGATGGGATAGGGTTTTCTACCCGCCACCAATGGTGTCAATCAGCTATATATATGTAACTACTAGGGAAGTTACATATTTAAAAATGGTATTTTTATTATAAAATACATTTTTAAATATACTTACCTGGTAGTTACATATATAAAAGGGCCCTCCCTCCTCCCCTCTGAAAACAGGGGCATGGAATTTCTGAGGAATGTTGGGAATGGTTCCAGTTACCTACTGAGAGATGGCGCTCATGTATGACCACCTACTCACCTGGCGGTGATTGCCGCGAAATTTGAATTTCTGGCGTGCGCGATGAAACGCTGGATTAAGCTATATATATGTAACTACCAGGTAAGTATATTTAAAAATTTATTTTATAATAAAAATACTATTTTTCCATTCAGATCATGCCCTTTTCCCTTGCCTTCGATACAACCTTTGCTCTGCTACTTCTTTGGGTTACTGGCAGCCATGGCAGCATGAATCTTCTTCTCATTCTTCTCCATGGTACTCTCATTCAGCCCGAAAAATCGTTCTACGGTTACATACGACATCCCTTCCTTGCACTTATCAAACTCTTGCACCTTCTCTTATAGAGTCATGACCTTCATCTGCCACTTGGCAGCACCTTGAGAAGATGAAGCATCTCTCTTTGGGGCCATGAGGTCGATAAAGGAAGATCAAGATCACTTGTTGCTTGACAAACACTAGCAGGAGGTGGTGTTACAATGACAGATGCTAGGAGAATGAGATAGAGTTAGCAAGAGATGAGGTGTTCTGTGGGGCCAGGCAGGGAAACGACATGAAGAAGATCAGGTGCAAAGGAGCACAGGCGGACAGTTTAAAAATGTCGGGCTACAAGCAGCAATGCTAACTGCATAACCACGAATGTGTGAAATTTTATTTAAGGGTTATACGGATGTGAGCTGCTAATAGCTGAATCTGCAAAGACGTAGGGCTGACTCTATAAAGATGGTTAATTACAGATGAGATATCATTTAGAGACAATCTTGAGTCCCGCATTTTAACTATCTTTTGAAAAATAATCAGGAGTCACATATTTGAAACAGTATTTTGAGATGGTTTGTCATCAGTAATATAGACCAATTGAGTAGAATAATAATTTTTTTTATACTGCACTGTTAATTCTATAAATGACGTATCTCTTTCATTTACTGGTATCCCACCTCAATCAGAGTATGGGAGTCAGCAAAATTAATATCGGGAGGTTTCTAGAAATAAGCAGAATTTGAATAATGGAATTTGTTACTTGTATACTCACCTGATGTTCATATACATGCCTACCTTCCACCCCTCTAACTTGTGATGTCAAGAGGATAGGGAATAGTTTCAACTTCAACTTCTATTCCATTAACCACTGTAGTGTCTCATTAGTTTACTATTTTATTTGATTTCAGTCTTTTTACACCACTATGACCTATGCAAAAGATGATGTTTTACAGAATACAAATATATCCTCTAAAATTATCTTGTAAAACAGTAGTTTTTTTAAACCCTTCTGCTTCTATTTAAATGGGAATGAAACATATTAAGTCACATGAATTAGATATATGTATCCCTTCTGTGTTATTAATTCTTTATTTGTTTTGGTTAAATATATTTTTGTTTAGAAAATATTTAAAGATCATAGTTTTATAAAATTCCTCTTCAATATACTGTACTGGTATCAGCCAATAAAGCTTTTGGATTTTAGTGATTTGCTATTTTTATAGCCTCCCAAACAACCCAGTCTTATCAACACAAGGATGGAATTCAAATTCTCTAGATTAAAAGAACATGTATTAAATTTAAACATAGACATATTACAATTTTATAAAAAGAAGCAGTTACTGTATTGAGCAGTCTGTAGAATTGATAATGTCCTGAGAGAACATTTCGTTAGTTACAGTATGGCTGGTGTAACCTGTATACTTAAACGAATAGGATTTTTAGTGCTGTTCTTGTTTGTTTTCAGAACGGAACAGCCATACAATGTTATAAAAAAGGGCGGAAACAAGCCTCGTGGAATGACAGTAGAACAGTTGGTGAGGTTCCTAAATGAAGAACAGAGGGACCCTCGCCTCAACGAAATTTTGTACCCTTATGCTGATGCAGCAAAAGCTAAAGAAGTCATCAGAGATTTTGAAATGGTGAAGGAAAATATTGCGAAAAGTAAGTGTGAACATTCATGAATGTATTCTTTAGTATATACAGTATATGAGAGAGAGAGAAAGAGCTATTTTATTTTAGTAAAGCAAGAATTCAGCCTAATAAAATTCTCATTATTTTTCTTTTAAGGCTACTAGGAGAATTCTTTGCAAAATTTTACCAATTATTATTTCTGCACATTGTAGTAATTAGGGTCTGAGATTTATTTTTTAATTGAATATTAAGATTACTCTACAGGTCTGTTTTCCTTTCAATTTATGTTTAATTGAGTACAATATATTATGAACACCTAAAAGGGTTTTGTAATGCTATTCTAATCATTTTCAGATGTACTGGGCTGCGAAGGCTTTTTGAGATACCTGATGTCGGATGAAAACGTCGTAATGTCCATGGAGAAGGTTGACCAATATGCTGATATGGATCAGCCACTTTCACATTACTTTATAAATTCTTCCCATAACACTTACCTTATAGGTATGTTGTAACTTATACTTGTAAAAATATGGTTATTGCTATGCTGACAGTCAGTCTTAAAGAATGGTAATGTACTGTATGCCTGGACATCTGTCTCTAAACCTGTTACCATTATCTCATGAAACTGCTAAGGATCACATAGGAATGTTGACTTTCTGCAGTTTAGGATTTAAGAAATTTAATAGATAGGGTTAGCAAGAGCTGAGCTGTGATATGGTTGGACACCTGAGCTAATGGATTAATGCTGAAATTAGATATATATTTTGAAGGATAGTTCTTAAAAGGTTTTATAGTGTAATATCTGTTTCAAATGAATATAATTGTTAAATAATCAGAATAAGAGTGATGGTCAACCTGCACAAAAAATAATCTTGAGATTTATTCAAAGTAATTTCTCTTGAGATGTAATAATAGCTACTTCTCTTGAGATTCATGCACATAAACAGGCCCCATAATAATTCCTGGTGGCTTTATTAAGGCAGACCTTGAATTTTCAGTTGTCTAAATTGTCTTTGTTTTATATTTATCTAATACTATTTAGATATTGTTATTGTATTCAATAGCCAATAGAAACTATTGTGATGAATAATGTATTACATAGATACCATATATGATTATCATTGTTGTAAATTGTTTTTACTCTGCTTTTTTATATTTAAGGCTTATTAATAATCTTTTAGGTTTTACTTTTGCATATTTTTTGGATAAGTTTATTATAGCCTTATATTTAGGAAGCTGTGCAGCTGTAGCCTTCTTCTAAATTGATATCATACAGTAGTATTTTACCGAGTGTGTAATTCTCATTTTCTTGGCCATAATAGTGTTTGATTTTTAAGTTTATTAATATTTATTTGGTATGAAGAATACAACTATAGCAGTTCAGGGATAATTGTCCTTTTCCTTTTTAGTTTACTTTATTTTTTTGCATATGTTTCCCACATAGGTGCTTAAGATCAAGAAATAAGCAAGGAAAATTTTGATGCTCTTTTAATGCATAAAAACTAATTATTAGATATTTTAGTGGAAAGTAATCTTTTGATCATATACGTAGTATTTCAAATCATTTGAAAATAACAACAGGTATCCAGTTTTGGATTGATTGAAGGATATGAGTAAGAAGAACAATATGAAAAAATATTGATAACATACCATATTGATAAAAAGAAAATGTATATTTAAAAAAAAAACTAGTCCAGTAGAACACAACTCCAATAACTCTTTAGGTCAGCCCTATGAGTTTTGAAATAATAGGTGGTCTGTTTTAAAAATTATATCTCAAGTCAAGGAAAATGAATACTCTTTTGCTCCTAAGTTAGACATCAATAATTTGTCACTTAAGGAAGTAAAGTAGTGGAATTATATCAACGTGTTAAACTTTTAAGAGTTACAGAAGAATAAAGTTTTTAGAGCCTGTATTCATTATGCTAAAACAAAAAGTGGAAGGAAGACTGGGAGGGTTGATAGATATACATAAGCAACAGTTTGGGTTTATGAAAGGGAAGAGCACAGTTGAGGCTATTATTATAGTAAGTTAAGTCCAAGAGTAGTGTCTAGAAGGGAAAAGAAAAGTTTACATCTTTTGTGTATCTTGAAAAGGCTTACGATAGAGTACTAAGAAGGTTAGTTTATTGGTGTTTGCGAAAGAGAGGAGTACTGGAGAAGTTGGTAAGGTTAGTGATGATGTTGTATGAGGGGTTAAGAACCACCATATAATTAAAATATAGGGAGACTGAGGCATACCCTGTGGCAGGGATCTGCTCTGAGTCAATTTCTGTTCCTCGTGTTATAGACACTTTGTCATTAGAAGTAAAGAAAAAAGAAGGATTGGGGGAACTGATGTTTACTGATGATCTAGCAATTATAGTAAACAGAAGAATTGCAAGAAAGGTTTTTTTCCATGGAAATGATCCCTAGAAAGGAAAGGATTGAAGGTGAACATTGGAAAGACAGAGCAAATTATTAGTAATAGAGAAGGACATGAAGACTGAAGCCCTGTCCACACGATCAAGCATGCCTGACGGGCAAACTATGATACCAGGCCACAATAGTTAGTGAAAATAAGGGTTGATGACATCAGAAGCGGGAAAACTAAAGGCAGGGATCTGGCAACACTGTATGATGCCAGATCCTTGTTTGTGGTTTTCTCGCTTCTGGCATCATTAACCCTCATTCTTACTAACTATTGTGGTCTGGTATCACTGTTTGCCCGTTGGGCATGCTCGACCGTGTGGACAGGGCTTTAAACATTCAAGGGAAAGATTGTACAGGGCTGAAACAGAATAATGAGTTTAATGGGTTCAAGTTCGTATAAAAAACTTTTTATGGCAATAATTCTTTGGATAAAGTTTGTTTGCCCAAAGTACTTCATGATAAAGCACACATAAGGTATAAAGTTCCTGTCAAAAGTTTGTAATGAAAAAAAAAATTGTAAGAAGTATTTGGCGTGCAAATGTTTTTTAGAAAATATTTTTAATGCGTAAATGTCTGTATGGAAAAGTTTTGTATGCAAATTTTTGTATACAACTTCATACGCAAATATTCCTATGGAATAAATTTCATTTAAATAAAATACACACGTAAATTTTCATGGATATTTGTGTCCTTGAAAGCCGACCCTACTGACAACAACCATCACTACTGCCACCGCCACTGCCCGCTTTGCCTCTTCACCGACAACCATTATTGTAACTTGCACTTTACCACTGCCATATTCCCATTAATGCAAAATGATATACATTGAGCACACAGACATGATGAGCAATTGCCTCCAGGAATTGAAATTTAGATAATACGAACTCATACATTGCATATCTCCACCACCAATACTGAAATTACTACTGAGTAGATCTTTATAAAATCATGCATCTTGAGAGACTTTCTTAGCTGAAATTTTTATAAAAGATTTATCATTCTTCATTTACAAATTAGATAAAAGCTTTGCCCTTCCTCAAAATGCATGTGAAAATATAAAAGATACTATATTCAGATTTATCAGCAAATCTACTCTCATACCACTTTCTTGGCCTAAACCCAGTTCCAAACTTCACCAAATTTCATTAATATTAAAAAAAACTAAAGTTTAAGATACCTTGTTGGTAGGAAGGGAGGCTAAAGGTCAGACAGAAAATATACAAACAGACATGAGTGAATACATAATATCCAATTGTATCCATAAAACTGCATTTCTCTTTGATTGTGATTCCCTTGTTTGCATTATACGTCCCTAAAAGTAACAGTTTCTTTCCCGTTGTGACATGTCAAGAATGTTACTCAAACCAAAATGATAAGAATACCATCAAGATAATGAGAGAATGTATATCCCAGCTAGTTACTTACGTTACAGCATTTGTATACCGTAGCTTCACCATTATACTGTACCTATATTATGGGCCAGTTGCCTGATGCACTCTCCAATGCTTTCTATCAAAGGCATTCTCTTCCATCAAAACCTCTTCTCTCCATATCATCCTTCACCTTGTCTTGCCATCTAATTCTCTGCCTCCCTCTTGATCTTTTCCCCCTAACAAGTTCCTCCCAAGCTCTCTCCCACGCCCTCACCACCATCCATCCTCAACATATGCCCACACCATCTGAGTTGTGACACTGTAATCTTCACAATGCTTGCCATTCTTATTTCATCCTTCTCCAATCTTTCAATTAATGATATTCCCATTATCCATCTCGGCTTTCTCATCTGTGTTTTTTTCAAGTGTTGCTTCCTCTTTTTGTTCTAGAGCCCACGTTTCCAATCCATACATTAACACTCATTTTATTACTAGGCTTTAGATGTTAACTTTTATCTTGATTGTCATTTTCTTATCACATCCCACTCTTGCTACCTCCCTCTACTTTTCCTTAGCTGCTTTTATCCTATCTCAACTTCAGCCCACATCCCCCCTCCCGGCGTATAGTAGATCCCAAGTATCTGAATTGTTCCACCTGTTTTATAGCCTAGTCTCTACAGTACTTTCATGAATATCTATCCTGTCCTTACCTTCCTTACTGCTCACTATAGCTTCAGTCTTATCCACATTTACTCTCAAGCCACCCCTCTCCAAGCCACTCTACAACTCTTCTCTGTAAATACAGGTATTCCTAATTTTCAGGAGTAATCACCAAATCATCTGCAAATAGTAACTTCCACAACTCTTCATTTCTGATCTCTTCGCTAACACATCCAAGACCAAAACAAATAAAATTAGGCTTAATGCTGACCCTTAATGTAATTCAATGCTAATTTCAAAGATTTCTATTTCCTAAACAGCTGTTATTAATTTAGTCCGTGTTCTTTTGTACAACATCTCTGCTATTATAACCAATTTCTCTGGAACTTTCCTCTTCCTCAAGCCCCAAAATATCACTTCTCTTTGTATTCTATCATAAGCCCTATCATAAAAACACAGAAGAGTTTCTGCTTTCCCTCTAACGGTCTAACCTCTTTTGCTGTAGCTACCTTACTATAAAGATGGTATCCAAAGTCCCTCCCCCCCCTTCATGAATTTATACTGCTGTTTCCCAATCTTTACAATCTTTCTCAATTTCTCATTGGAACCTTCTCAAAAACTTTCAAACCATGCTCTGTTAGTTTCATTCCCCTATAGTTACCACAATCCATGATATCACCTTTCTGCTTAAATATATAAATACCATTACACTCTCCTTCCATTCTTTATGCTTTATTTCCTCTTCCCATAGTGGTCCTAATGAATCTAGCATTCATTTTCCCCCTCTGCATTGACCATTTCAACTTGAAACTAATGGACCTGGTGCTTTATCATTTTTCATTTTACTCAATGTCCACCTCACTTCTGTACAGTATTGAGTATTGGCATCATTGGCTCTTCCACCTTATATGCTTCTCCCAGCTCCTTTCTCTCATTTTCAGTATTCAATAGCTGTTCAAATTATTCTCTCCATCTCCTCTTAATGTCTTCATCCCTATGCAATATATTTCCATTTCTATCCTTGATAACTTCCAGTTGACCTAAATCCTTTTTTAGCCTTTTCCTCAAGTTTGAAGTCTTATAGATATCCTTTTCTCTTTCTCTTGTTCTAATAGTTGAATGCAATTTCCTCCTAGAATCTGTTTTCTTTCCTCTGTACTGTTCTTCTGCACCCTCTGTATGCCTTACTTTGTAGTCCTGAAATTCCTTCGATTTTCTTTTAACCAACTCTTGCACCTCTCTGTCCCACCACCGCCTTTCTCCTTTTGACACACCAT
>NC_090730.1:66577196-66644696 GCF_036898095.1 Palaemon carinicauda | reverse complement strand
TTGTGAATATCCTTGGGGCTATGTTTAGCCCAAAGGGCATGGCTGTAAAAGCATACTTCATCTTCTGTAGCCTGAATCCTAGGTAGGAGGAGAGTGGGCAGCTGACTGGTAGGTGCCAGTAAGCATCTGCCAGATCTATTGAGACTGTGTACGCCCCTCTTGGTAGAAGGGTCCTTATATGTTGTAAGGTAAGCATGCGGAACTTGTTGTTCTCAATGAACTTGTTGAATGGAGACAAGTCTAGAATGACTCTGAGTTTGTTCAAGTCCTTCTTGGGAACACAAAACAGCCTTCCCTGGAATTTGATGGACTTTATTTTCCTTATTACCTTTTTGTTCAAGAGTTCTGAGGTATATTCTTCCAATAAGGGGGTGGAGTGTTGGAAGGATTGAGGAAAAGGGTGTGGAATTTTGTTTCATTTCCAACCGAGTCCATTCTTGATTAGGCTGTGGGCGCAGGGATCGAAGGTCCAATGATCCCGAAAGTGGAAGTGTCTCCCTCCTACCTGGAGCCTCTCATTGCTGAATGTTCCTGAGGATCTATTTCCGTGACCGCGTCCTCCTCTACCCCTTGAGGGGTTTCTTGAGGAACCTCTTTTTGAGCCTCTACCTTTGTGGGGGCAAAATGTAGTTTTGTGCCTCTCAAAGCCTGGATTAAACGCAGGCGATTGAGCTACTAGCTGTTGGGGTACCATCTCAAAGGTGGTTTGTGGCTGAGCTACCATTTGGGGTACTGTGGCCATAGTCACAGTTGGAAGTTGTGCAGGTCTGCGTGGTTTCTTTGTCTTCCTATTTTTAGGTTGGGGACCAGCGTCTGAGGACGATTTCCTCTTGGAAGACATGCCTCACTTCTGGAGAAGGTTCCTATTCTCTGTGGCAGCTTTGGTGATGACCTCCTGAACCACATCTTGTGGAAAGAGGTCCTTGCCCCAGATACATGAAGTGATCAGCTTCCTGGGTTCGTGTTTGACCATTGCCGCGGCAAACGCATGCTCTCTACAGGCCCTCCTGGACCTGACGAAGGCATACGAGTCCTTCACAAGGGTACCCATGTGAGACTTGGCTAAGACCATGTACATGTCTGGGGCATTGGTAAGGCCTGCACACATTTTCATGCAGTTCTGAAGAGACAAAGAAGCGGCTAGTCTCTTTTGTCTCCTGTTCCTTTCTCAAAAGATGCTTCGGCAGTTTTGGAAGGTTCTCATTGAACTGCTGACCTGCTATCTCTGGATCCAGTTTAGAGACGGAGAAGGTTAGATGAATCTCATTCACTTCTCCTTGCAGTAAGGCTTGGCTAGAGATAATGGTCTGCCTTCTTCTAGCACTGGGCATGGTTTGCCCGCATTGACTGCTCTCATGACACAGTCAAGAGCTTTCACCGAGAAGTGGAAGGCTCTGGAGGAAGGAGCAATGAAGGTAAGATGCCTCTTGCTCGATGCTGAGACTTTGGAGTTGATGTATCTGGCTCCCCTTAGGGTCTTGTACAGAATAGCCTTTGCCTTGTCATGCTCGAAGACGATGACTTCCCTAGGTTCTGTCTCCTCACGGGACGCTGGTTCATCCCGTAGTCTCACGTAACAGTCTGGGTATGCCGAAAGGCTAGGCCAGAATTGAAGATCTTCAAGGGGTTTGGCCCCCAACTTCTCTGAGATATAGAGCTTCCCATTCATCATGGGCATATGCTCCGTGTACCTCCAGGGGTTGGTTTCGGAGCATTGAGGTAAATCAGAAACCTTAAGAGGCTTAGTAAAGCCTCTGGAAATGCCAGGGCATTTCACTTCCCTTACCTCTTTCTTTGTCGCTTTGAGATCTTGCTTAATCTCCTGCTGTTCCTTGCGGAACACTGCCATCACCTGCTGAATCGACTCTAGGAACACTTCAATCCTGGCAATCAGCGGATTTGGATGGGAAGTTGGGGCTGAAGAGGTTGGCGGCACAGGTTGAAATGCCGTCACGGAAATCTGAGGGTCCTCAGTTATTGTCGACACGGATCCATCTTCCTCCGTAGGTGGTTGAACCACATCTTCTTCAGGGTGTTCTTTCAGAGGGTCCTTTTCAGTGTCGGTAGACACCTCCGACATCCGTTCCTGGTGGATGTCCATGCCTTCCAGTGCCTTATTAATATCTGCATCCACTGTCAGTTGGATGAAGGGAAACTTGACCTGTACTTGAGGCACAACCGCGCTGGATTGGGCCTTAGGGAACAAAGGGCACCTTAAAGCTTCATTAGGTAAGTAAGGTTCCGGAGAGTTCTTCTGGAACCCTCTTACCCACCTCCAAAGAGTTTCTCTTGCTGTATCCCTTAACTCTGTAGTGTCAGGGATATCTTCTCCAAATCCCTCGGTCATCAGGGCCGAGCAGATGGAGCAACCCTTCGGGTCCCAATACTACAGGGATCCAGATACGATGCAGCAGGGGACATGACACCTGCACATCGTATGCCCACAAAAGTCCTTACTCTTGTGGTTGCAGAACACGACTGCACACTTCACCGTTGGCTCCTCCTGTGAGGAAAGAAAAGGTGAAATGAGTATAGGGTTATTTATATTATTGATATAAATGCATATATTTAGAAATAGTATTGCTTACTATTATATTTAATAGCTTAGGATAAGTAAGCTAGAAAGGAAATAGGAAAGACACATATCTGTGTTTCCTCTCCAGGCAATTGCTGTGACCTCCGTCAATATTAATATTTTAATTTCCCTGTGAGGGAAAATACAGAGTGGAATAACTCCCGTACGTAGAGCTGGAGTCAGTGAATATTTACACTAACTCCTCCACTTGTAGAATATTAATACTGAATCGGTGATTTATAAGAGTCCCGATGATCCAAGGGTTCATCAGGATGTTGAAGGAATACTTCACCTCAACATTTTATTCGGTCCCAACGATAGACTGTGAAAGGATACACAGAGTATGTTAGAATTACAGTATGATGATTTTATTATTACCAATGCTGTTCTTCTTAATTTTTCTTAGAACTTCAAAATACACTAAATGAATGCCATTTATATAATGTTTTTCTTAAAGATGCCGCCTGAAGCGGAAACCTTCCATTTGTTTACTGTACGCTCCATTTTCGATCATAATAAACAAACTAAGGCATTAAACACGCATGATCAAAGTGATAACTAATGATATTGAAAGCTTTTAGTAAATATTTTATGACAAATATTTTACTTACCGTATCCATATAAATTCCTACATACGTAGCAAAGTAGGAAAAATATTTTTTTGCGTCTAATCAACAATAACAAACTGTCGCTAATGACAGAATGATAATTTATGATAATTCTAAACTGTTACCAAAGATAATTGTCCATTCCTTATCCAAAATACTTTTCCTAACTTCAGTTATAGGTCAACTTGTACCCACCTCAATTATGGAACCATCTGAAAAAAAAAGTAAAAAAAGAAAAAAGTACTAGGCCGGTTTTTAAAGTCATCGAACAATTAGGTTACTGCTATAATGTTCGATGTGACAGAGATGGTGTGAGATTGGAGAAAGGAAAATTGAAGCATAGTGCAAGACTTTTGTCCAAAGACCATGTGATGGGCTTTGGTGGGGCAGTAGGCTTGAGTCTAGCACATGCTTTCAGAATCTTATTAAAGATTTCTCCTGAGAGGTCCACCTCGAAAGCGTACAGAAGTGGTCTAGCCAGGTCCGACTTACAAGAAGTAATTGTAGTAGAAGCCAGGCCTTGCTCGTGGAGGTGTATGAAGAATGCAAGACAGAAGTTTATCGATATTTCTGTCGGTTTCCTTTCTTTCACAAAGGTCACCCAATTCTTCCATGACGATTTGTACTGTCTCCCAGTAGAACATGACTTGTACTCTTCGATGAAGTCCACTTTATCCTTCGAGATTCCAAACTTTTTGCTCACCGCTAAGGTGAGAAAATCATGAGATGCAGGTTGCTGGTTCTCGAGAATGAAGCGTAGACAGTCGACTTCTGGACCAGTTGGGACAGCACTGGATTCGGCAGTGGGAACAACTTCAGATTCAACTCTAGGACTAGAGGAAACCAATTGCTCTTGGGCTACTTAGGGGCTACTACCGCTGCCGTCCTTCTGAAGGATCTTAGCTTGTCGAGGACTTTTAGCCGGAGATTGGTTGGTGGAAACAGGTAAATGTAATTCCACCTGTTCCATTCTAGAGACATGGCATCCATTGCTTCTGCTTGAGGGTCCAGGTAAAGGGCTACGTAACGCGATAGTTTCTTGTTGTCGCTCGTTGCGAAGAGGTCGATCTGCAGTTCTCAGGCTTTTCCCAAGATGAAGGGACCATTCTGTCTCTATGGGCTTTCGCTTGGATAGAGCATCCGCTGTCACATTGCGGATCCCTTGTAGATGAACTGCTGATAAGTGCCATTTCTTCTTCCTTGCCAGGTAGAAGATGGCTAACATCACATGGTTGATGTGAGGTGATCTCGAGCCTTGTTGATTTAGAACCTTTATTATCACCTCGTTGTCCAGGACCAACCTTATGTGGGTTGACCTGCGAGGAAATAGTCTCTTCAACGTCAGGAACACTGCCATAGCTTCCAAAATGTTGATATGGAAATTTCTTAACTGGCGCGACCAAGTCCCTTGCACCTTCCTGTCGTGAGAATGACCTCCCCATCCTTCCAAGGAGGCATCCATATGGATCACTACCGATGGTTGTGGTGGTTGTAGGGGAACTATCCGCGCTAGACTCTTGGCTATGGACCATGGCTTTAATTGTCTGCACAACAAGGCCGAAGTCAACCTTAATTGATCGCTTCGAGCGTTCGATGTGTATTTCCTCCAGACTCCTGACGTATCTTTTAAACGTGCCTTTAGCACTGGGTCTGTCACTGCTGCGAACTGTAGAGAGCCCAAGACTTTCTCCTGTTGGCGTCTTGAAATCCTTTTGTAATGGATTAGTCTCCTGACAGACCCCGCTATCTCTCTCCTCCTCTTGGATGGGATGGAGAAGTGGTGTGACTTTAAGTTCCATTGGATTCCCAACCACTGGAACTGTTGAGCAGGAGTGAGACGAGACTTCTTGTGGTTGATCTTGAAACCTTATTGTTCCAGAAACTGGATCACTTTTTGAGCTGCCTGCAGACAAGTAATCTTGGATGCTGCCCATACCAACCAATCGTCTAAGTAAGCTATCACTTGAACACCTTCGATGCGTAGCCGTTGAACGACTGTGTCTGCTAACTTGGTGAATATCCTTGGGGCTGTGTTCAGACCAAAGGGCATTGCTCTGAAGACAAACTTCTTCTTCTGTAGTCTGAATCCTAGGTAGGGGGAGAAGAGGCAACTCATCGGGAGATGCCAGTAAGCATCTGCCAGGTCTATTGAGACCGTGAACGCCCCTTCTGGCAGAAGGGTCCTTATGTGTTGCAGAGTAAGCATCCAGAACTTTTTGTTCTTGATGAACTTGTTGAGTTTAGACCGGGTGGAGTTCTGCTCCATTTCCACCCGAGTCCATTCGTAACTAGGCTGTGAGCCCAGGGATCAAAGGTCCAACGATCCCGAAAATGATGGAGTCTGCCCCCTACCTGAAACCCTGCATTGATTGGAGGGTCCTGCAGACTTACCTCCGCGGCCACGTCCTCCTCGGCCCCGAGAGAAATTACCTCTTGGAGAACTTCTCCTGGAATCTTTTTCTTTCTGGCTGGGACGAAAGGAAGTCGACTGTTTCTCAAAGGTAGGGTTGAACACAGGCGACTGAGTTACCAGCTGCTGAGGGACCATCTGGAAGGTGGTCTGAGGCACTGTGGTCGTGGTCATAGTGGGAACTTGCGCAGGTCTTTGACGTCCCCTTGCCCTCTTGTTCCTGGGTTGGGACCTCCCTCCTTAGAGTATTTCCTCTTTGAGGACATACCCCATTTTTAGAGAAGGTTCCTGTTCTCTGTTGCTGCCCTCGCAATGACCTCTTGGACCAGATCTTGTGGAAAGAGGTCTTTACCCTAGATGTTCGAGGTAATCAACTTCTGTGGTTCGTGCCGGATGGTCGCTGCAGCCAGGACAAACTCTCTGAGAGCTCTCCTGGCCCTGAGGAAAACGTAGAAGTCCTTCACAAGGGTACCCATGTGAGACTTGGCTAGGAAAAGGAAGATTTCTGGGGCATTATGCTTGCTGGCACTCAAATCCAAGCAGTTCTGATGAGAGATAGAGGCTGCAAGTCTCTCCTTCGACTCCTGTTCCTTCTTCAGAAGATGGTCTGGCAACTTAGGAAGGTTCTCGTTGAACTGCTGTCCAGCGATCTCCTGGTCTAGTTTGGAGTTGGAGAAGGTTAGGTGGACATCCTTCCACTTTCCTTCACTAGTAGGCAGTGCGAGGGAGAATGACTTGCATTCTTCCAAAGTCCGGCAGGGTTTCCCCTCGTTAGCAGCCTCGACGACAGTTGAACGCTTTCTCTGTAAAGGGAAAGGAGATCGAGGGAGGGGCAAGAAAGGTGGGGTGCTTCTTGCTCAGCGCTGAAACTTTAGAATTAGTATATTCCGATCCCTTCAGGGTCTTCAGAAGGGTGGCCTGCGTCTTATCGTGTTTAAACACGTTGACTTCCGTAGGGACCGTTTCTTCTTGGGTCGCACTCTCATTCCGCAGTCTCACATAGCACTCGGGATAAGCAGAGAAGTTAGGCCAGAACTCGAGGTCCTCATTAGGTCTGGCTCCCAGCTTCTCAGAAACGAACAGTTTCCCATCCATCATGGGCATGTACTCTGCATACCTCCAGGGATTGGTTTTGGAGCAATGAGGGAGATGGTCCTTTGCTGCTGTCTTAACGACTCCTGCATGGCCTTCTGTTCCTGTTGGAACAACTCCATTATGATTTTGAGAGACGCCAGAATCTCATCACTCGCATTGGCCTGAGCAACAGGTTCTGGAGTTGGTGCAGAGGACGTCGATGTCAATGACTGGTGTGCAGCCAAAGCAAACTGGGGGTCTTCAGTCGCCATTGAAAGGGATTCCTCTTCCTCCATGAGGGGAAGATCCTCGTCCTCTTCAGGGATGCCGTGCAGCAGGTCTTGTTCTGTGTCGGAGGACACTTCTGACATCCTTTCTTGCTGGATGTCAATGTCCTCTACGGTCCTATTGGTGTCAGAGTTAACCTTCAGGTGGATGAAGGGAGATTGAAGCTGTTCCTGGGACACCACCATGCTAGGAAGAGCCTTGGGGAACAATATACGCCTTAGGGAGTCGTTGGGTAGGTATGGTCCCGGGGAGTTCTTTTGGAATCCCCTTACCCACTTGCGAAGGGTATCCCTGGCTGTTTCCCTAGTCTCTTGGGTAACTAAAGGGCTTCTCTGAAGCCGTTGGTTAGCAACGTCGAGCAGATGGTGCAACCTTTTGGGTCCCAATACTTCAGGAATCCTGTGGTGACGCAGCAGGGGGCATGAGACCTACACTTCGTGTGGCCACAGAAGTCCCTCCCCTTGTGGTTGCAGAACATTGCTCCACATTTCTCCCCAAGATCAACCTGTAAAGAAGGAGAAATTTTCCATGAGTATAACGTCTTGTATCTCAGTTATACATAAAGTATGCATTATATAATAACAATAGTAATCACTATTGTATATGGTAGCTTAGGATAGTAAGCTCGAAGGGAAATAAGAAAAGACATATATCTGAGTGAATTCTCTTCTCAGACTATTGTTGAGACTTCCGTCTGTGATAATATCAAGTTTCCCTTATAGGGAAGGTTACAAGGGAGAGAAACTATAGAAACTAGAGTTAGTGTTAGTAAGTAATTTATACCAACATCATACACCAATAGTACTGTATTAATACAGATCGGGTATAGTAAATCCCAGATGATCAAGGAAAACCATCTGGGTGTTGAGGGATTACTCAACCTCAATAAAAGATTGTGGTCTCTACAATCATCCGCGATAGGGAACACAGGATATGTTAGAAAACATAAATACTACTGTATAATTACAGTATACAGTATTCAGTAGACTGCCAGCAAGTAGGTTAGTACCTGATAGTGCTAACCAAAAGAAAGAGAGAAAGATTAAAGAAGAGGGATTTCCCACTATTATGAATGGACATAATACCGGGAAGTATCAGAGGATTATATGTCCAATTACAATCTACCTTCTAGAGGGAAAGTTCCAATGGAAGGGGGAAGAATCTGGCAGATTCTGGCTCCCACCCATCTGCATACAAGCTATTGCCGGCTAAAGAATGCAAATGGCAACTCAAGAAAGAGCTGAGGACTTTCAAAGTATATCAAGTTTCATGCCGACGGCCGCCAGAAGACGTCTCAGCCCTCCCTCATTGTTATCAACTTCCTATCAAGGGAGAAAAGTCAGGGAGAAGGCAGCAGCGAGATGAAGGCTCTAACTGCTGCCGGCAGAACACCTGCCGGTAACGCAACCGTCCCGGCAATCCGGGGTTATTATCAGAATACCAGCGAAAGAATCTTGTGACGACACGCCGTCACAAGATGACAGAGGGGGAGGGGTCTAGGGTCTTATAGTTCATTGTCGTAAGAGGCGGCGGCAGGCCAGGTCGCCCTCCTCAAAACAATGAACTGGGAAGTATGACTTCTCGTGCTGATGACACTGCCGTCGGCAAGACAAGGGCACCCTGAGTATGTCACTGTCTGTCTCAAAGCCGAAGGTAGGAAGAACATCGTTCTTCTCGACAGCAATGAGGACAGACAGCGACAGCCGCCTATGCCGGCGGCACCACTCATAGAGGGAAGGAAGGGGTTAGCTTCTTCTCTCAGAGAGAGAATAATTATCATAACTTATCTGGAATACTCCATAGATTCGAGAGAATACATAAACTCATCAGAATCGAAAAGAAATGATTAAGATGGAGGCTAAACGGGAAAACACTTTACAAACGTATATACGAGCAAAGGTAATTATGCTCCGGTAGAAACCCCGGCAAAGGCCGAGTACCACCGGGGCTCCGGCACGAATATGTTGAAGTAAAGTCGATCAATAACTTAAAAAGTTAAAATTCATGCATGCAATATCACATCTTATATAAATTGCCTAAATAGCTAGCATATTAGTGTGAAGCCAGGAAAGGGTCGCCAGACTATCTAGATAATATGCAATAAAATAAGGGGCGACAGCAGTCGTTAAATGGCTGCCTCTGGCATCGGCAATGCTCGCCAAAACACTTAAATTAATGAATTTAACTGTGAAAAGTGAGACCAAAATTACACCAAGGAAAGATTGAACACTCAACTTTCCAGATGACGAAGATGCTGATGATTGCATGCTGAGAAAAATTCTGAAAGTTGAAAAACACCGGGCTAAGGGAGAGCACACACACTCTTAGCAGGTTACAAGAATAGGAATGGAGTCACAGTAGTAGTAGGGAAGGGGATCCACCAGGTACAGTACCTAGAACGGCACCTCTTCCTTTTTGCCACTCTTCCCCCTTACATCGAAGTGTTAAATATATCCGGGTGAAGATTGCCGTGTCATATCTAAAAATACGTCCCCTGATATTATACGATATCCTTTATTGGATACTTGTGCCAGGAGTTGGAATCCTGGAGACCTTTGGTTTTAATTCTATGGGTGTATCACTGTAGCAAATATCCCTTAGAATGCTACCTTTAGGAACCCTTCCATTAGCTAGACATGGCCTGAGCCCAAAAAACTACATACCTGCATCACTTTTTTATGCGAATAGGCTACATATGTCATGCTACTAATGAATTAACTCTGGCTTGGAACGCATTATTCACTTTTACTTCATTTGTAATAGGAAATAATGATTTGGTATTCAAACAAATCGGTATTCGACTTTTTTTTGGAACTTATTATGGTCAAATACTGAGGTATTACTGTACACTGTATTGAAATGAATAATTTTATGAAAATTTGTTTTGATTATTTTAAATTTTTCTAGAACACTAGGTTTTCCAGTTTATCGTGGACAATTTCTGTTTCTGTACATGATTTTTTTCTTTCATAAGGTGCATTTCAAGTGGTCATTCATATCCATATGATGTGTTTCATGTATTAATGTGATTATTTTTCTTCTTTACAGGAAGTTATAGAGTGTATTGCAGAATCAGCTTTCAAAACTTCAGAATGGCCTGTGATTCTGTCTTTTGAAAATCACTGCAATCCACGACAACAAGCCAAAATTGCCAGTTACTGCAGGGAGTTTTTTGGTGACATGTTGTTAGATTCCCCGCTAGATCAATATACTGTAAGTATCGTATTGCCTTGGTCATTAAGAAATTAAACTGCTAATTATTTTTATATCCATAGAACTTTTAATTTTGAATTTCTCAAAATTAATAGGAATTTTTTTTCATCATGCAAAACATATTTTCTGATAAAAGTTCATGTACTGTACAAAGATTTAACATGTAGGGGTAAGTTATGTCTACCTTGTATGGAGAATATTTGTTTACTAAAACCTCGACTCAAGTAGCTTGCAGGGTGGTGGCTGCCAGGATGTTTTATATATATAAGCCCTTGTAAAGTTTTTTACTTTTCTAGGTTAGTCTACGACTTAGTCTACTATACTTTAATGTAATCATGAGATGAACATGGAATTTTGATAGATATTATTTCTATATTTACCTGATATTCATATTGCTTTGCTCCCAAAGCTACACTCAATATTGATTTCATCCAAGAAAAAAAGGAAAATTATCTGTTATTTCTAAGAACATCCCCTGATGTTCATACTGCTTCTTTAGAAGCTCAGTTTAAACATTTACCTGTAAAATTTTTTAAAGATTTAAATTTTCTCATATTTTCCTTTCAATAAATACATTCCTTAAGGGAATGGAACATTCTTGAAGTAAGTGGTAGGATGCACAGAAATGTCTTTCCTGAGTCTCTTGTGTTTTTAGTTTCTCTGTCATCCCGGTTTAGTTCAGGCATTCTCCTGACTGTTTACCTGTCTCTGTACATTAAATTGTCTTCCCCTAGATTTGTTAGCAATTACCACATGGGAATGTTCAAGGCTTGTTGCTTGGAGTTCATGACCTGCATTCTCTTTGTATATCATGTCAGGGGCAATACTGTGATATAGATAACCATCATGAAAAGTACACTTACCTCTTGGTGCGTCTCATGGAAAAGTATGTTTTATATGTAGTAGGTTGACCAGGGCACCAGCCACCCGTTGAGATAATACCGCTAGAGAGTTATGGGGTCCTTTGACCTGCTAGACAGTACTACATTGGATCCTTCTCTCTGGTTATGGTTTACTTTCACTTTGCCTACACATACACTGAATAGTCTGGCATATTCTTTACAGATTCTCCTCTGTCCTCATATTCCTGACAACACTGATTACCAAACAATTCTTCTTCACCCAAGGAGTTAGCTACTGTACGCTAGTTGTTCAGTGGCTACTTTCTTCTTGGTAAGTGTAGAAGAGACTTTATTCTAGGAGAATAACACTCCAAAATCCAACCATTGTTCTCTAGTCTTGGATAGTGCCATAGCCTCTGTACCATGGTCTTTCATTGTCTTGGGTTAGAGTTCTCTTGCTTGAGGTTACACTCGGGCACACTTTTCTATCTGGTTTCTCTTTCTCTTGTTTTGTTAAAGTTTTTATAGTTTGTGTAGGAAATATTTATTTAGATGATGTTACTGTTCTTGAAATATTTTATTTTTCCTTGTTTCCTTTCCTCATTAGGCTATTTTCCCTGTTGGGGCCCCTGGGCTCATAGCATCCTGCTTTTCCAACTAGGGTTGTAGCTTAGCAATTAATAATAATAATAATAATAATAATAATAATAATAATAATAATAATGGTTGCCGATCAAGTTAAAGGTTTAAAACACCAAAGAAGCTTTGCATTTAGTTGTTGTTGTTATTATCATTACTTGCTAAGCTGCAACCCTAGTTGTAAAAGTAGGATGCTATAAGCCCAGGGACTCTAACATGGAAAATACCCAGTGAGGAAAAGAAAGAAGAAAAAGATATTTTAAGAACAGTAACAACATTAGAATAAATATTTCCTATATTAACTATATAAAAACTTCAACAAAACAAGAAGAGAAATTAGATAGGATAGTGTACCCAAGTATACCCTCAAGCAAGAGAACTCAAAATCAAGACAGTGGAAGACCATGGTACAGATGCTATGGCGCTACCCAAGACGAGAGCAGTGGTTTAAATATAGTGTGTCTTCTTAAAAGAGCTGCTTACCATAGCTAAAGCTTCTACCCTTACAAAGAGGAAAGTGACCACTGAACAATTACAGTGCAGTAGTTAACCCCATGTGTGAAGAAGAATGTTTTGGTAATCTCAGTGTTGTTAGGTGTATGAGGTCAGAGAAGAATCTGCAAAGTATAGGCCAGACTATTCGGTGTATGTGTATAGAAAGGGAAAGTTAACCGTAACCAGAGAGAAGGTTCCAATGTAGTACTGTCTGGCCAGTCAAAGGACCCCATAACTCTCCAACGGTAGTATCTCAATGGGTGGCTGGTGCCTTGGCCTACCTACTACCTATTATTATTATTATTATTATTATTATTATTATTATTATTATTATTATTATTAGCCAAGCTACAACCCTAGTTGGAAAAGCAAGATGCTATAAGCCCAAGGGCTCCAAGAGGAAAAAATAGCCCAGTGAGGAAAGGAAATAAATGAATAGTGAGAACAAATTAACAATAAATCATTCTAAAAACAGTAACAACGTCAAAACAGATATGTCATATATAAACTATTAAAAGACTTATGTCAGCCTGTTCAACATGAAAACATTTGCTGCAACTTTGAACTTTTGAAGTTTTACTGATTCAACTACCCGATTAGGAAGATCATTCCACAACTTGGTCACAGCTGGAATAAAACTTCTAAAATACTGTGCAGTATTGAGCCTCATGATGGAGAAGGCCTGGCTATTAGAATTAACTGCCTGCCTAGTATTATGAACAGGATGGAATTGTCCAGGAAGATGTGAATGTAAAGGATAGTCAGAATTATGAAATATTTTATGCAACATGCATAATGAACTAATTGAATGATGGTACCAGAGATTATTATCTAGATCAGGAATAAGAAATTCAAAAGACCGTTAGTGTCTGTCCAACAAATTAAGATGAGAATCAACAGCTGAAGATCAGACAGGAGAACAATACTCGAAACAAGGTAGAATGAAAGAATTAAAACACTTCTTCAGATTAGATTGATCACCGAAAATCTTAAAAGACTTTCTCAATAAGCCAATTTTTTTGTGCAATTGAAGAAGACATAGACCTAATGTGTTTCTCAAATGTAAATTTGCTGTCGAGAATCACACCTAAAGTTTTAAGAGAGTCAAGCAAAGTTAAAGAAACCCTATCAATACTGAGATCTGAATGGTGAGGAGCCACCTATATTCAGAGGAAATTCCAGGGGAAGCTAGGGTAGTTGATTATAGCAAAAATAAAGGCAATAATTCCACACCCTGACCTTTAGATAATTCATATAATCAGCCAAATTTTTTATAGTGATGACCTTCAAAAGTTCTTGACTTTGCTAGCTTCTTTTGTTGAAATCAAAAGTCTACTAAGTTGTCTCTTAAAAGCAATAATTCTGATTCTAACTGCCGGTTGCTTTACCTAACCTAACCTCCCAAGTTGAGTTTAGTATCAATAATGCTTCTTTCAGTAAGGGTTCTGAAAGTTTGTTGTGCAGTACTGATTTGATAGCTTCTTGTAGAGCCTTGAATTACTCAGTTACCTTAGATCTTTCTGCTGCTAAGTCCTTGTATTGCTGCAATCCTAGCCACTCTATAAGACAGTGATTTTGTGGGCTCCATTCTCTAGTGAGCTCTGTCACTAACTCATCACAAGTTAACTTGTGTAGTAAATGTAGGCAGTAGTACATCTACTGTCAAAATGAGTCATCTGCACACATTCAGCAGCCCCTGTATCCAGTTGTAAACAAACTGGGAGATCAGTTGATTTCCCCCCCCCCCAGTTCAACCTGCAGTACAGGAAGAAGAAGAGGAAGAAATTGCTGGGACAGGTATTGAAAGTATTATTATTATTATTATCATTATCTCAATGAGGGGCTATTGCCTTGGCCAACCTTATTACTTAGGAATGCCATAAGTTATTTTCCTCCTCAAAGGAAATCTTGAGAATGTAGAGGTATCTACTCCTGGCTTTCTGCAAAGAGCTAGGGGTAATCCTGAACCTGGAGAAGTCCCAGCTCCAACCACGTAATAGGAAGATGTACTTGGGGATGGACAATAACACCAGGACAGCGAAAGTTTTTCTATGGCGGAGACCAATATGACAGATGCAAAGGCCATTTATTTTATTGTACACAAAATTTTTTCAGGATGCAAATGTTGAATATTTTTGTAACCTATATAAGTAACTGGGTTCTTAGAGGCCCTGTTGCACATATTTTGGAGGGAATAAAGTCATCGGTCTGAGCTACAAATTGTGACAAACAGAGAAACTTTCTGTTTTATTTATATAAATGTACTTCATAGAGAAAATTAAAAGTAACTGTTATGTCCATAAGCTGAAAAAGTCTGAGTTGCCTCATATGCCGTTTGAAAATCTTAGAATCTCAAAGAGCTAGACAAGCTAATTTTATAAATAATCTTTAAATTTACAGTAATGACAATTTTGTTTAACTATAGGTGATACATAGGCACTGAGGAATGATAGTGTAAACATATTGAAATTATGGTATATGGAATATTAAGTAACATCATTGAGTTGAAATTTAATTTTTTAATTCAAAGGTTCTTTGATAGGTATCAGAAGTAATTTTTCTTTCAACAGCTTGAGTCTGGAGCACCTCTTCCACCGCCATCAGCTCTTAGGAGAAAAATAATAATTAAAAACAAGAAAAAACACAGAACTCACCACCATCACCATAAAAAACCT
The DNA here is from genome assembly GCF_036898095.1 of Palaemon carinicauda. Lineage (NCBI taxonomy): Eukaryota > Metazoa > Arthropoda > Malacostraca > Decapoda > Palaemonidae > Palaemon > Palaemon carinicauda. The sequence continues at coordinate 66,629,877 of NC_090730.1, read as the reverse complement.
ACTCAAGGAGAATCCCAGTTCCATGTTGACCTTGGCCATAGTGGGGAAGCGCGTCCTGCTGAGATGCAAGGTAATGGAGAAATTCCAAGGCCGCCTTTGGAAAAAGAAGGTTCCAGGGAGTCGTCAGAAGAGGAAAATGAAGTAGCTAACGGTAAGTGTTATTTAGCACTTTATCAGATGCTTTGTTGGATGGGTTATGATCATGGAATTTTCAAGTTTCATAATTGCAGTATCATATCAACAAACACAGATCATGAGTATGTTTCAGGTAATATTCATGCTTATATATATATATATATATATATATATATATATATATATATATATATATATATATATATATATATATATATATATATATATATATATATATATATATATATATATATATATATATATATAGTATATATATATATATATATATGTATATATATATATATATATATATATATATATATATATATATATACTGCCAATTTAGTAGTAAGTATTTTTTTATGTTAAATTTGTGACTATCTCTCTTGAAGGAAATATTTAGAAATTATGGCTGTTAGGCATATTTTTCAGTATTTGTCCTTATATTATTGTGACTTCATATATATATTTATATTTATCCATTTTTTCTGTAAAAAATGAGAAATATCAGGTGTTCCTTACTAATTGTAGGATGTTCCTATAAAATGAACTAAAAGGGTTAAATTGGCTAATGATAGTCATTTCTAAACCAGCCTTTCCCCATCTGGTGGCGAGGCAGATAGGTAAGAACAGAATGCAGATGTGTAGTTCTATAGCTGGTATGACACTCCGTATGTGTAGGGTTACAGATTTGATGTCATTACATATACTGTCCAAATATTTAATTTGTGAGGTTATTTTTTAATGACAAATAAAAAAATTTCTAAGTTAATTTTATAATTATTCTAGTGATAGCTAGTACAGTATTATTAATGGTATCAAGTCTTGTGCCATTACCTTACAGGATGAGCAGAGTACAAACCTTTTGTGGGTACAGGGCTGCAGATTACACAGTCATCTTACTGATTTACCTTGCAAAAGAGCTCATTTTTCATTACTGCAGTTTTGCATTTTTGTCATTTTCATAGACGAGTAAACCACACTTAAATAAGTCTCTTCTTGTTTGTGATAGTATGGCCAATATTGTATCCCTAATAATGACCAAGTTGATGGTTGATATATGATAACAGCTTATTTTTTACTTGGATCAATTGCAAAGTACTCTTTCCATCAGCGCAGCCCATTTAAAGTACTATACTATTTCTTTACTACCCTTGCTAGACTAGTAAATGTTTAGGTGAAGAGACATGTAGCATTTGCGGTAAGTACACTGTAGAATATTTATAGAAATCAGCATCACCCTAAACTCAGCACATTACTATCTTAAGTTGGTGATTTGGTACCTTTCTGAAGATACTAACACATTAAGGACTAAGCAGTAGTCTCATGTTTTTACCTAGAAAAGTAAAGAATTATTTAATTAAAGGTTATCCTCATCAAAGTTCTCCAGGACTAACCTAGTAATGTAATAGTCATAATTTTGAGAAAATTTTATTTCATGATATTTGACACTCCCAGAAACCATTGCATTTTAGATGCTGCTTATAATCAATATACAGTGGAAGAAAACAGACCATTCACTTCAAGGAAGGTCTTGAAAAGCTGACAGTGTTTGTATTATTTTGCATTGTCTCCAGATGTTTTTGGAGGGATTCTGCTCTCTCTCTCTCTCTCTCTCTCTCTCTCTCTCTATATATATATATATATATATATATATATAAATATATATATATATATACATATATATATATATATACATATATATATATATATATATATGAACACCTAAGATGCATCCCAGTCCATCTCTCTCTCTCTCTCTCTCTCTCTCTCTCATAAACACCTTAGATGCATCCCAGACCATCCAGGACTGGAAGATGCAAAATACACCGGAAGATGCATGAGCAACTCTCTTGTGGATATACGAGGTACCTCACACTGAGGGCCCTGGGGGAACCCAAACATAGAATTAGGCAATAAGTAAGGCTCTCTCTCTCTCTCTCTCTCTCTCTCTCTCTCTCTCTCTCTCTCTCTCTCTTAATTTAATGGTAATGAATAGTATTTATTTGTTACTAGGGATAATGATTTCTTGCTTGATAGACTATTTATTCATAGCTTAGGAGCAGGTTTTATTTGCTTATTATGTCATTAAAGTTGGACTTTTTGGATCAGTATGGCATAGTATAAGTAATTGAAACCAGTGTGTAGTGGAAGAATGGGTCTGCTTATGGCAAATTAGCTTTTCATATCCGTCATGAATCTTGAAGGTGTTTTAGCGATAATCAGGATTTTGTTGGCTCACAGCATAACTATAGATGCACCTTTGCAGAATGACACATTGTGCAATATTACAGTGAGAACAAGATTTTCTGGTCTTAAGTTATATGTACCTGCTTGATCCTAAAAAGGACTCAGTAAAGAAAATGCCCCATTATGTAAGACTAAAGTTTGTATGAAGCGTCGCACATTTTCATGTGGTGTTCTATCAAATTTTATCTTTGAATATGCAGTAGTGTGTGTGTTGTTAGTGTTAAAATAGTCATGAGTATCTGAGTGGTTACTTGGGACAAGTGGGCACTCATTCACCATGATATTTTTGTCTATAGGAATTCCCCTAAACTTAATGAATTTCGGATGTCCTATAAAAGAGTTGTGCACCTTTCTGTATATGCCTAATGTTCCCTTTTATAGTCTTACTGTGTATAATAAAAAAAAAAAGTCCATAAGAATGTTGTTGTGCTCCTCTTTAAATGAACTTTGGCACAATATGGTTATGTTGCTATTTAGTAAGATTTCTCTCTGTGTACTAATTTTTGTTAGTGTTCCTTTAATATACGTAAATGCTTGAAGTGAGGTCCTCATAGGTGTTTAAAGCTTTTTCCCTGTTTAGATATCTGGTCTTTGTAAATGGAGATGCATAACATTAATTGAATGGAACAGTAAACATGATTTAGATCAGAGCTATTGAAAATTTAATTTACTTTGACTAAACTTCTGTATTGGGAATTTTGTTTTTGCTGCTGAATTTCACTAATCAAAGATATGGAAAGCACTGTTTTTCTTTATAATAAGCAAGGATTTTACTTAACATTAGTTTAAGAAAAATTAGATATGAATTAATGTATAAGTGATATTTTATTTAAACCATGTACAAAAATTTTAACAAACAAAAGTATTCTTACATCTCAATAAACAGAATTTTGATATTATGAAATTTGTTATTTCATATTGCTTCTTCTCCAAAAGCTCAGTTTTTCAACATTTATCCCCAAAATTAAAATGAAAGAATTTTCATTTTCTTTCCTTTCAATAGACAATTGCCTCTACCAAAGTACAGTAATGGGACATTCTAGTGTTTAATGGCAAGAAGCAAAGTGCCAGGGCTTTTGTTATTTCAGTTTCAAAGTCGCACTTTTTCCTGTCCTCTTGACATCACAAGTCTCAGTGGAGAGGATTGTGGGCATTTATATGAATATCAGGTGAGTATGGAAATAAACTTTATTATTAATTATATTACTGACTCCCACACACTGATGGAAGTGGGACACCAGTGAAGGAATGATATAGGATAAATTTAATTAAAAGCAATATACCTTGGTTAAGATTTACTAAACTGATGTAGATTACTTTTGACAAATGATCTCAAAATATACTTTGAAATACAGTATGAAATAATTAAAATTCAAGACTCAACTGGTCTAGATTAATGGTTATAATCCACATCCCTCCTTGAAATACAGTTCTAATTGTTCTTCTAAAGATATTTGAAATATTTTGAAAATAGGAAAATTTTTAATAAACTGAGCTCCAAAAAGTTAAACGATCATATCATTAGCAGTCACTAAAGGACCTAGTGCCCAGTAATCTTAATAGGAAAACCAGGATTTTTCAAGATAACATTTATGGAACACCAACAAACATGCTATGTCAATGAGCTGCTGCTAAGACTCATTCCAAAGAAAGATATCTGCATAAATTAAGAGATGTATGTTTATTCCTGATATTCTGAACCTTAACATTCAAGTTTTTTATGAGATTTGGGTTCAGTTCTTTGTGAGTTTCCTTAACCAAACTTTTAACTAAAGTGTCTGGTATCAGTTCCAGTATCATCTGAAGAGATGCACATCAGAATGTCAGTCGGGTAAGCCCAAACCCCCACTGTCGTGCCCAATGACAGCAGTACCCTCCCCAGCAAACAGCTTAAACTCATGGTCCTAGTCTGGGATCGATCTGCCACTACAAGTACAGCTAGAAAATACATTGGATTCTTGGACAGAGGATGATTTGGAATTCTAATCCAACATTGAAAATTAATGTCCATATTTTGTCATAAGATTAGTGAATGGCTCTTACTAGACTTCCAACCATTTCCAAAGATGGAAAGGGTAAAAGTTGTAGCAGACTCTTATTCTTAATTTTTTTTTTTGCAATGAAGAAAGGCAAACAAGACAAAATCATAATGTGCTCCCAAAGTCTACCTTAAAAGATATTGGTTGCAATTTATTATGCAGTTATCTTGCAGCCAAAGCCAATAGGAAAAACATTTCAGCTGTGAGATCTAAAAGTAAAAGATTTTCTAATTGTTGAAAAATTAAACCTTTTAAATCTTATAAAACTAATTCCAAAAGCCAAAAAATAGACTTGATTACTGGAGGTCTTTTAATACTAAAAGAATTAAATACATCCATTATAGTACCTTTGGTTTCCAGTGAGAGTGGGGCTGAGACAGGGATGTGTAATGTCGCTGTGGTTGTTTAACTTGTACGTTGATGGACCGGGGAGAGAGGTGAATGCTCGAGTGCTTGGACGAGAATTGAAACTGGTAGACGAGAATGACCATGAATGGGAGGCAAATCAGTTGTTGTTTGCGAATGATACTGTACTGGTTGCAGACACGGAAGAGAAGCTTGGCCGATTAGTAACAGAATTTGTAAGGATGTGTGGGAGAAGGAAGTTGAGAGTTAATGTGGGTAAGAGTAAGGTTATGAGATGTACGAGAAGGGAAGGTGCTGTGAGGTTGAATGTCATGATGAATGGAGAGTTACTTGAGGAGGTGAATCAGTTTAAGTACTTGGGGTCTGTTGTTGCAGCAAATGGTGGAGTGGAAGCAGATGTACCTCAAAGAGTGAATGAAGGATACAAAGTGTTGGAGGCAGTTAAGGGAGTAGTAAAAAATAGAGGGTTGAGCATGAATGTAAAGAGAGTTCTATATGAGAAAGTGAGTCTACCAACTGTGATGTATTGATCGGAGTTGTGGGAAATGAAAGTGACGGAGAGACAGAAATTGAGTGTTTTTGAGATGAAGTGTCTAAGGAGTATGGCTGCTGTATCTCGAGTAGATAGGGTTAGGAATGAAGTGGTGAGGGAGAGAACGGGTGTAAGAAATGAGTTAGCAACTAGAGTGGATATGAATGTGTTGAGGTGGTTTGGCTATGTTGAGAGAATGGAAAATGGCTGTCTGCTAAAGAAGGTGATGAATGCAAGAGATGATGGGAGAAGTACAAGAGGAAGGCCAAGGTTTGGGTGGATGGATGGAGTGAAGAAAGCTCTGGGTGATAGGAGGATAGATGTGAGAGAGGCAAGAGAGCGTGCTAGAAATAGGAATGAATGGCGAGCGACTGTGACGCCGTTCCGGTAGGCCCTGCTGCTTCCTCCAGTGCCTTAGATGACCGCGTAGGTAGCAGCAGTGGGGGATTCAGCATTATGAAGCTTCATCTGTAGTGGATAACGGGGAAGGGTGGGCTGTGGCACGCTAGCAGTACCAGCCGAACTCGGTTGAGTCCCTTGTCAGGCTGGGAGGAATGTAGAGAGGAGAGGTCCCCTTTCTTGTTTCATTTATTTGATGTCTGCTACCCCCCAAAATTGGGGGAAGCACCTTGGTATATGTATGTATTATAGTATCTAAGATTGATCTAATCCTAGATGCTTAAGTACAGAATTGATCATTGATTTAAATCCCTTAGAGGTTGAGATTAGAAATTCTTTTCATAAAAGGACAACATAAATATTTTTAACAATATTACACCAGCTAGTTCAAATCATGGATAAATTCTTAGATTGGCACTATTAAAAATAAACATACCAGTGTCCTTGATATGGAACAATGGTGGGCTGTCTTTCAGAGCTTATTGAAGAAATGTGTCAAGACTGCAAAAATCCTAGGTTTTGAAATTGTAGTGGATAGTCTGCAGATGGTTAGATGAAGCACAAATGGGTTTGAATGAATCACCTTTGAATGGGTTGTATGACTAGATCTGTTTGTACAACAACCTTCATGGGCACTTTGACAACAGAGGCCACAGATCTGTGGATCATTCCATTTGTTGCCAGAATGAGTTATTAGAGTCATTTTGCTGTTTGAAGAGAGCCTGAACCTCGTTTCACACCTGGTAAATCATGGCAAATAAAGTGATTGTGTAAATATCTAGATTTTTCCAGTATATAAGTGGGCATCAACCCTGTATGTTACATGATACAGAACAGAAGAAAAAAAACACTTTTATCTTTGTTCAGTGACATTGCCCAATATCAAATTTCTAGACATACTGGTGGGTGAAGTGACCATTCACAAGGAAGAACTTGCCTTTTTCCTTAGCTGAACTTTTGATTTAAACTAAGAACTTTCGATTTAAACTGAGAAATTTAATCTGTTCATGAACATACTTTCCAGAGGACCGGGAGGCCTATACACCCCTCACAAGATTTCTAAAATAAGAATTGTCCCCGGTGCGAGACAGACAGAGAATGCGTGTCAAGATCACCGAAAAACAATTCATATGCACACTAGTGCAGCGATTGTTAACAAATCTTGAGCAATAGACAGATATGAGCTCCAATATTCAACAGAGCAGTTGCATCTACATCTACAACAGGCCCCAAAACTAGGGAGGAAATAAAAGAAAGATTGCACTTTAGAGACTGTCCCACTATTGCAGCACATACTTGTGCCTTAATCTTAAAGACATAAAGGCTGATGTAACCTCAGAAGCCCTTTTAAGACTCAACTAGTTCTGAAAAAAGGGCAGATAATCCAGAATTGAATTTAAATCTTGAATGTTTTCAAATTTCTTCAAATTTTTCCAAGTTAACAGTAACTCCCATATCCGGTACAGGGAGGGTGAGCTTTAACCCCCCTTGGTTCCAGTTGCCATCTAGTGACGATGGGTCTGTCATACCACCAGTTCTAATTTCATATTATTAAGGGGTAATAAATATCTCAAACTAATTATCTGGAGTTAACTTAATTTAGGTAGCTTGTCACTTAAAGTAACAAATAAATAGATTAACTAATATTTGAAGTAAAAATCTTCAAACTAGTCCTCTGTATCTATTAATACTTCATGCATCAAAAAACGTGAAAGAAGTTAATAAGGTATTAGTTATAATAATCTAAAATTTCCTTGCTAACTTGTTCAATGTCAGGAAACAGATTATAATTCATAAATTGACTGGCAATAATTTGTGTAGTGGGATAGAAGGCTTGAACACCAAATGAGAATTTGAATTACCAATCTTACATTGAATTTATGATAATAAATTTATATATCTTACTCAAAAAAACTAAATACCTTTAGTAACTTGTTTGGAAAGATTGAATAGTTTATCGTAAAGACTAATTTTAATAATTAATCATTAATAATCAATTTTAAAGACATTACTAAATTTTTTTATTGCCTACTTACTACATATGAGAACTAAAGGGTATGAGATGAAGAGACTTGTAAGTGAGGTACTAATCCATACATTTACCTGGCAGGAGAAAAACATGAGATGAGTTAGTAGCTGAGCTTGGAACCGGATGACTTACACAGCCATTCAAACATGATATAATCGAAGAGATGTAGAAAATCTTTAACAGAATAGTTCAAAAGGAAAAAACATTAACCCAAGAAAATTATATTATTTGCCACGCCAACCACATAACATTAAGCATTGTAAAAGGAGCTTCTTATTGAGAGGAGTGATAAAATATCCTGACCATCGTATTGGCACTTTAGAGATGAAATGTTGTTTAGAGGCACTTTTTGTAAGCGAGAGGAGGGATATAAGGATCCTGGCTACCATCACGGTCTTCTGCTCCACAAATTCTAGGTATCTAAAAAAGTGGCTAGAATTATGGGATTGGAAGGGTTATGGAGCAGAAAGGTCAAAATCTATTTAAAAATTTGATGGGAGGTGCTGTATATTGTCAGAACCCTTACTGATTGGTGCACTTGAGCAGTTATAGTTCATCACTTAAGAGAGTTAACCCGGGAGTTTAAAATAGTATAGGCTATACCTGAAATATTTCCACTAAAGGTGTTAATGACATTAAATTCTTAAAAACTAAACTTGTTAGGCTATTGCAAAATCAAAGGCTGGATTTTCACTACCATTATCATTCCTTGGTTAATCAATTATCATAGACTTCTTCTCTACTAAAAGTAAGCCTTTTATAACATTAGAAATAATCTCTTTTATAGAAATTCTAATGGAAGGCATTTCAAGAACGATTCCTACATAATTAACCACAAACAGCAATACTTTGTAAAAACCAGTTTGGAAAACCTTAATTACAGTAAATATATAAAGACTTAAGAGACAAAATTAAACTAAAATAACAGCCATTTTTGTAATGCAGTAGTGATAACAATTTAAAGACTATTATCCACAACAATAGGGTTAAATGTAGAGGTTTATAAGATGGTTTTATCATAAGATTTTAGGAGCACTTAATTTAAACCTTATTGTTTCCAACTGACAAGGTAATACTGTACCTATATAGAGAAACATGGACGAAAGGTATAGCCTATGTAACATCACCTACATAATTGTGAAGTATGATTTATGAATTAAACTTTTTCTAATTTTTAACTAATGTTTTTCACTGAATACAAATAACCCACTATAATATTTGCCTTTCTTATAGCCAGACTCATTAAGGTAATGAAAGCACTAGTTTTAGAAGTTACCTAACTAAAGTAACCTTGTAATGAGCATGCAATCAAACAGAAACACACTGTCATTCAGTGTGTGATGTGATTGCCCAGCTTTAGCCAATACACCATGAAGTAAACCCGGTGTATCCAGAACTAAGGTTTTATTCAATTAACAATTCCACTGCAGTTGCACACTGCAAACAACAAAACAAACATTATCAGACAGTCATAAACATAAATAAACATTTGTGTTAACTAAGAAGGTACATACATTACAACACTCCTTATGAACAACAGGATAATATAAACAGGTTTATTTTTACCACATTCTTCCCTTCTGAGTTAAGTTCACGTGGAGTAATCCTGAAGGTACTTTGGAGGTTGCCTCACTCTCTCTGACCTTCGAAGTGGAGGGAGGAGGTGAGGCTACCTGTTGAGGCACTGTACGTGATTCGTGAAGAGTGTCATTCTGAGGAGCAGTATCCACATGGGAGAAACCACGTGCAATCTCCTGGGGAGCATTTGCAACTGACAATTCCTCAAGAACCTCGGACTGAGGTGCAGGATCCCCAGCATCTGAATTTTCTCTGTAGTCACTAGCCATAGGAGCAAGATGTCTTAATGAAACCGTAGTCGCCCTACCATCTGAAAGCTTCACATGAGCATACTCAGGGTTCGTCTCTACAATTTCAACCTCATCCACCAAGGGGTCGTTCTTACTGTGTCTTACATGGCGTCTCAGGAGAGCACGTCCTCCTTGGATAAGCCAAGTAGGCAACGATTGGCCGGTGGTGGACCTTCTACTATGCAGGAAAAGGCGCTCGTGAGGAGTACTGTTCGTGGAAGTGCACAACAAGGAGCGTATAGAATGGAGAGCATCTGGGAGAACAGTTTCCCACTGGGACACATCAAGGTTTCTTGTCTTAAGGGCCAATGTTAGAGTTTTCCATATAATTCCGTTATATTTTTCAGCCTGACCATTCCCTCTAGGGTTATAAGGTGTAGTGCGACTGGTAGCTACACCTTTCTTCATCAGGAAATCCTTCAGCTCTTCAGACATGAAAGATGCACCCCTGTCAGTGTGGATGTATGCTGGCATACCAAACAAAGCAAATAGTTGCACCAAACAACTGATGACAGTTCGAGTGGTCATATCAGCGCAAGGGAAAACAAAAGGGAACCTTGAAAATTCATCCACAACCGTGAGGAAGTACTTGTTTCTAGATTGAGAGGGAACTGGGCCTTTGAAATCTAAGTTCAGCCTCTCGAATGGCTGGGTTGCTTTGATCAGTTGTCCCGAGTATTTGAAGAATCGAGGTTTGAGCTCTAAACACAATTGGCAAGAGGTGGTAATTTTCTTCACTTCTTCTATCGAGTAAGGTAGATTCCGCCCTCGGACGAAATGCATCATACGAGATATTCCTGGGTGACATAGGATTTCATGAAGTTCTCGAAGTTTATCAGAAGTAGTGGCACCACAGATGCGGGAGAGAGCATCAGCTGGTATGTTCTCTGTTCCTGGACGGTATACTATATCATAGTGAAAACATAAGAGTTCAACTCTCCACCTTGCTATTTTGTCATTCTTTATTTTACTGTTTGATTTACTGGTCCGTGATGAGCTTGAAATGGTGTCCAATTAAGTAGTGTCTCCACTTCCTCAATGCCTCCACTATGGCATAAGCTTCCTTTTCCACTGCAGAATGTCCCTGTTCACTGCGAGTGAGAGTGCGGGAGAAGAAAGCCACTGGGCGATTATTCTGTATCAGAGTAGCTGCTATTGCATGACCTGAGGCGTCTGTTTCCACAGTGAAAAGAGAGGTGGGATCAATGGCTGTTACCACAGCACTAGCAATGTCTTTCTTCAAGTTCCTGAGAGCTTGCAGTGCTTCAGTAGATAAAGGAAAACCATTGGCTTGTGTGAGAGGGCGGATTTTCTCTGAAAAGTTTGGGATCCATCTAGAGTAATGTGCAAGCAATCCCATGGTCATGCGAAGAGAAGCTGCATCCTTTGGGGATGAAAGATTCCACAGTGGTTGCAAGCGTTCTGGGTCGGGTTTTATTTCCCCATCCGTTACTGAATACCCAAGTAATTTAATGGTTCTGACTTTGAAGTCACACTTGCTGTGGTTTAGAGTCAGGTTGTATTCCTCAGCCACCTTCAAAAACCCTCTTAAATTCTGGTCATGCTCCTCCTCTGTCTCACCACACACAGTAACATTGTCTACATAAGCAAATGTACCACCTACTTTTTCTTTCTTAAGGATTTCGTCAAGCACACGTTGAAAAGCAGCCACTCCATTTTTCACTCCAAATGGAATGCGATTGAACTCGTAAAGTTTACCCCCAGCTTCAAATGCAGTGTACGGTCTCTCCTCTTCTCTTATTGCAACCTGATGATAAGCACTTTTCAGATCTAAGGTACTGAACACCTTGTACCGTGCAATGTTGTTCACCATCTCGTCGATATTTGGCAAGGGGTAAGCATCAAGCTCAGTGAACTTGTTTATAGTACGAGAGTAATCTACAACCATCCTCCTTTTCTGATTCTCCCCTGATGTCACCAGCACTTGAGCTCTCCAAGGAGAATTGCTGGGCCTTATTATTCCTTCCGACATCATACGCTCAATCTCCGCTTCAATGAACTTCTTGTCACTCAAGGAGTATAGTCTTGACTTATTAGCCACTGGTCTACAATCTGGCGTCAGGTTCTTGAAAAGGAAAGGAGGGGACACCTTAACAACACCTAGTGAACATATCTTCAAAGGAGGTTTCTCTCCTCCAAAATCCATTTCCAGACCAGAATGTTTCCTCAGGAAGTCATGGCCTAGAATCACATCACTACATAATCTTTGTAACACCTTGAGTTCAACACCGTGATAAGTCTCTCCTTTTAACTCCAAGTCCACACTGCACAGACCTAAGATGTTTGAGGACAGGGATTCATCAGCCATGGAGACTTTTCCATGCTCTGGAGACATAGTTAGTTTGTTTAGGTCTACTAAATTATGACGCACAAAGCTGTCCGAACTCCCAGTATCAATAAGGGCACTGACAGGGCTACCATTAAGCTTGAGAGGTGTTATAGATTTTTCAAGACACTTAGGGGAGGCCCCCACTATAGAAGCTAGCATTGCTGAAGAATATTTTGGGCTAGAAGAGCCACTCGCCTGTTTCACAGAGCGGCACACCTTAGCATAATGTCCTTGCTTCTTACATTTCAAACACACTGCGTCCTTAGCAGGACACTGAGTTCGGGGATGCCGGTTGTTCCCACAAAAAAAACATCGAGCACTAGAAGTAGCAGCAGAAACAGACACACTGTTATTTTCAGCACTAAACGATTCCTCCTCTCGATTCATTGCTGACACAGCAGCATTAACAGGTTCTGCTGAAGAGTAGGAGGCTGAATGCTTCTGGGCCATTTCTAGAGTGCGGGCCTGTTCATAAGCAGTATTTAAGCTCAGTGTCAAATTCTCCAACAGACGCTGGCGTATTGCACCAGAGACCAAACCATTAATGAAGGCATCCCGAACATAACTGTCACATGCTTCCTCCGCAGTTACACTTTTGAATTGACAGTCCTTAGCAAGTAGCTTCAGTGCCTGCAGGAACTGATCCAGGGACTCACCCGAGTTTTGCCTGCGAGTGGCAAGTAGATGCCTGGCAAATATTTCATTGTTTGGTTTCACGTACAAAGATGTCAAAACCTCTTCAGCGTTCTCATAAGTCTCACACTCAGAAATGTAGTCATACACACTAGGAGCCACATAGTTAGTGAGAAGAACCAGTTTGTCAAGCGTAGGGGTAGTCAACTGCACCGCTTCAACGAAGTTTGTAAATGTCCTCAGCCAGTGTGTCCACTCCTTGGCAGCCTGGGCAGAGTCAGGGTCCACATCAAACCGGGATGGGCGCAGAAGCCGTTCCATGGCGACTGAATTGATTAATTGAATAAATTGAAGTAAACCCGGTGTATCCAGAACTAAGGTTTTATTCAATTAACAATTCCACTGCAGTTGCACACTGCAAACAACAAGACAAACATTATCAGACAGTCATAAACATAAATAAACATTTGTGTTAACTAAGAAGGTACATACATTACAACACTCCTTATGAACAACAGGATAATATAAACAGGTTTATTTTTACCACATTCTTCCCTTCTGAGTTAAGTTCACGTGGAGTAATCCTGAAGGTACTTTGGAGGTTGCCTCACTCTCTCTGACCTTCGAAGTGGAGGAGGTGAGGCTACCTGTTGAGGCACTGTACGTGATTCGTGAAGAGTGTCATTCTGAGGAGCAGTATCCACATGGGAGAAACCACGTGCAATCTCCTGGGGAGCATTTGCAACTGACAATTCCTCAAGAACCTCGGACTGAGGTGCAGGATCCCCAGCATCTGAATTTTCTCTGTAGTCACTAGCCATAGGAGCAAGATGTCTTAATGAAACCGTAGTCGCCCTACCATCTGAAAGCTTCACATGAGCATACTCAGGGTTCGTCTCTACAATTTCAACCTCATCCACCAAGGGGTCGTTCTTACTGTGTCTTACATGGCGTCTCAGGAGAGCACGTCCTCCTTGGATAAGCCAAGTAGGCAACGATTGGCCGGTGGTGGACCTTCTACTATGCAGGAAAAGGCGCTCGTGAGGAGTACTGTTCGTGGAAGTGCACAACAAGGAGCGTATAGAATGGAGAGCATCTGGGAGAACAGTTTCCCACTGGGACACATCAAGGTTTCTTGTCTTAAGGGCCAATGTTAGAGTTTTCCATATAATTCCGTTATATTTTTCAGCCTGACCATTCCCTCTAGGGTTATAAGGTGTAGTGCGACTGGTAGCTACACCTTTCTTCATCAGGAAATCCTTCAGCTCTTCAGACATGAAAGATGCACCCCTGTCAGTGTGGATGTATGCTGGCATACCAAACAAAGCAAATAGTTGCACCAAACAACTGATGACAGTTCGAGTGGTCATATCAGCGCAAGGGAAAACAAAAGGGAACCTTGAAAATTCATCCACAACCGTGAGGAAGTACTTGTTTCTAGATTGAGAGGGAACTGGGCCTTTGAAATCTAAGTTCAGCCTCTCGAATGGCTGGGTTGCTTTGATCAGTTGTCCCGAGTATTTGAAGAATCGAGGTTTGAGCTCTAAACACAATTGGCAAGAGGTGGTAATTTTCTTCACTTCTTCTATCGAGTAAGGTAGATTCCGCCCTCGGACGAAATGCATCATACGAGATATTCCTGGGTGACATAGGATTTCATGAAGTTCTCGAAGTTTATCAGAAGTAGTGGCACCACAGATGCGGGAGAGAGCATCAGCTGGTATGTTCTCTGTTCCTGGACGGTATACTATATCATAGTGAAAACATAAGAGTTCAACTCTCCACCTTGCTATTTTGTCATTCTTTATTTTACTGTTTGATTTACTGGTCCGTGATGAGCTTGAAATGGTGTCCAATTAAGTAGTGTCTCCACTTCCTCAATGCCTCCACTATGGCATAAGCTTCCTTTTCCACTGCAGAATGTCCCTGTTCACTGCGAGTGAGAGTGCGGGAGAAGAAAGCCACTGGGCGATTATTCTGTATCAGAGTAGCTGCTATTGCATGACCTGAGGCGTCTGTTTCCACAGTGAAAAGAGAGGTGGGATCAATGGCTGTTACCACAGCACTAGCAATGTCTTTCTTCAAGTTCCCGAGAGCTTGCAGTGCTTCAGTAGATAAAGGAAAACCATTGGCTTGTGTGAGAGGGCGGATTTTCTCTGAAAAGTTTGGGATCCATCTAGAGTAATGTGCAAGCAATCCCATGGTCATGCGAAGAGAAGCTGCATCCTTTGGGGATGAAAGATTCCACAGTGGTTGCAAGCGTTCTGGGTCGGGTTTTATTTCCCCATCCGTTACTGAATACCCAAGTAATTTAATGGTTCTGACTTTGAAGTCACACTTGCTGTGGTTTAGAGTCAGGTTGTATTCCTCAGCCACCTTCAAAAACCCTCTTAAATTCTGGTCATGCTCCTCCTCTGTCTCACCACACACAGTAACATTGTCTACATAAGCAAATGTACCACCTACTTTTTCTTTCTTAAGGATTTCGTCAAGCACACGTTGAAAAGCAGCCACTCCATTTTTCACTCCAAATGGAATGCGATTGAACTCGTAAAGTTTACCCCCAGCTTCAAATGCAGTGTACGGTCTCTCCTCTTCTCTTATTGCAACCTGATGATAAGCACTTTTCAGATCTAAGGTACTGAACACCTTGTACCGTGCAATGTTGTTCACCATCTCGTCGATATTTGGCAAGGGGTAAGCATCAAGCTCAGTGAACTTGTTTATAGTACGAGAGTAATCTACAACCATCCTCCTTTTCTGATTCTCCCCTGATGTCACCAGCACTTGAGCTCTCCAAGGAGAATTGCTGGGCCTTATTATTCCTTCCGACATCATACGCTCAATCTCCGCTTCAATGAACTTCTTGTCACTCAAGGAGTATAGTCTTGACTTATTAGCCACTGGTCTACAATCTGGCGTCAGGTTCTTGAAAAGGAAAGGAGGGGACACCTTAACAACACCTAGTGAACATATCTTCAAAGGAGGTTTCTCTCCTCCAAAATCCATTTCCAGACCAGAATGTTTCCTCAGGAAGTCATGGCCTAGAATCACATCACTACATAATCTTTGTAACACCTTGAGTTCAACACCGTGATAAGTCTCTCCTTTTAACTCCAAGTCCACACTGCACAGACCTAAGATGTTTGAGGACAGGGATTCATCAGCCATGGAGACTTTTCCATGCTCTGGAGACATAGTTAGTTTGTTTAGGTCTACTAAATTATGACGCACAAAGCTGTCCGAACTCCCAGTATCAATAAGGGCACTGACAGGGCTACCATTAAGCTTGAGAGGTGTTATAGATTTTTCAAGACACTTAGGGGAGGCCCCCACTATAGAAGCTAGCATTGCTGAAGAATATTTTGGGCTAGAAGAGCCACTCGCCTGTTTCACAGAGCGGCACACCTTAGCATAATGTCCTTGCTTCTTACATTTCAAACACACTGCGTCCTTAGCAGGACACTGAGTTCGGGGATGCCGGTTGTTCCCACAAAAAAAACATCGAGCACTAGAAGTAGCAGCAGAAACAGACACACTGTTATTTTCAGCACTAAACGATTCCTCCTCTCGATTCATTGCTGACACAGCAGCATTAACAGGTTCTGCTGAAGAGTAGGAGGCTGAATGCTTCTGGGCCATTTCTAGAGTGCGGGCCTGTTCATAAGCAGTATTTAAGCTCAGTGTCAAATTCTCCAACAGACGCTGGCGTATTGCACCAGAGACCAAACCATTAATGAAGGCATCCCGAACATAACTGTCACATGCTTCCTCCGCAGTTACACTTTTGAATTGACAGTCCTTAGCAAGTAGCTTCAGTGCCTGCAGGAACTGATCCAGGGACTCACCCGAGTTTTGCCTGCGAGTGGCAAGTAGATGCCTGGCAAATATTTCATTGTTTGGTTTCACGTACAAAGATGTCAAAACCTCTTCAGCGTTCTCATAAGTCTCACACTCAGAAATGTAGTCATACACACTAGGAGCCACATAGTTAGTGAGAAGAACCAGTTTGTCAAGCGTAGGGGTAGTCAACTGCACCGCTTCAACGAAGTTTGTAAATGTCCTCAGCCAGTGTGTCCACTCCTTGGCAGCCTGGGCAGAGTCAGGGTCCACATCAAACCGGGATGGGCGCAGAAGCCGTTCCATGGCGACTGAATTGATTAATTGAATAAATTGAAGTAAACCCGGTGTATCCAGAACTAAGGTTTTATTCAATTAACAATTCCACTGCAGTTGCACACTGCAAACAACAAGACAAACATTATCAGACAGTCATAAACATAAATAAACATTTGTGTTAACTAAGAAGGTACATACATTACAACACTCCTTATGAACAACAGGATAATATAAACAGGTTTATTTTTACCACATTCTTCCCTTCTGAGTTAAGTTCACGTGGAGTAATCCTGAAGGTACTTTGGAGGTTGCCTCAC
The DNA here is from genome assembly GCF_036898095.1 of Palaemon carinicauda. NCBI lineage: Eukaryota > Metazoa > Arthropoda > Malacostraca > Decapoda > Palaemonidae > Palaemon > Palaemon carinicauda. The sequence continues at coordinate 66,612,840 of NC_090730.1, read as the reverse complement.
TCTCTCTGACCTTCGAAGTGGAGGAGGTGAGGCTACCTGTTGAGGCACTGTACGTGATTCGTGAAGAGTGTCATTCTGAGGAGCAGTATCCACATGGGAGAAACCACGTGCAATCTCCTGGGGAGCATTTGCAACTGACAATTCCTCAAGAACCTCGGACTGAGGTGCAGGATCCCCAGCATCTGAATTTTCTCTGTAGTCACTAGCCATAGGAGCAAGATGTCTTAATGAAACCGTAGTCGCCCTACCATCTGAAAGCTTCACATGAGCATACTCAGGGTTCGTCTCTACAATTTCAACCTCATCCACCAAGGGGTCGTTCTTACTGTGTCTTACATGGCGTCTCAGGAGAGCACGTCCTCCTTGGATAAGCCAAGTAGGCAACGATTGGCCGGTGGTGGACCTTCTACTATGCAGGAAAAGGCGCTCGTGAGGAGTACTGTTCGTGGAAGTGCACAACAAGGAGCGTATAGAATGGAGAGCATCTGGGAGAACAGTTTCCCACTGGGACACATCAAGGTTTCTTGTCTTAAGGGCCAATGTTAGAGTTTTCCATATAATTCCGTTATATTTTTCAGCCTGACCATTCCCTCTAGGGTTATAAGGTGTAGTGCGACTGGTAGCTACACCTTTCTTCATCAGGAAATCCTTCAGCTCTTCAGACATGAAAGATGCACCCCTGTCAGTGTGGATGTATGCTGGCATACCAAACAAAGCAAATAGTTGCACCAAACAACTGATGACAGTTCGAGTGGTCATATCAGCACAAGGGAAAACAAAAGGGAACCTTGAAAATTCATCCACAACCGTGAGGAAGTACTTGTTTCTAGATTGAGAGGGAACTGGGCCTTTGAAATCTAAGTTCAGCCTCTCGAATGGCTGGGTTGCTTTGATCAGTTGTCCCGAGTATTTGAAGAATCGAGGTTTGAGCTCTAAACACAATTGGCAAGAGGTGGTAATTTTCTTCACTTCTTCTATCGAGTAAGGTAGATTCCGCCCTCGGACGAAATGCATCATACGAGATATTCCTGGGTGACATAGGATTTCATGAAGTTCTCGAAGTTTATCAGAAGTAGTGGCACCACAGATGCGGGAGAGAGCATCAGCTGGTATGTTCTCTGTTCCTGGACGGTATACTATATCATAGTGAAAACATAAGAGTTCAACTCTCCACCTTGCTATTTTGTCATTCTTTATTTTACTGTTTGATTTACTGGTCCGTGATGAGCTTGAAATGGTGTCCAATTAAGTAGTGTCTCCACTTCCTCAATGCCTCCACTATGGCATAAGCTTCCTTTTCCACTGCAGAATGTCCCTGTTCACTGCGAGTGAGAGTGCGGGAGAAGAAAGCCACTGGGCGATTATTCTGTATCAGAGTAGCTGCTATTGCATGACCTGAGGCGTCTGTTTCCACAGTGAAAAGAGAGGTGGGATCAATGGCTGTTACCACTAGCAATGTCTTTCTTCAAGTTCCCGAGAGCTTGCAGTGCTTCAGTAGATAAAGGAAAACCATTGGCTTGTGTGAGAGGGCGGATTTTCTCTGAAAAGTTTGGGATCCATCTAGAGTAATGTGCAAGCAATCCCATGGTCATGCGAAGAGAAGCTGCATCCTTTGGGGATGAAAGATTCCACAGTGGTTGCAAGCGTTCTGGGTCGGGTTTTATTTCCCCATCCGTTACTGAATACCCAAGTAATTTAATGGTTCTGACTTTGAAGTCACACTTGCTGTGGTTTAGAGTCAGGTTGTATTCCTCAGCCACCTTCAAAAACCCTCTTAAATTCTGGTCATGCTCCTCCTCTGTCTCACCACACACAGTAACATTGTCTACATAAGCAAATGTACCACCTACTTTTTCTTTCTTAAGGATTTCGTCAAGCACACGTTGAAAAGCAGCCACTCCATTTTTCACTCCAAATGGAATGCGATTGAACTCGTAAAGTTTACCCCCAGCTTCAAATGCAGTGTACGGTCTCTCCTCTTCTCTTATTGCAACCTGATGATAAGCACTTTTCAGATCTAAGGTACTGAACACCTTGTACCGTGCAATGTTGTTCACCATCTCGTCGATATTTGGCAAGGGGTAAGCATCAAGCTCAGTGAACTTGTTTATAGTACGAGAGTAATCTACAACCATCCTCCTTTTCTGATTCTCCCCTGATGTCACCAGCACTTGAGCTCTCCAAGGAGAATTGCTGGGCCTTATTATTCCTTCCGACATCATACGCTCAATCTCCGCTTCAATGAACTTCTTGTCACTCAAGGAGTATAGTCTTGACTTATTAGCCACTGGTCTACAATCTGGCGTCAGGTTCTTGAAAAGGAAAGGAGGGGACACCTTAACAACACCTAGTGAACATATCTTCAAAGGAGGTTTCTCTCCTCCAAAATCCATTTCCAGACCAGAATGTTTCCTCAGGAAGTCATGGCCTAGAATCACATCACTACATAATCTTTGTAACACCTTGAGTTCAACACCGTGATAAGTCTCTCCTTTTAACTCCAAGTCCACACTGCACAGACCTAAGATGTTTGAGGACAGGGATTCATCAGCCATGGAGACTTTTCCATGCTCTGGAGACATAGTTAGTTTGTTTAGGTCTACTAAATTATGACGCACAAAGCTGTCCGAACTCCCAGTATCAATAAGGGCACTGACAGGGCTACCATTAAGCTTGAGAGGTGTTATAGATTTTTCAAGACACTTAGGGGAGGCCCCCACTATAGAAGCTAGCATTGCTGAAGAATATTTTGGGCTAGAAGAGCCACTCGCCTGTTTCACAGAGCGGCACACCTTAGCATAATGTCCTTGCTTCTTACATTTCAAACACACTGCGTCCTTAGCAGGACACTGAGTTCGGGGATGCCGGTTGTTCCCACAAAAAAAACATCGAGCACTAGAAGTAGCAGCAGAAACAGACACACTGTTATTTTCAGCACTAAACGATTCCTCCTCTCGATTCATTGCTGACACAGCAGCATTAACAGGTTCTGCTGAAGAGTAGGAGGCTGAATGCTTCTGGGCCATTTCTAGAGTGCGGGCCTGTTCATAAGCAGTATTTAAGCTCAGTGTCAAATTCTCCAACAGACGCTGGCGTATTGCACCAGAGACCAAACCATTAATGAAGGCATCCCGAACATAACTGTCACATGCTTCCTCCGCAGTTACACTTTTGAATTGACAGTCCTTAGCAAGTAGCTTCAGTGCCTGCAGGAACTGATCCAGGGACTCACCCGAGTTTTGCCTGCGAGTGGCAAGTAGATGCCTGGCAAATATTTCATTGTTTGGTTTCACGTACAAAGATGTCAAAACCTCTTCAGCGTTCTCATAAGTCTCACACTCAGAAATGTAGTCATACACACTAGGAGCCACATAGTTAGTGAGAAGAACCAGTTTGTCAAGCGTAGGGGTAGTCAACTGCACCGCTTCAACGAAGTTTGTAAATGTCCTCAGCCAGTGTGTCCACTCCTTGGCAGCCTGGGCAGAGTCAGGGTCCACATCAAACCGGGATGGGCGCAGAAGCCGTTCCATGGCGACTGAATTGATTAATTGAATAAATTGAAGTAAACCCGGTGTATCCAGAACTAAGGTTTTATTCAATTAACAATTCCACTGCAGTTGCACACTGCAAACAACAAAACAAACATTATCAGACAGTCATAAACATAAATAAACATTTGTGTTAACTAAGAAGGTACATACATTACAACACTCCTTATGAACAACAGGATAATATAAACAGGTTTATTTTTACCACACACCACCAACAACAAAAATGTTAATAAAGATTAAATTAAATATAAGTTTTAAGAGCATCTACAATCTGAAATGCTTGAATTAACCTGTGATGAGCTAGTTGCCAAACTTGCAATAGAGCGTAACACACTGCTAAGCAAAACATACTACAGACAATTAAGTTTACTTGTAACTTAGCTCACCTCAACAAGATTTAAGGGAATCATACAATATGCAACACCATCCACCTATGTAATATGACATAATTTAAGACTGCTTACTTTAGTGAATGAAGGGACATTATAATCCAGACTACCTACTCGAGTTTTCTGCCTCACAATCTTGCTCTCTTTTAAACCAACTAGGATTGCAGTGTGCAAGGGTTTAGCAGCCGAAGAGCCTAAAGCAATGAGAGAATTTGAGGTTCTGTGAGAGGCTTTCTAATCTGTAATGTGGAGCAAACTTTCAGAACCCTTACTGAAAGAAGCACTATCAACACTAGACTCAACTTGGGGAGTTAGGTTAGGCTGGCAACTAGGCGAGTAAGACGAGAGTTACTATTTTTAGAAAGGATTCACTGGACTTCTGAACTTTAACAAAATAAACTAGCAATTTCAAGAGCTCATGAAGCTTATCACTGTCAAATATTAGCTGATTATGTAAAGGCGTGTCATTATCATCCTTATCCCCTCTACAATCACTAGCCTAGTCTTACCAGGCTTTTCTCCTGAACAAACATCAAGTTTCCTTTAGCACTTTGCACTGTTTTGATTGGTTGCCATTGACATATACTTTCACATGAAAGGTACCATAAGAGGAACGCACTTTTCACAATGATCATTTAAATCACAGAATTGCCCCCGACATGATACACCAAGGGAATGTGGATAATGAACTTCCTTAAACGATTTCCATGCACAGTCCACGCAGTAACTACTAACAAATCATGGGAAGACATGTTAATGTGCAGTATCAAGCAAAGTATCAGTAAAAGTCTGATTACTAGTGTACAACTGAAGAAATGAAAAAGACAAACTATGTTCCTTCCTTTACTAAGGGCATGGGTTTATTAAAGGAAAAGAAAATGGGAAGTTTTAGAGAAAAGAAATTTATTAGTAAAGGTCGATTAAACCGAGGTTCTGGAGATGAAGCAATATCAGGGGAGGTTCGTAGAAATGTATAAGTTAAGTATAAAAAATTATAATTTTAGTTGTCTGTCACTTCATTATCAAAAAATTTTATTCAATAGTGAATGCAATTTTTATTGTTTGTTAACCTTGTGGAAAAGAAGAGGAGAAAATGCCTAATGTGGCATAGGTGATACAAAGAATCGTGCAATTGTATGAGATATATTCTTTTTCACACTGATGGGGAAATGATCTTCAGGTGTTGGTTGGTGAGTTTTGTCTTTTCATCGTGCTTCCATATATTTTTTATTTTTTCTATTTTAGTTTCTTTTCATTTTATGGGTCACATTTTGCATGTCTTTTCTTTTTTTTCTATTCCTTCCTCATGTAATAAAAACATTACCCATTATTTTCTGATTTCTCTCTTCATGTGGCACCTGTAACTCCTTTATTTTTCTTCTCTCTTCGCTGAGTTTTTCACAGGAATGCAGGAAGTGGGCTTTGATATTTTACTTTACTTTCATGCTTTTATTTTTCTTTTCTTTCTCTAACTTTTTAGTTACTGACCACTTTGTAAATAGCATACTTAATATATCTTAATCTGTTCAGCATTAAAAAGAGAGAATGGTAACAAATAAATTATCTCATTAATATGCATAAAAAATGGGTAAGAGATAGGAATTTTTAAACTTATAAAGGTTAATCTTGTTGAAGATTTTCCTTAAATTTAATTTTATAAAAGGGATTTTGACGAAGGAAAAATCTATTTCTGGGCGAGAGACCAGTGAAATACTCCTTTTACATCATTTCAAAGGTAGAAACTGCTACTATTCCCATGTCCTCTAATCTCGTATTCTTTGCTATTTCTGTCCTCTTGGCTTTCGGGAGACATAGCGTATGGGAACGTAGGTCCCATTGTAACCCCAGCCATTGAAACTTGGTCTCCAGGACCAGGCGGGATTTGTCGAGGTTGACCTGAAACCCCAACTATCGAAGGAAGGTTAATACTTTGTTTGTTGCCGTGAGGCAGTTCTCGACATTGTCTGCCCAGACGAGCCAGTCGTCTAGGTAAGCTACTATTTGAATCCCCTGGGTTCGTAGTTCTTGAATTACCGTCTCTGCCAGTTTGGTGAAGATCCTGGGCGCTATGTTGAGCCCGAATGGCATCACTTTGAATGCGTAGGCTTGGCTGCCTAGTTTGAAGCCTAGGAAAGGACGAAAATTCCTTGCTATCGGAACGTGATAGTAGGCATCTGTAAGATCTATAGAGGTGGTGACGGCCCCACGGGGAAGTAAGGTCCGCACCTGAGAGACGGTTAACATGTGGAACTTGTCGCATCGAATGTAGGAGTTCAGATGGGACAGGTCGAGGATTACCCTTCGCTTGTCTGAGTCTTTCTTTAGCACGCTGAACAAGCGACCTTGAAATTTTAATTGATGAACCTTTTGGATTGCGGTCTTCTGCAATAAGTCGTCTGCAAACGAGACTAGCTCTTCCGTTGGAAGTTGGTAGAAACTGGTTGGTGGAGAGGGCCCTTTTATCCAACTCCACCCCAGACCTTTGGAAATTATGCTGAAAGCCCAATTGCTGAACTTCCAACGATTTTGAAAGACGTAAAGTCTTCCCCCTACCTGAGGATTTTCAATGGGCTGAAGAGGATTTGCCTCCTCGGCCTCCGCGGAATGCCTTGCCTCGGGTGAAACCCCTTCCGCTACCCCTGTTACGAAAGGCCCCTCTGGCGCCGGAGCCTCTGGCGTGCTGGTAGCCTTGGAAGGAACCTTGAGATTCGTAGGCTGGGTTAAAGGCAGGGGAGGTAGCATATGAGGTCGATGCTACCTGAGTTTGAGGGACCAACACGTACTGTTGTTGAGGGTGTCCCTTCGAAGTAGAAGGTTGGGAACCTTGTGCCACAGGAACGGGTTGCACAAACTGAAGGGGCTGTCGGTTCTGAGAGGAGTGGAAGGGCCTCAGCCTCTTCCTGCCTCGAGCAGAGGTGTCGGCTGGCTCAAACTTCCGCTTGGGGACGAGGCCCCACCTAACCTTAAGGCTTTGGTTAACCCTGGCCGCCTCGCTGAGGACGGTGTTAACCAAGTCCTCTGGGAATAGATCCGGGCCCCAGACCGGGGCTTTAATGAGCCTGTTATGCTCATGTCTGATAGTAGCCTCAGACAAAACATGTCTTTGGCAACGAAACCTGGCAGCGAGAAACTCGTAGGCATCGACCAACAGAGTCTGCAGGAGGGATTTAGTGAGGACCTTAAAGAGAGGTTCCTCCTCGTATGTAATGGCGGTCATTTCGGCCATAGTGGCGGAATTAATGGATCTACTGAGCCTGCACCGGGCTTCAAACTCAAGGCGAATCAGCGAGTCCGGAAGCCTGGGGAGACGTTCGCTGAACTGTGTGGAGGCACAGTCAGCGTTCAGTTTGTCTGTCGTGAAGGTGGCCGGGGCGTTATGCCAGCACTCGTGGTCACCCGGGAAGAGGAGGGAAGTCAGGTCCGTCTCCCGGAGCTGCGGTAACGGCTTGTCCTCCTTGATGGCCTGATAAGCTAGGTCCATCATCTTGGTGACGCATGGAGTGGGGGTTTGCTCATCAACCACAAACATCATGTATGAGCTCTTGTGGGGTGTGAGCATAGTGTTCACACAATCCCACTCATTCAAAGTGCGAACCCAGGTGGACTGGGCTTGTTCCTTAGGGTAGATGACAGTCTCCCTGGGAACTTTGTCCAATCGAATAAGAGATTCCTCGGTCAAACGAGCTAAGCCGGGGAAGGGGAATTGGAGGCCCGGTGGATAGAACTCAAAGTCCTCAATGGGTTGGGTGCCAAAGCCCTCGATGGTCAGCATGCCATCCTTGAACGGAGAATGCAGAGCCATCTTCCACGGATTATTCTTTGTGAATTCCGGGAGCTTAGAGGCGTCGGGGATGGCATATTGCTGCTGCTGCGGCAGTCCCGAGCGCATGAGGCTTTCTACTAAGCTCTCATTATTTTGCACCCTCTCAGTGAGGGTTGACATAATGGACCCGATTTCAGACAAAAGCTTGTTGGAGAAAGCTTCCGGGTCGAAGGGAGCCACCTGGGTGGTAACAGAGGCTGGTGTCGTTCTCAAACCATGAGAAGAAGTTGACGCAACAACAGAGTCTTTGGGGACTCTAGAAGAAGTCTTGACAGACTTCGGAGACTTTGAAGACTTACGGGTCTTGAGTAAAGGCCTACGTTGTGCCTTAGTCTTCGGGGTAACTGGGCGAGGCCTGATATCAGCCCCGTGTTTCCCCGGGAAGCCCTGAAAAGAAGAATGGGTAGAAGTAGTAGAAGAGAAAGTCGGGCTAAGGAGAGGAATCTTAGCCCGGGACCCACCTGCCTCACCTACCTCCCTACCTGGATCCGGGTCGTCAAGGGCCATCAGTTTTATATCGAGGCTAGTAGCCGCGACGTCTTCTGTTAAGTTCCCGGCCATCTCTTCCTGGTCCTGGGCTAGGAGCAAGGTCTCAGTCTTCGCGATGATGGGGTCCGCTACATCTTTAGGAACCGCCGCCGATGTCTTGGCGTTTGGGTAGATCAGGGAACACCATTCTTCAGATAACACGTAAGGCTGTTTAGCCTTAACGTTACGGGCGAACCCGCCAACCCAGACCTTAAGGGTCGCCAGGGCTGAAGTCTTAGCTGGCTTGGAGCTCTGAAAGAGAATAGACCGTTACTAGTGGCAAGAGACTTCAACGTAGGAAGTGAAGGTTAGATATCATCTTGTGAAAACGGAGCCATCGATTAGAGGACATGGGAATAATAGTAGTTTCTACCTTAGAAATGATGTAAATGGAGCATTTCACTGGGCAGCACAGGTCGGAGCCCAGAAATGCCTCTGCTCTCTAGGGGTAGAGTGTCATCCAGAACTTTGTTTAGACTATGAATACTATCTCATTCCTATGGAAGGCCTCAAGTACAAAAGCAATCAGTCCACAAAGTCTTCACTCTTATTTTGGTTAAGAATGCTTCATGTAAATTGCCTTCATGGACAATGTATTCAATGTGAAAATAGGTACGCACAGTAATTTAGTTTTAGTTGATATACCTGCAAGTACTCCAAAATATATTTTTTGTTGTGAATATAAATGTGATACTGCATAGAGATAAACACCATGGATTCTTATTTGGTTTGTTTTGGTGCCATTTATACCAAGTACAGTATTGACAAAAGACTTTCTTCAAGAAATTCAATTTTTGTGTATTATACTATTTGCTGAGAAACTTGTAGTCCCAAATAAATAAAATGAAATTGCCCATTACCCAAGAAGTTTCATATTCTGACAAGTAATTTCCTAATCTGACAAATAGAAAAACATGAGATCAGTGGTGCAGAAAAAAAATAAGTAGGGGAAAGGAATATTATCAGTCTGCAATTGAAGAAATTAAATATGTTACCATGGACAACCACTATAGCATACCCACTCAACCAAAATATCTTAGGACTGTGAGGTTTAGGAAAAACTCTTATGGATGCATCAGTTGTTGAGAGATACTTATGAAATTAATTTTGTTGAACTAGAATACTGTACTATACTGTTAACTTCTTAACCATCACTTTGGCTTTAATTATAGCCAGGTTCAAAAGTATTTTAGATTGGAAAACTACAGTTATTTATGCGATCTCAAACTTTTGGGAAACAATCAAGATTTGTTACTTTATTGCTTAATTATTACTGTGATAATGAATCTGGCCCTTTGTTTTCTGTGATATTAATAGCAAATAAGAAAAAATATTTTATTAAAGTTTGGATGTTTATAATATTAAAACAGTGCTTTCCTAGATATGGTATTTGATACTGAAGTTTCATCTAATTCTTTTGAACTAGTTATTCTGTATAAGTCAGGGATCCTCATGCTGATTTGTTTGGCATAGTTAAGGTACCCAATCATTTCTCAGTAATGAAAGAATAGGCAATGTTAGATACTCGATCTTTTTTATCAATCAAATTAAGGTAATGATGGTGATATCTGTGCTTCATTTTAAAGAAAGTCTTAGCCAAATGCAAAAGAAGTGCACTGAAGATTAAACAATGGAAATGGCATTTGTTTTGTTTGTTTTTAGGCATCATTATCTATCTCATATAATTGATATAATTTACATTTTGGAAAAGCATTCACCTCAGAACATTAACAATATTTTTGTAATAGTTTTAGTCTCGGTAATGAAAAAAATCCTGCCTTAACACAAAATACAGTGCAAAGGACTCTTAAGCCAGTATCACACTATAGGTTTTAATTGTGGAAATTGGCCAAATAGTTATTGCAGTATGTTGAAGGTATTTTCAGCCTTTTGTTTTTTAAATTTCATAGCACATTATAATGTCATCAAAATGGGAGATGATGTCATCAGATTGTTGATATCTCTTATTGTGAAATTTGTTTTCTAAATTGTATTCAATAATTAAATCTAATGAAAAAATATAAAGGGGATAAAAACTTATGAATGAAGATTAAGACTGAGCCATTCTGTACAATAATGAGATTGGTAGAAGCATCTTGATATTTCAATGCATGTTTTCTTTTTGTAAATTAGTGAGAAGTTTCCAGTATAACTACATATATGAAATAATTCTTTATGGTCTGATTAAAAAAAGATCATGTAAGAAGTATGGATACATTTACTGACCATACATATATCTTTGATGGTTATTTAGTGAAGGGCTGGAACTGAACATAGACTATATGAAACCTTGAAAGTGTTCTACACAGTGTTTAGATATATGTAAGCTGTATGAAGCCAGCTATAAAGCATCCCAGTAAAGTATTTTATTTCATAAAATATTAATTTATTTGTCAAAGTGATTGCAAATGTTCCCAGGATATTTGAATAGAAGATAAAAAGCTCCAGAATGTATATTTTTAAAGTACTGTATTGTACATTTTTCATCCTTGATTGCATGTTACTTTAAGATATTGAAATTTTATTCATGGGACATGAAACCTGTCATAAGCTATGCTGCCTTGAAAATAATGGTGGTATGCATTCAACAACTGCAGAAAACAGTCCAAAATTCAAGTTCATGGCTCATATTGAAAACACCTTACTAGTGCCAGAGCCATATATATTAGATTTACTGCAGTAGTAATTTTTTCTTGCCTTTCTGTCTTGTTCCTGTTAGATTTGCAGGAATACCTGTATGTAAATTCTATGTAAATCTTTGTAAATTCACATTTTATTAATCTTTACTTGTTTTATTGTATATTCGTATGATTGCTTTCTTAGTTCTCAGTGGTAATCATATATCTCATGCTAGAGTGTGTTTACTCATTGAAAATTCCACAAGGACTGTGGCTTGCAATTATTGCTATGAGCCTCCCCTGATGTTCATATTGATTGGTCTCGCAAAGATAACAATATCAATGTTATCCCCCAAAATTAAATATTTCATGTATTCTTCTCCCCCCCCCCCAGGCAGCATTTGGTAGTTAATGGCAACCCAGTTCAGTCTCGTAATGTTGTAGGATACTTCAACGACTTCTTATTTCTTACCCAAAACTCTGATTATTTGAAATAAGTCACTGAGAACTGAAGTAGAAAGATTCAACATGGTGGTTAAAAGGTACTCATTATCAACCATTTGATAGGAGTTATTTGGAGTCTTCCCTTTTGTGGATTTTAGTTTATTCAACTATTGATTTGGGATAACTTCTTTTGGAATTTCTGTGTAAGTTGGTAAAAAGGGTACACTTGTTTGTGTGTGTTCATTTATTTTGCTTTGCTTTTAGGAATGTTACTTTTTCTATGAAGTTATGTTCAGTTAATAATTGACAGGTGTGAGTCATCATACATAAATAATTCAAATTTTTTATACAGCATTACTATTTTGCTTTGCATTTACTTGAGGAGAATCCAGAGAAGACTGAATAGATGTTCTTTCTACATGTCCTACGCATAGTTTGGTATGCAACTTGGTGCTATGAAGCCTGGTGTTAAAAATAGCGTCCAGAAATGAACTAGAGGAGGTTCTTAGGCATTTTGTTGTAATAATGTCATGAATATTTTATAGTTTCAATAGTGCAGAAAAAAAAAATCTAAATTGTATTTATTCATGAACTTCAGATATCATTTGGGGTAGTCTTGTTTTGAATGACAATGAGCTCGGGTGAGCTTGAGACATGCACTGCATTATCATAACAAAGTAAGCAAACGGGTAAAAATAGCGCTAACTAGTGGTGAGAGCTGACCACTAGGGATACTTTTTGATAGGGCTATCATAATATTCTGCTTTAGGTAAATCTAATGCTCTTTATTGTTCTATATCATCTCTAGATATTGCCAAGACACCTTATCTTTATTACTTTCATAATGTTATACATCATTATCACTAAATTATTAGCACACATACTTGGAAAGTTCACTAAATTCCTGTTTAGTAGTGAAAAATTTGTATCTTAAGTGACTAATAAAACTTATTAGTTTCTAACTAGGTGCTGAAATAAAACATACCGTTGGTATAAGCAAAAAATGTTTAGTACATGAGAATTAAAGTGATTTTCTTCCTTGTTTATAGTTTATAGAGGAAGAATTTAGGCTTGATCAATTGTAAAATTTATTTACTCATTAGCTTTTTGTCTTTTGGAAAAAATGAAAGACAGTAGTGCATGGTAATTTGAGTATCATCATAGTTCGTCGTGAATGAAATGTTATTCCTAGAATATGTTTTGAGAATAGTTAGATTGTAGGTAACATATTCTGTCTACTTAAGAGATATGGGCTTGTGGACAACTTGATTTAATATCAACTTTGAATAAGAAAGTTCTAAATGTAAAAGAAACTAGCTTTTAGTTAAAGGTAAAATCTAGAGCTTTTTAGCTAGTTAATCATAGAGGGATGAAGTCAGGAATGCTATGCCTGCCCCTAATCAGACCCAGCCTTTAATGAGTTTGCTGGATTAGATAATGAGCTTCACAATACAGTCTTGGTTTTTTTTTCAGTTTTTACAAGCTCTTTTTTCCTAAGGAAATTTGAACCCTGTCCCAGATTAGAATCCCAGCCTAACTCCTCAAATTTTAACTTGGGGTTGTAGAGCACTAGCCAGTAAGGGTCCAGATTATTATTATTATTATTATTTCTTGCTAAGCTACAACCCTAGTGGGAAAAGCAGGTTGCTTGCTATAAGCCCAGGGGCTCCAACAGGGAAAATAACCCATTGAGTCAAGGAAACAATGAATAATAAAATATTTTAAGAACAGTAATAACATTAAGATAAATATTTCTTATATAATTATAAAAATTTTAACAAGAAAGTAGGAAAAGAAATAAGATAGAATAGTGTGCCCAAGTGTACCCTCAAGCAAGAAAACTCTAACCCAAGACAGTGGAATACCGTGGTACAGAGGCTATGGCACTACCCAAGACTAGAAAACAATGGTTTGATTTTGGAGTGTCCTTCTACTAGAAGAGCTGCTTACCATAGCTGAAGAGTCTCTTCTACCCTTATCAAGAGGAAAGTGGCCAATGAACAATTACAGTGCAGTAGTTAACACCTTGGGTGAAGAAGAATTGTTTGGTAATCTCAGCGTTATCAGGTTTATGAGGACAGAGAATATTGAAAGAGTAGGCCAGACTAATCAGTGTATTTGTAGGCAAAGGGAAAATGAACCGTAACCAGAGAGAAGGATCCAGTGTAGTGCTGTTTGGCCAGTCAAAGGATCCCATAACCCTCCAGCAGTAGTATCTCACTGTGTGGCTGATGCCCTGGCTGACCTACTACTACTACTTGTAAAAGTCAAGATTTTCTTTGCTCTCATAACTACTTCAGAATTTGAGACAGCACAATCCTCAATAGGCCACCCATTGAGATACTACCGCTAAAGTTATTGGATCCTTTCACTGGCTGGACAGTACTAAATTGGATCCCTCTCTCTGGTTACGGCTCATTTTTACTTGGCCTACACACACACACCGAATAGTCTGGCTTATTCTTTCCACATTTTCCTCTTTCCCCATACACCTGTCAAAACTGAGATTACCAAACAATTCTCCTTTGCCTAAAGGGTTAACTACTGAATGTAATTGTACAGGGGCTACTTTCTTCTTGGTATTATTATTATTATTATTATTATTATTATTATTATTATTATTATTATTATTATTACTAGCCAAGCTACAACCCTAGTTGGAAATGCAAGATGCTATAAGTTCAAGGGCTCCAACAGGAAAAAATAGCCTAGTGAGAAAAGGAAATAAATAAATGATGAGAACAAATTAACAATAAATCATTCTTCAAACAGTAACAACGTCAAAACAGATATGTCATATAGAAGAGACTTTAGCTAGAAGGACACTTCAAAATCAAACCATTGTTCTCTAGTCTTGAATAGTGCCATAGCCTCTGTATCATGGTCTTCCGCTGTCTTGCATTAGAGTTCTCGTGCTTGAGGATACACTCGGGCACACTATTCTATCTTATATCTCTTCCTATTGTTTTTATAGTTTATTTATGAATGATTTGCTGTTCTTGAAATATTTCATTTTAATTGTTCATTACTTCTCTTTTAGTTTATTTCCATATTTCCTTTCCTCAATGGTCTATATTTCCCTGTTGGAGCCTTAGGGCTTATAGCATCATGCTTATCCAACTAGGGTTGTAGCTTAGCTAGTAATGATAATAATGATGATAATATTCCAATTAGCAAACACTGATAGAGCATTTGTTTCCTTGGAATTTCAAGGTAGAAAACTCACTTGCCAACATCTTACGGAAGTAGGTGTTAGTAGGAACCAATTATGTCTTGTATTTTGTGGTGTAACATAGCTAATGATCTTTATATAGGAAGGTTCAGATGGCAGTGTGCATCGTTCACTTACAGGCACGACAACTAGCTCCCAATAATTTTTCTCTAATCAGTGTTAAAGTAGGTGCTAGTAATTTTTATGCCAAAATGAGTCTCTTACATTACCCAGGATAAGATTCCCGTTAAAAGTAAATGAGAGAAAGGCAGTGTTTGCCGTAATAGTTTTTGTGTGGTTTTACATTAGATTTGTTTAGATGTTAATTAACATAACTAACAAAAGATAATTACAAATTATTCTGATTAATTGCTGAAGTTCCATCTCTAGCTTACCAAATGAAATCTCTAAGGAGCATTATCTTAGTATATATGCATATAGGACCATTTACTAAAATTGGAAATTATGTATGCATAATATTATGGGACCATATACTATAATTGAAATGATACAGATTATGAATTTTTTAGTTGAATAAAGTTTCATGTGAAAGAGGAAAAGACTTACATTGGATGCAGATTGCCATTGTAGGGATTGGATGATTTCACTTTTAATGAATATCCAGGGTGCTCTAAATAATTCTTAGTCTACCCTCTCTGTTCCATTAATATTTGGCATGTAACTAGATGGAATTGGGATCAAATTATGGATTTTGTATAATTATGCCACGTTGATACAACAGAATGGTAAATGAAGTTTTTTTTTTTACTGTGAGAAATTTCTTTCAGTTTCACAAGTGAATTACAGTCAAGTTTCATTTGACTGTTCTTAATAATTTGACATCTTACAGACTTGGCTGAAGTAAAGAATTTGGTGCAAATTCAACAATTCTTGCTTTTATTTTTTCTTAGATGTTTAATCAAAACTACCAAATACCCAGGCTATTAATGAAGTTTTATCCACTTTTATTTTCACATGTACTATGCTAAGAAGGACCCAAATAAAAAAAGTAGCTTGAAAAATACTTCCTTAGATTAGCAATTTAGTCTGAGTGGTTGTGAGTGGATAGGAGGAAATTTTCTTTGTGTGGTTAGGTATGGGGTAGTTTACAGCTGAGCAATGAATACTGTTTGTAATCATTGTGACTCATAGAAGCCCTTAGTCCCCAATCCTCCCATTTTATAAAGCTATACCTTTGACAAGTTTCTCAACGTTTTCAGTAAAAGTCATATTCTAAAAGTGAATTTACTGTAACAGTTAGGTACCAAAGTTC
This sequence comes from Palaemon carinicauda, assembly GCF_036898095.1. Classification (NCBI taxonomy): domain Eukaryota; kingdom Metazoa; phylum Arthropoda; class Malacostraca; order Decapoda; family Palaemonidae; genus Palaemon; species Palaemon carinicauda. The sequence continues at coordinate 66,597,003 of NC_090730.1, read as the reverse complement.
CTTGGAAACAAAGCGAGCTAAGATTCCCCTTTTGTTTATCCCACTGGTGATCTGATGATGCCCTTTGGTATTATCCATCTATGTATCCGTAACCAAGTGCATCATCGAATACTTATTTTGTGAAAATATTTTCTAGAAATTGTTGAGTCGTCCTATGGAAAAAACATTTGCATTTAAATGAAGATGGAGGAAGGTCAAAATAGAAAATATTATTTAATATATAGTTATTAGGCAGAATGGCAGTGAAGATATGTTCACTGCAAAACATATATGTGCATTTGCAAATAATTGTAATTGCTATGTTTCAAATACCATTTGACAGGGTATTCTTTTTATTTTCGCATGATATATGGAAAAAGGTAAAAATATGAAAATCTATAAAAGAATATTATCATGAATTCCATTACATAAAAAATTCTTATCTGTCTACTCTACAATTTAATGTTTTAATAACAAAATATATTCATTTTATTTATGGATTATATTGGTAATTTATTCAGCATTCCATTTCAATAATCTTTCTTTCCTAGTTTTATTCATTACTTATTTATTTTGCAAAGAGGTAGAGAAGGTATGTTACAGAAGAATTTTACTCATGCTTAAAATTTTTTTTCTATGATTGTTTGTGCATTAGCAAATAATGTCAATTTTCATGTTTCATGTATAATTTGACAGGGCATACCCTTTTTTTTCCCACATAGTCCTTGGGAAAATTTAAAAAAATTGATTTTTTCTATATAACTATCATAAACTTAGTTACTTAAAGATGAGATTTTATTGCCTGTATTCGCTCTACAATTGCTCATTTTTTTCTGAAAAAAACTTAAGAAGAACTTTATTTATGTATTTCATCTAAATGAAATTCCCCACAAATATTACCATTCATTCTCAACTCTTACCATATTCATAATTGCTTTACAATCATACCACATTTTTTCATTAATTTATACCAAAGAAATATGTGATATTTCTCATTAGTTTCTTGAATCGCTTGAAAAATAGTATCCTCCATCATCAGCCTCTCAGTCATGACTTTTCCATGCAACTCTTCTTGCACAGGCATACTCAAAATACCCATACCCATCACTTCATCTTCATATTTCTTAAATTCACAAATATTCCTTAACGTATCATATGGATTTCTAAACATTAAAATTAACACCACAACCCCTATCAATCAAACTAACCAATTTGATTCAGTCACATATAATTTTCAAATGCATGTAATCATATGTTCTGCCCCCATCATATCTTCATGCAATAATTCTTCATTTCCCATGCACAGGAGGATTCACCCAGATGAACCCTTTTACCAATTAGTTTCCCAAACATCTTGCCTTAGTTAATCCTATCCTCCTACATACCCTTGTAACATGCCCTTCTTCACCATATTAAGTACACTTGGCACATAGCTCTTTGTACATCCTGGCACAATGTTATCATTTACTTTAGTGTGAACACCAACGTTCAATGAAGGATTGTTACTTTATGTTTGAGCACTTGTAAAAAATGCAATAATTATGGTTTCAAAAAGCATTTGGAAAACCACTGGAGTTCCTGATATGGGGTTAAACATTGCTAATTGAAACAATGTCAAAGAGTCATTAGAGTAGGTAAGGCCAGGCCTTACCTCGAGTTGCCATAAGTCACTAAATGTTAACTTGGTGGGAAGAACAGGAAATGATTATTTTTTGAGATAATGTCACTGTTGAGTTGTCTTTGGAGACAGCAATATGCACATCAGGGTTCATTCATAGAAATAATTTTATTTTGATGGCATGTAGAACTTTCTTTGGATCTGAAGCTAAAGTGTTCAAACTTTAGGGTGCCTCCTCAAGTTGTTGAAAATTAGGAAAATTACAAAATGCTTTTCTTCATGAAATGAGGTCATTGACTTTCATAAGGTCTTTTATTTTGTGTCTCCGGTTCTTGAAAAAAAAACCTGCAAGCAGCACCAAAGGTTTTGTGTGACTATCCTTCAACTCAATCAGTTATGCTTTCTCCCATTTTACTGTTCATCCCTTTAGATTGTTCCAACTTAGCTTTACAATTTCTTCAACCGTCCCTTGATTCAGTTTACATTTTTTATTGTAAAACAAGGCATTTGGCAAACCCCTGTAAAATTCAGTTAAGAACTCGGTGAACTTGATGTTTTTTACTCACACACATGTAAATACAGTTGTCATATGTTAATTAGGGTAATTTACATACATCTTCTCTTGTAAATATAGTATCCTAAAACTTCAGATGATGTATAGTCTTGTTTTAGGAAATTTTGATGGCTTATACTTTTCATGCCACTTTTTTGGTGTAATGTAGTTGGTGGGACTCCATTCATCATTTCATTATCAGATCAAACTTCGTATATAGTTCTGTATATAAACCTTTGTAAAAGGTTGCATGCTGTTAATTTGTTAAAATGTTCATCTCTATTCTCACTAGCTTAATGATAATGGTTTCGAAAAGTCAGTTTCCAGTAAAGAGTATTTTCATGAAAAGATACAAATTGTAATTGTTTAATCTAAAAGTGCTTTACATCACTCTGATTTGCTTGGTAATCATATATTTCCTGTTGATTATGAAAAATGAAGTTATGCCATTGTTTCACCTCATGACATATTCATAAATTATGATTTTGCTGGTAAGAATGAATGAATATGACATTTATATACTGTATAAATCTGTAATATTTTCATTAAGTGTTTTTAAAAGTGTGCATATGAGAGTCAACCATTTTTGTATAGCCACTAATACATAATAAGAAATCTTTGACAGTCCAAATAAGTTTAAACTAAGCCATGTTTAAATCAGAATGTGATTAGTCAGGAGCAGTTGTATGGTGTCTGAATTTTGAGACTGCAATGGCTGATAACAAAGAAAATATATATATATATATATATATATATATATATATATATATATATATATATATATATATATATATATATATATATATATATATATATATATATATATGTATATATATATATATATATATATATATATATATATATATATATATATATATATATATATATATATAAGGGATTTTGACGTAGGAAAAATCTATTTCTGGGCGAAGGACCTGTGCCGCCCAGTGAATAAGCTCCATTTAGCACTTATTCTTAGGTAATTTACTGCTAAATATACCAGAGAAAAAATGTAAAGGAGTGCTAGGTTAACTAGCTCGCTCACCTATTGGTGTCGGTATAAAATTGGGTGTATATTCCAGAAGGCCCGCACTATTTAGATTAATCCACGACAGAGAACCCCAATAGAGGAGAGCCGTTCAACCTCACTCGGTACTACTACAATGCATCCGCTCAGAACCCAACTCCTTAGCACCCAAAGTTTGGGGACTCCAAGGGAGAGGAGCTGGGAGGGTTCACTGGGCGGCACAGGTCCTTCGCCCAGAAATAGATTTTTCCTACGTCAAAATCCCTTTTCTGGGCTCGAACCTGTGCCGCCCAGTGAATCTATACAAGAGAAAAATGTCACCAAACTTGCAAAATAAAGGAAAAAACATAAGCGTAAGAGAAATACAGGATGCTTTAATAAGAGATGAGTACCAAAAAACAATTATAAGGGTATCTTAAATATGAACATAAATCCAATAAGGTAGGTATAATAATGCCGTGAGTGATAATATATACAGATACTCAGGAGCATAAAATTTACAAATATAACAACAGTATTCAGGTGCGAGACCAACGAATACAATAGGGTATAAATGAGGCAGGTAAGAGGGAGAGATAAAGAGTCAAGGCATTAACCTGAGTTACTCGTGAGTAACTACGCTCCCTGCGGCCACTGTAGAAAATTTTAGGGCTTCCAAATGTTTAAGGTAGTGTTTCTTGAACACTGACGGTGATTTCCACCCTGTATACCTGGAAAGGTCTGTAAAATTCATGTGGTGAAAGAAGTTCACCGAGGTGGCAACCGCCCTGATATCATGTGCAAGAGGAAAAGAGTCAGGGTTAGCTTGTTTAATAAAATACAAAATTTGTTGCCTGATCCCTTTAATAGTAATGGTACCGCCTTGTTCTCTAACGAATAGAGGCCCCGAGGAGTTAGAGGAGGTCCGGGATAGATAAGACCTAAGAGTAGTGACAGGGCACAGCGACGGATCTTGCGTGAGGGGAACAATTTTCCAGGAGGTCCATCTGTTTTGAGGGTCTTCATTCTTAGCCAAAAAGAATTTGTTAGGAGAAAGAAGGACCTCTCCTGAAGGCAGAAAGTCAATATGACCCGGGTCTCTCGACAAGGCTGCCAATTCAGATATTCTTGCCCCGGAAGCCAAGCTCACTAGAAAAAGTGTTTTCCTGAGAAGGGGCATGTAATCACAAGAACTGTTAATGGTATCAGAAGCCAATTTGAGTACGTCATTAAGGAACCAGGTCACCGGGGTAGGACGAGTAACCGGTTTCAGTCTGGCACAAGCTTTCGGAATTGAAGCTAACAAAGAGTCGGTTAAGTCTATGTTAAAACCCACTAGGAAGATCTTTTTCAGAGCCGATTTAATAGTGGTGATAGTATTGGCTGCCAGACCTGATTCTAATAAAGATCTAAAGAAAGTGACTGTAAGGTTCAAGTTCATACAGTTCACGTCTAAGTCTATTAAAAATTTTGCCAACTTTTTAACTGCAGAGTCATACTGACGGATGGTGGAATCCCGTTTATCCGATTCTAGGAACAAGGTGTTTTGAGGATCAATATTGGCACCATGCATAGCCGCAAACTTCATAAAGTCCATAAAGTTAGGGCGCTCTGAATGTTTGAGAAAGCGTACACAACGCGTGTTTGTACTATCTGAGACAGAACCGGATTGGGTATCGGGTGAGGGTATAATCTCAACTCCCGCAGGAGAGGATACCAGTTGCTCTTGGGCCAGTTGGGTGCGACCAAGGCTACTTGTCCCTTGAAGGATCTCAGTTTGTCTAGAACTTTCAGCAAAAGATTCACCGGGGGAAAGAGATAAATCTTTTCCCAGTTGTCCCAATTCTGTGACATGGCGTCTGTGGCGTAAGCCTAAGGGTCTAGATTGGGAGCCACATATACTCTCAATTTGTAATTTGTGGTTGGATTCCGTGGCGAAGAGGTCCACTTGGAGACCGGGAACCTGAGAGAGAATCCACCGAAATGACTTTAGATCGAGTGACCATTCCGATTCTAGAGGGGAGGTCCGGGACAGGGCGTCTGCCACTACATTCCGGACTCCCGCCAGGTGGACAGCTGAAAGATGCCAATGGTTCGAGGCTGCTAAGGAGAATATGGCTACCAGAACATGGTTCAGAGGCCCTGACTTTGACCCGCCTCTGTTGAGGCAGCGGACCACCACTTCGCTGTCGAGGACCAGACGAAGGTGTTGTTTCTTGGGAAGAGCGAGACGTTTCAGGGTTAGAAGAACTGCCATGGCCTCTAGCACATTGATGTGAAAATGGCGGAACAAGGGAGTCCAAAGACCTTGAACTTTCTTGAGCTGAGAATAGCCGCCCCAACCTGATAGGGATGCGTCTGTGTGAATGATTAATTCCGGGGGCGGAAATCGAAGGGGAACTGACTTTGACAGACTGTTTGCTCTTGTCCAAGGAAGAAGTCTTTCCCGTAGAATGGGAGGAAGGCGGACTTTCCTGTCCCGGAGCTTCCGGTTCGCCCTCGAACGCCAGACACGATTGATATCTTTCAATTTTGCCTTCAGAAGAAGATCCGTCACTGAGGCAAACTGAAGGGACCCCAGAATCTTCTCTTGAAGCCGTCTGGAACTTACTTTGTCTTTGAGAAAGCGTTTGGTGTTCCTTGCAATCTCTAACCTCTTGGGTCTGGGAAGACACAGAGTATGAGATATAAGATCCCATTGCAGGCCGAGCCATTGGAACTTCGATTTTGGAAGAAGACGGGACTTCTTGAAGTTGATCTAGAAGCCTAGAGATTGAAGATAATGGATGACTTTGTGAGTGGCTTTTAGGCAATTTTGGGAGGTGTCTGACCAAATGAGCCAGTCGTCCAGATAGGCTACTACTTGAATCCCTTGATTCCTGAGTTCCTGAACAGCGACTTATGCTAGCTTTGTGAAGATCCTTGGGGCAATGTTGAGCCCGAAAGGCATCACCTTGAAGGAGTAACTTTTGTCCCCTAAGCGAAAGCCTAGGTACGGACGGAAGTGTCTCGCTATCGGGACGTGATAGTAGGCGTCTGTAAGATCGATAGAGGTGGTGACGGCCCCACGGGGAAGTAAGGTCCGCACCTGCGAGACGGTAAGCATTCGAAACTTGTCGCATTGAATGGACAAGTTGAGAAGGGATAGATCTAGAATCACTCTTCTCTTGTCTGAATCCTTCTTCGGGACACTGAACAGCCGACCTTGAAACTTCAGATGTTTCGTTTCTTGTATGGCATTCTTTTGTAAAAGATCCTGGACAAATTCGACCAGGTCCGGAGTGGAATGTTGACGAAATTTGTTCGGAGGAGGAGGTCCTTGAATCCAACTCCACCCTAGTCCCTTGGAGATGATACTGAACGCCCAGGGACTGAACCTCCATTTGTTGCGGAAGGCATAGAGCCTCCCCCCTACCTGCTGCACCTCAGTATTGATTTGAGGAGTTGCCTCCACGTCCGCCTCGGAAGTTCTTTCCTCTGCGAAAGGCTCTTCCCCTGCCTTTGTTCTGGTTAGAGCCACGGTGGTAGCCTCTACCTCTACCATAACTCTGGGAAGAGCTATGAGCCTCGAAGGACTGGTTAAAGGCAGGGAAAGTGGCGGAGGCACCAGAAAGCTGGCTCTTAGGTAGCAGAACGGTGACATAGTCATCCGAAGGAGCCCGAGAGGTGGAAGGCTGTGCAGGGGCAACAGAAGATGGAGGAAGAGGCAGCCGGAAGTTGGATGAAGCACTCTGTTGTTGCCTGAACTGGGTGGAGGTATATGGTCTAAGCTTCTTCCTACCCCGGGCTTGATAATTTGCGGGGTCATACTTGCGTTTAGGGGTCAAACCCCAACGGGCTTTAAGGCTCTGATTAACCCTAGTGGCCTCCGCCAAGACTTCCTCTACGAGATCCTCGGGGAAAAGATTTGAACCCCAACAGGAGGACCGGATGAGTTTATTAGGTTCATGCCTAATCGTCGCCTCAGCTAGAACATGCTTGCGACATCTGCGTTTAGCAGTAGCGAAGTCATACAAGTCATAATATAACGACTGTAACGTAGCCTTGTTGAGAGACTTAAAAATACTCTCCGTATCGTAAGTCAAGGCTATCGACTCCGTGGATGTGGCCAGGTTTAGAGTACGGCCCACACGTAGGCGGGAATCATATTCCTGTTTAATGAGAGATTCCGGGAGACGGGGAAGCTTCTCACTAAACAAGACTGAGGCACAGTCTGCTGCAAGCTTGCCGGAGGTAAAGGTGGTATGGACGTTGTCCCAACACTCAATACCTGAGGGAAGAAGGAGGGAGATTGGATCCACCTCTCGGATGGGAGGCAAGGGCTTCTCCTCCAGAGCATATTGAAAGGCAAGCTCTGCCACCTTATTGACGCATGGAGTCAAGGTGGTCTTGTCCATTAAGAACATCGTAAAGGAGCTTTTATGAGGCGTCAGCATGGTGTTAGTGCAGCCGATGTCATTCAAAAATCTGGCCCAAACAGATTGGGCTTGCTCCTTCGGGAAGATGACCGTCTCTTTGGGGACCTTGTCTAATCGGACTAAAGCTTCCTCGGTAAGTCTGGCATAACCATGAAATGGAAATGCCAGACCCGGAGGAAAGAATTCAAAGTCCTCTAGAGGACGAGTGCCAAGGCCCTCCAGAGTCAACATTCCGTCTGAGAACGGGGAATGAAGAGCCATCCGCCAGGGGTTGTTCTTGGCAAACGGCGGGAGCTTAGAGGCATCCGGTATGAGAGAGCTTTGGACTCTCTCCGGAGCTCCTTGCTCTAAAGCCCCAATTCTCTGACCGAAGTTAGAGAACATCGTGTCCATCCACGACTGCATCTCCGAAACCAACTTTGCCTGCATCTCCGACACGATGCGAAGCATAGCTGATTCGGAAAGGCCCGGGCTAGCAGCAGGAGGGGCGGAAGGAACTCCCGGGTCGTGAGACTTAGAGGAGGAACCAGAGGTCTTTGAAGACGGGTTCGTATCATGTTTAGAGCCATGAGAAGTCTTGTGAGGCTTGCGAGCTTTGGGTAAGGTCCTTGAAGTAGACTTATCCTTAGGGGGAACCGGGTATGAACGTTGAGACGAATCACGGTCCCCAGAAAATCCAAGAAAGGAAGAGCGATCAGAAGAAGAAGAAAGAGCAGGGCTGAGGATAGGAATCTCAGCGCCGGACACACCTGCCTCACTTACCACCCTACCTGTATCCGGCTCGTCTAGCAACATTGGTTCGACGTCCAGGTTCATGGAGGCAACATTGTCCTCCAGACCTCCGGGGGCGTCCGATGGATCTTGCTCTGGGTCGATGAGACCCGTTATAGTGGCATCAATGTGGGCAATGATGGGAGCTGCCACATGCCTAGCCACAGCAGCTGAAGACTTGGCGTTGGGGTAAACCATGGTGCAGTAGTCCTCAGATAGGACGTACGGCCGCTTAGACTTTACATTCCGGGCAAACCCACCAATCCACACCTTCAGTGTGGCCCGAGCCGCAGACTTTTGCTCCGGGGATGCCTGAAATAATAGGGGGAATTATAAAAGGGAGACTCCCAATGGGCCTTCAAGACCATAGATATCTTACTAATAGTAAATAAAATAAGAAGGCAATATAGCCAACGGGACTCACCGAGTCAGATCCAAGGGTAGTGATGAGGTCGAAGCAAATCACACAGTTATCCGGGTGCCATACCACAACGTCTTCCAGTTGAACCCCACAAGGGGCGTGAGATCGGCAGACGGAGTGGCCACAAGGCTGGTGCAGAACAGCTGCACAGGCCGGCGTCAGACAATGCACCATCTGTAAAAAGAATAGTATATGAGAAACTGTAATTCTCTTAATTAGGGGCGGGTCTGGAGGACCCGGGCCTAACATAGGTCTAACACAAGATTAGAGCTTAACTGTACTATTCTTTAAGTGGCCTAACATAGGTCTAACACAAGAATAGAGCTTAACTGTACTATTCTTTTAAGTAGGGGCGGGTCCGGAGGACCCGGGCCTAACATAGGTCTAACACAAGATTAGAGCTTAACTGTACTATTCTTTAAGTAGGGGCGGGTCCGGAGGACCCGGGCCTAACATAGGTCTAACACAAGATTAGAGCTTAACTGTAAAAAATAAAAATAAACGGATTTTGAGCGAAGCGAAAAATCTATTTTTGGGTGAGATAGCCATGGCGTCCTGATGGAAGGTTCCTGTTTGGTAGCTTCCTTGGGTATAAGACTACTAAGATATTCCCAGAGAATTTAACCACAGGTTATCACAGAATTCTAACTTCTGGAGCGAGTATCTCAAAGGTTTCCCTTTAAGACATCGTAATACAACAGGGGACACGCATGTCTGAACGTGCCACATAGCTATCTCCACCCCGAACAGAGTTAATGCTTCGGTGTGTAAGGGCTGAGAATAGCTGGGAGCCGTTCCACAGCTAATCTCACTCGTGGCTACTACTGATACTCGAGACGTAAACAAACGGACGCCATTGCTCTAATGACGTCACGCGCGTCTTTATCCTGGCGCCAGTTGCTGCCCATCACCATGATACAATTGTGTAGGGTGGGAACAAACTGAACGAAGTAGTAGGGAGGGTCCATCAGGACGCCATGGCTATCTCACCCAAAAATAGATTTTTCGCTTCGCTCAAAATCCGTTTTTTGGGCTCAAGCCATGGCGTCCTGATGGAAGAGTACCAGAGAATCAATGTATCGTGGTAGATTTTCCCCCAGAGTTAAGTGCCTAGGCATTGACAAAACAGCAAAGTAATCTTAGGTAAGAACCATAGGAACGAAGTATCCTGCCCCCCATTGGTAGGAAGTTCCCATGGGCTATGCCGACGTCAAAGTGGTATTGAAGGGCTATTCATCTTGACAGAAGAACTTTTAAGAACTTAGAGATGAAGCAGAATGTTTGATATTTGTATAGGAACATTCTGAAGTAGGCCAGTGGTGGTTGGGCACTGTGTATAGAGTTCATCTCCTGATTATCAGAAGTAAGTATTCGTGTAGGAACCTTACTGAGACAAGGTGAATATAATTTAGGATTAGACATCTTAAATTCTTCATGACCATAAGAAAGGAGGAATAAATAAAACTATGACAATATGTATTTCATAGTAAGTAGGAGCTGAAAGAGACGCATAAGTAATAAAATAGAAATTTTATTTCACAATGCAGAAATTAAATAATTTACAGCAAAAGTAAAGTTCATTTACAGTAATAATAATGTACATAGAAATAAAGGCTTGCTCTTGAATCTGAAAAGGAATTTCAGGATTAGTAGGTACTCGTTCTCGAGGAACGCAAGTCTTTAAACAACACATCATGCTCAAGGCATGCGGCACTTGTGTGACACTATGACATTTCACCTGGGATAAGAACAGTTATAAAAGCACTAAGTGTTTTTAGACATCACTATGAATCACTCGAGGGTCAACATAGGCACCCGAAGAGTTAGAGTCCCAAGTAACTCACTGTTCTACGCAGAGTTAGGTGCAGGTTTCATAACACTACCTGCGGCTACCACAAAATGTTTGATTTCGTGCACTTGTTTCGCATAATGTTTAAAGAAAACTCGCGAGGACTTCCAGCCCGTAAAGTTTTTAAGGCTCTCAAAGTCCATGCTCTGAAAGAAGTTCAGAGAAGATGCCACTTTTCTAGGATCATGACCAGCGGGTGTACTGTTCGGATCCGCTCTGCGAATGAAGTAGGTGATTTTCGCTCTTAATTGTTTCAGTGACAGGTCGCTGCCCGATGTTTCTCCTTTGAAGAGTTGGCCTCCACCAAAGTTCGAAGTTCTGCGAAGATAGACCTTGAGACTCTCTACTGGACATAGAGAGACATCCTCCTTCAGGGGGCATATTCTCCAAGGGCCCCATCTTTTGGTGGGTAATTCATTTTTGGCGAGAAACGTCGGATCAGGGGAGAGGGTCACTTCTCCTGAATCAGCAAACAGGATGTGTCCCTCTTCTCTTGATAATGCCACTATTTCGCTGACTCGAGCTCCCGAGGCGAGAGCAAATAAAAATATAACTTTCTGAGTCAGATCCTTGAGGGGGCATGAATCGTTGTCCAAGTTGGAGGCGAAATGGAGCACCTTGTCTAGTGACCAGGAGATCGGTTTCGGAGGGGGTGCTGGGCGTAGGCGAGCACATGCTTTTGGTAATTTGTTAAAGATGTCGCTGGACAGATCAATTTGGAAAGCATATAGAATTGGTCTAGTCAAAGCCGATTTGCAGGTTGAAATCGTATTGGCTGCTAATCCTTGTCCATGAAGGTGAATGAAGAAGGACATACAGAAATCAATGGTGATTTCTTTAGGATTTTTTGCTTTAACAAAGGAGACCCATTTCCTCCAGGATGATTCATATTGCCGTCTCGTGGATTCGGTCTTGTATTCCTCTAGGAAGTCTAGACTTTTCTTCGAGATCCCAAACCTCTTCTTTGCGGCAAGGGAGAGAAAATCATGAGATGAAGGTCCTTGATTTTCGATGATGAAGCGAAGACAGTCGACTTCTGTACTTGTTGAGAGAGAACTGGGCCCGGGAGAGGGATCAGCTTGGGCTGCAGCTCCAGGACCAGGGGGTACCAGTTGCTCCGGGGCCACTTGGGAGCCACTAGGGCCGCTGTCCCTTTGAAGGTTCTCAGTTTGGAGAGGACTTTCAACAGAAGGTTGGTGGGAGGGAACAGGTATATCTTGGACCATCTGTTCCAGTCCAGTGACATGGCGTCCACCGCTTCTGCTTTGGGGTCCTCGTACGGGGCTACGTACAGAGGAAGTTGATTGTTGTCGCTCGTTGCAAAGAGATCTATCTGAAGTTCTGGGACTTGATGAGAGATGAAGGAGAATGATCTTGCGTCTAGAGACCATTCCAACTCTATCGGGTTTGTCCGAGATAGAGCATCCGCTGTCACGTTGCGGAATCCTTGTAGGTGAACTGCAGACAGGTGCCACTTCTTCTTCTCCGCCAGACATAAGATTGGAAGAAGCACCTTTTTTTACCTGGGGCGATCATGAGCCTTGGCGATTGAGACAACGAACTACCACCGAGTTGTCTAGGGTTAGACGGATGTGGATCGAGGGCGGCGGGGATAACTTCTTCAGAGTAAGAAGGACCGCCATGGCCTCCAAGATGTTTATGTGGAACGTCTTGAATAGTGGAGACCAGGTCCCTTGAGCTTGTTTCAGGTGGGAGTGACCTCCCCAGCCCTCCAGTGAGGCATCCGTGTGGATGTTGAGTGATGGAGGAGGGTGTTGGAGAGGAATGGACCTTTTCAGGGCCTTTGCTTCCGACCACGGCTTTAGGAGGCGTCGAAGTCTGTTTGGAAGCCGTCTCTTGAGGTCTCTTCGAGCGATGGATGCCGATCGTCTCCAGACTCCCGCGGCATCCTTTAGCTGTGCGCGAAGCACTGGGTTTGTCACTGAGGCGAATTGTAGAGAGCCTAGAACTCGTTCCTGCTGTCGTCTTGAAATGCGTTTGGATTTCAGTAGTCGCTTGACAGACCCTGCTATTTCCTTCCTTTTCTTCTGGGGGATGGAAAGGCGGTGTGACTGAAGATTCCAGTGGATTCCCAGCCACTGAAACTTCTGAGCTGGAGAGAGGCGAGATTTCTTCTCGTTGATCTTGAATCCCAGGTGTTCTAGGTACTGGGTAACTTCGTCGCAAGACTTTGCACACTCTTCGGGCGATGGAGCCCAGACTAGCCAGTCGTCGAGGTAGGCCATCACCTGGACGTTTCTTAGGCGGAGCTGTTGTACTATGGCATCCGCCAGCTTTGTGAAGATCCGAGGGGCCACATTGAGGCCGAATGGCATGGCCCGGAAGGCGTAGCTTTTCCTTTGGAGTCGAAATCCTAGGTAGGAGGAAGCATGATGGTTCATTGGAATGTGCCAATAGGCATCCGCCAGGTCTATAGAGACCGTGTAGGAACCTTGAGGCAGAAGGGTCCTTATTTGTTGAAGCGTCAGCATCTTGAATTTGTTGTTCTCTATGAACTTGTTGAGGGGGGATAAGTCCAGAATGACTCTGAGCTTGTCTGAGTCCTTCTTGGGAACGCAAAACAGTCTCCCTTGGAACCTGGTGGACTTTACCTTCCTTATCACCTTCTTGTTCAAGAGGTCTAGAACATATTCTTCCAGAATGGGGGTCGATTGTTGAAAGAACCGCTGGAAGATTGGGGGTGGTTGCACCCAACTCCAGCCTAGACCGTTCTTGATGATGCTGTGTGCCCAAGGATCGAAGGTCCAACGATCCTGGAATTGGCGGAGTCTTCCTCCCACCGGAAGCACTTCATTGCTTCTGGTGTCCCGAGGACTTGTTGCCTCGGCCGCTAGCTCCCTTTCCTCCTCTACCTCTGGAGGGACGACGAGATGCGTCTCTGCTTGCACCCCTGGACGAGCCTCTACCTTTGGCATGAAAGGTAGTGGATGGTTGCTCAAAGGCAGGGGTGAAGACCGGTGACTGTGACAACACCGGTTGGGGGACCAATTGAAAGGTCTGCTGTGGTTGGGCAACCACTTGGGAGGTAGCGGGTCCCGGAAACTGACGTCGTTGTTGACGTTGCTGGGGTTTTGGCTTCTGAGGTTTCCTCTTAGGCTGAGGTCCATCGTCCTGAGAGGGTTTCCTTTTTCTGGACATGCCCCACTTGTGGAGAAGGTTCCTATTCTCCGTGGCGGCTCTGTCAGTTATTTCCTTGACAAGGTCAGAAGGAAACAGGTGCTTTCCCCAGATGTTGGAGGAAATCAGCCTCCGGGGTTCGTGTTTCACGGTGGCACCGACAAACACGAATTCACGACAGGCTCTACGAGCCTTTATGAAATGGTACAAGTCCTTCATTACTGTAAGTAAGTGGGATTTGGCTAGTACCATGTAGTGATCAGGTACTCTTGTGTCACAGGCCATAACTTCAAGTTGGACTTGATGAGAAAGAGATGCCGCAAGCCTCTCCTTCGTGTCTTGTTCCCGGCGAAGGAGGTGATCATTGAGCTTAGGGAGGTCCTCATTAAACTGACGTCCGGCGACGTCAGGATCGAGCCTACCCACGACGAAAGTATGTTGAACATCTTTCCATTGTCGAGTGTCAGGGGGTGTCACGATGGAGAAGGGTCTGCACTCCTCCAGTGCAGGGCAGGGTTTTCCTTCTTCCGCCGCTTTAAGGCATGCAGCTAAGGCCTTTTCCAAGAAAGGAAGAACCGCAGTGTCAGGTGCGACGTATGTAGGATGCTTCTTGCTCAAGGCAGGAAGCTTAGAGCAGGTAAAGCCCCTGCTCTTAAATGCGGAGGCTAGCATAGCCTGGGCCTTTGCGAGATCGAACACTATCTCTTCTTTAGGTTCGGTCTCCTCCTTCGAGGCAGGTTCGGAACGAAGCCGGACGTAACAGTCCGGGTAGGCCTCGAAGCTTGGGAAGAACTCCACATCTTCCAACGGGACCGTGCCAATCTTGTCACTAACAAAGATCCTGCCGGTCGCAATAACCATATGCTCTGCATACCTCCACGGGTTGGCATGAGAGCAAGCTGGGAGATCCTTAACCGAAATCTTCTTCGGTTCTCTGGATCCAATCATTGACCTGATGGACTCCTGGTTCTCCTTCAGTCTGTCGTCCATGACAGCTCTAATCAGCCGGATCAGTTCTTGGGTAGACGAAGAGGGATCCGGGGTCGAGGAGGTAGACGGAATGGACACATCCGTCGGTGTAGGAGTAGGCGGAGGGATGGATGGGGGAGGAGCTCCAAGCTCCGACTCGGTGTATTCCACCTTGTCTTCGTCCTCTTCGGCTCCTTGAGCCATAAGCGTCTTCTCCGTGTCTTCCGAGACGTCAGAGATCTGTTCATCATCCTCGGAATCTAAACGACACTCATGCATGGACTGAGCCATGACCACATCAGGTTCCACCGTAATTTGGACAGTGGGGATTGCTTCTTTCGGAACCACTGAGTCAGGGGAGGCCTTAGGGAACAACAGGGACCTCAGTTCTTCGGTGGCCAGGTACGGTCCGGTAGCATTTTTCTGAAAGCCACGCACCCACTTGCGCAGCTTTTCACGAGAAATGTCTCTAACCTCCGCTGAGGGAGGGTTATGGAAGGCCTCAACTAGGTGGGCCTGGCAGACCGTACAATCCAGTGGATTCCAGAACTTCAAATCCCCTTTCTTGTCTGCACAAGGGGCGTGAGTCCTGCAAGCCGTATGCCCGTAAAACTGCGGGCGTTTCACAGCGCAGAAGGCGAAGTCACACTTCATCTGCTCCTCCTGTGGAAGAAAGGGAAAATGAGTATGGGGGAGTCATAGGAATGGCTCTTAAACTAAGTTAATATTAATCATTAATTTTAACTTAAAGAAGGTGTGATGCATAGAGAATGAAAACAGTAAAGGAGAACACGCTCCATGCATCTCGCCCGGCTGGTTACCATAAGCTTGGTCCTGGGATAATCCAAATGACCGAGATCATTGGATATAGTTTCCTAGGATTCCCATTATATTGGAACTCCATGGAAAGCCAAGGACAAGGTTGGGATCGAATTCATTCGGTTCCCAGTTAAGAGCCAGAAGGCCTCATTAAAGGTAACTGCTTCTGGCAACCAGCCGTGCTAAGATGCACATAGCATGCTGGAATTAGAAGAATGCAAAGAGACAGCATGATCACTAATAGAGCAGTACTAGGTACTGATCTTAAAAGCAAAGCAGCTTATCTATTTGCTATGTAGGGCTATCTTAGTCTTATGATAGCTACAGTGAGGGGGTGCAAGTATTCTTGACGCCTCTGGGGCATCCGGCAAGCCGCCGGCATGCCGGAGCCCGCTCCAGCATAGATTCTGGCATTAGAACAGACAATTTTCAAAAGTCAGTTAGATACCAGGATGGCGGCCGCCGGCACAACGGCGGCACGCCGGCAGGGAGCGGCGGCTCCGGCAGCCGGAGGATGCCAGGTTGGTGACTGGGATAAGGATGGTACAGGTAGTATCGGGTTGCCGGCAGTATATGCCGGCACTCCGGTGATCGACCGGCAAGCGGACGATTAGATAGGAGTAGGAGAGCCGCCGGTAGTAGCCGGCGGCAGCCGGCAGTCCCTCGGTACACGGGGGGCTGGCGGCAAGGGTAGGGAAGTCACCAAGAGGGAGGCAGGTATTGCCGACAGTAGAGGCGGCAAGAGACCGGCACCCGGATAGATAGAGAGACAGGGGGAGGGGGGAAGGGATGCAGGAAGTACCTTCAGGGTTCCAGACATCCCTCCCCCTCCCTGAGAGGGTGTACCCATGATAGAGACAGGCTCTAACATCCATAAGCAGGGGTCACTAGGGACCGGGAGCAGGTAGCCCAAGGGAGGGCTAGGGAACACCCAAGAGGGGGGGGAGACTCCCCTATGCAGAACTACACTAGTAACTAACCTTATAGGACACTATGAAGGTATATGTACCAGAGCGGACTGCACAGGGAAGCTCGGGTAGCCCTACTCATCCACCCTAAGGAGGATTTGTAGGACAGGGGACAGATGAGTATAAACTAACCTAAGCATAGGCTAGGCTATACAAGAGATAGGTGGGGAGGGAGAAGAGAGAGGTCTTCCCAGGAAGGGTTTCTGTACCAGAGCGGCCACTAAGGGAAGGGAGGACACTCCCTAACCTAAGATCAGGCTGATCGGCTAAAACGGTGCAAGAGTACAGTTTCAGCATGGAACAGAGAAACCTTCCTAACCCGACCTAGAGCAGGGCTAAAAGTCCTGAACTAGGCAAGGAAGAAGACATATCGCTATCGCAGGAAAGTCATAGACTATCCTAGCCATAGAGGTAGGCTAGCCTAACCTCACTCTCAGACGCAATCCTAAAGGGGGTTCATTCCTTTAGGGAGGACTGAGAGGCGATATATATACTCTATTAGACAATTAATCCCTTTACTCAGAAAAGGGATCAAGGCTGAATAGAGGGAATGCCAAGGCAGGGGATGAAGGAAGCATATAGGGGTCCTAAGGTTAGGTTAGGCTAGAAAGAATCACTGACTAGCCTATCCCCTATATGGTCCCTGAAGGCGAAAACATTTGCATCACTAGTCAAAAGTATTGTAAAATAATAATGCCACTATCTTCATAACTTAGACTAGGATCACTAATAAATCATGCATGAACACTTGTATGTAGGCTCCTGGCCTGGGGGCTATAGTAGCCGACTGGTATGAGGTCAATCGATGACCGATAAAAAGCGTCTAAACACGATATAAAAGTTCCTAGCTATGAAGACTAAATAAACTAATGTATTCGATTAGTATATAATGCCGGAAGCGTTGTTGTGGCTAACTAAATAAGACATGCAAAACAACAACGACGCCATAAAATGGCGGGTCCGGTAGAGGCACAGCTCTGCCACAAAACATCAATTATTTCGCAAAATAATATTTACTTTACGGCCAGAGCTTAATTAAACAATACTGGAACCTTGTACTCAACTTTCCAGAAGAAGGCGAGGCTGAAGGTAACGACATAGCGAAGATGCAAAGCGATAAAGTTAACACAAGGGAAAATCCGTCTAAGTAGGGCAGCTACTAAACAAAGGATGAAGACGCGCGTGACGTCATTAGAGCAATGGCGTCCGTTTGTTTACGTCTCGAGTATCAGTAGTAGCCACGAGTGAGATTAGCTGTGGAACGGCTCCCAGCTATTCTCAGCCCTTACACACCGAAGCATTAACTCTGTTCGGGGTGGAGATAGCTATGTGGCACGTTCAGACATGCGTGTCCCCTGTTGTATTACGATGTCTTAAAGGGAAACCTTTGAGATACTCGCTCCAGAAGTTAGAATTCTGTGATAACCTGTGGTTAAATTCTCTGGGAATATCTTAGTAGTCTTATACCCAAGGAAGCTACCAAACAGGAACCTTCCATCAGGACGCCATGGCTTGAGCCCCAAAAATTTTTTTTTTTTTTTTTTTTTTTTTTTTTTTTTTTTTTTTTTTTTTTTTTTTTTTTTTTAATTAGGGGCGGGTCCGGAGGACCCGGGGCTAACATAGGTCTAACGCAAGGTTAGAGCTTAACTGTAATATTCTTACATAGGGGCGGGACCGGGGGTCCCGGGCCTAAACATAAGTCTAACTTGAAACTAAAGTATAGCCATCCATTCCGGTCAAGCCGGGAGCATAAAAAAGGATGCAATAACAAGGAATTAAGACACATAGTGTCTGATTTCCCGGGGTGGGGTAGACCCCGGGCCGGGAAATAAAGGTATATTCAATACCAATTCCTTTAGAGACTCCGGGGTAGTGAACTGTCATATATAATCATCATAGGAAATGTTATAAAATAATAGGGGGGCGGAACTGTAACTAAGAACTGCCAATCGAACCCGGAGGGTTTCGTATAACATAAGCCAGAATGAAAAGTGAATATAAAATAGGGTGCACCGGGATCCAACTCTGTTGACCGGTGGCCAACCAGACTAGACAGAGACTAAACCGTCGGGCCACCCGGAGGACAAAGTCCATAAACACTTAACTACCCCCTCTAAAAGGAGGGAAGGCAACGGTCCCTTAGTGGAGGGGGGAGAAGCCTAGCCTCCCACCTAGCTAGAGGGGGAGCGTGGGGGAGGATCACGTGATACGAGGCAGCAGGGCTACCAACTGACGATCCCCAACCAGACAGATCAAACGGAGTAATGGCACAAATATTCATTATAAAAATAATAATAGCGTTAAATATATGAATAAACACATAGAAAATTTTTGGGCAAGGCATGCAACATAAATAATTAAATCACAAAAGACACACCTGATGGCTAAAATAACATTGCCGCCTTAGCACGGTCGGCAGCCATAGCGATACGTAAATGATATCGGCCCAAAAATTGAACCACGAGGATTCTAAACGCTAAATAATGAATATTCACAATAACAAATAATATTTGATAATAAAAATAATACACATAGTAACACCGCAAGTGAAAATTAAAAGCTCTCAAAAACAGGAGTACCAACTGTAGTGAAATCAAGCAAGATCGGTATGAACGAAGAGAATAAACTCCTATAATATAAATATTAAACGATCTAGGTTGCTCAAAACACAGTAAAACCCAGCTTGGTACTTAACTTAGACGGTGTCTCCTGGGAAACCGACGAAGAAACCATAATTCACTAGAAAATATCCAAAAATCGAGAGCACTAGAAAAATGCGGGTTACTTTGCACGTTGTGCTAAAAGGAGTTGGGTTCTGAGCGGATGCATTGTAGTAGTACCGAGTGAGGTTGAACGGCTCTCCTCTATTGGGGTTCTCTGTCGTGGATTAATCTAAATAGTGCGGGACCTCTGGAATATACGCCCAATTTTATACCGACACCAATAGGTGAGCGAGCTAGTTAACCTAGCACTCCTTTACATTTTTTCTCTGGTATATTTAGCAGTAAATTACCTAAGAATAAGTGCTAAATGGAGCTTATTCACTGGGCGGCACAGGTTCGAGCCCAGAAATATATATATATAATATCACACAACAACAACAAATGCAGTCGTTTATAGTACACTGCAGGACAAAGTCCTATCCTTAATCACGTCTGGGATTTGGCCATTTCATCACCACGCTGGCCACTGTCGATTGATGATGGTAAGAGACTTAAGTCCGATCACTCACAGCAAACCAACCTAGTATAGGTGGCCATGACTAGTACAGCTTTGCTGATTATGGCGATACTTGAAC
>NC_090730.1:66529696-66572196 GCF_036898095.1 Palaemon carinicauda | reverse complement strand
CAAGGGGCTAATTACTGTACTGTAATTGTTCAGTGGCTACTTTCCTCTTGGTAAGGGTAGAAGAGACTCTTTAGTGATGGTAAGCAGCTCTTGTAGGAGAAGGACACTCCAAAATCAAACCATTGTTCTCTAGTCTTAGGTAGTGCCCTAGCCTCTGTAGCATGGTCTTCCACTGTCTTGGATTAGAGTTCTCTTGCTTGAGGTACACTCAGGCACACTAGGCCTATTTGATCTTATTTTTTTTTCTTCCTCTTGTTTTTTTCAAATGGTGTGTTTGGCAGGCTTAATAGAAAGGCCGTGGCTCCCTAATGGTTTGTCAAGATGTTGTCCTTTCCTTATCTGATTCTTTTACATTTCAAAACCATCCTTACTGTCCTCCTTTCAGTTGAAGTGGCTATCCTGGAGAGTATTTAGCCTTTCATGGTGTATCGGCTCCACCATGTTGACCAATTTTTCCAACTTTTTTTATAGTCTATGGGTTTGATTAATCACTTTATTTATATTTCTGTGCATATTGTTTTTGTTATCATCTTGTTAATTTGGTTTTTATGTATGATGTATCTATTTTATTACCATTAATTCTTATGCTCTCTAGAGAAATTGAGCAAAATTCGGGACCAGTGTGTCGTAGATTTTGTCAATGTCGTCTACTGTATTGCAATATTCGTGGTCTTCATGCAAATATTCAAGACCTTACAGTTGTGTCCAGAGATTATGATATTCTTTTGTGGTCAGAAACCTTGGTTTCTAATATGAGGCACTCATCTGAGCTCCTTATAACTGGTTGTAAGAAGCCAATAATGTTGAAACGCCATT
Organism: Palaemon carinicauda; assembly: GCF_036898095.1. Lineage (NCBI taxonomy): Eukaryota > Metazoa > Arthropoda > Malacostraca > Decapoda > Palaemonidae > Palaemon > Palaemon carinicauda. Next base: position 66,571,380 of record NC_090730.1, on the reverse strand, counting down.
CCAGTTCCACGGCCAGGGGAATGGCGGTGTATATGAGGACTGAGTACCCTGTTTCTCATAAGTCCTGCTATGAATGTGGATGTTATGAGATTCAGGTAATAAAAGAGTGTGGCAGACAACAATTTCTATTTGTGTTTGATCTACCGGAATCCTGACATGGAGGATTCTATCTTCAATTGTCTTCTTACCATTATGGCTAAGATACAAGAAGATGATAGAAAGGCCTCTTTTGTCTTTGTTGGTGGTTTCAATGCTCCACATAGCTAGTGGTTAAATATTGTTACTCCTACTGACCGCCATGGCTTAAGAGCTTTAGACTTTGCTTCTGAATCAGGCTGTGAGCAAATCATAAGGGAAGCTACTCACAGGTTTGGTAACTGCTTGGACCTCGTATATACTGATTCCCCTGGCGTTATAACAAGTAAGGTTGGTTCCCCAGTTGGGACATCTGATCATGCCTTGATTTCATTAGTAATGAAGACTGAGCAACCTGTCCCTGATGTATCTTACTCGTGTAAGATTTAAATGAAATCTCAAGCAGACTGGAATTGGATTTTGCATGATCTTTTAGGCTTGAATTGGTCATAATTGTATAGTAGTATTGATACTGTGGTCCCCTTTAAATGAGAATCTAGTCAACATAATTGATAGGCGTATCTCTTCTCGTGTACTAAGGTACCGAGTGAAGTACAAACCATGGTTCAAAGATGATTGTAGACGTGCTTATTTGGAGAAGCAGGAGGCCTATCATTTTTGGAAAGGTATCAGATCAGATTTAACCTGCAATAACTATATTCAGCTTAGAGCTTTTGCTCAAAGACTTTATGCTTCAACTGAAAAAGAATACAATTTAACCATAAAATAAACCTTTTCTGGTACAGCCCAGGAGCATGATTGGTGGACTACCCTTAAATCTGCACTCTTTGGTGTAGATGCAACAGTTTCTCCTTTACTTAAACCAGATGGCTCTATCACTCCCTGTCCAAAGGAAAAGGCAACCCTTTTGGCAGATGTGTTTGACAGCAAGCAGAGTAATGAGAAACTCAAACTTCCTTATTCCTGTTTTCCTGAGGCTAAACTAACTAGTTTAGCTTTTCTATTTCATGAAATTAAAGCTCTGTTGATGGACCTTGATGCTTATGGAGGTGTAGACCCAAATGGTGTTTTTCCTTTGTTTTTAATAACGACCACAGATTTCTTAGGTCTAAACTTATCTGTTATTTTGCACAAGTTAGCAAAAAGATGTTTTAGCACTTATTGGAGAATTGGTAATGTTACTCCACTTTGTAAATGTGTTTGTGGTAGCTCAAGTCCAAGTGATTACCGCCCAATTTCCATAACTCCCATATTATCTAAAGTTTTTGAATGTCTTTTGGCAAAATGTCTTAATAGGTTTGCTGAAGGTAATCATCTGTTCCCTAATTTGTAATTTGGTTTTCATAAAGCCTTTGGTGCATGTGATGATCTTCTTACAATCTCCAGTGCTGTACAGAAATCCCTTGATTGTGGTCAGGAAGTTTGTATGATTGGCCTTGATTTTAGTGCTGCCTTTGACTGTGTTAATCTTGCGGCCCTTGTTTTCAAACAGTTGGGAGTTTGTGGGTCGTTTCTTAGCATCATTATTGAATTTTTAAGTAACAGATTGCAAAGAGTTGTCGTTGCTGGGCACCAAAGTGAGTATAGGAATGTGATATCTGGTGTTCCTCAGGGTAGTGTTCTTGACCCATTACTTTTCATACTATATACACGACATGTGGTTTGGTCTATAAAACAAGCTTGTTGCGTATGCAGATGATGCTACTGTCTTTGCATCGATTCCATCTCCTGAATGTAGATCTAGGGTTGCTGAATCCCTTAATATGGATCTAGCAAAAATTAGTGTATGGTGCAAATTATGAGGTATGAAGTTGAATCCTAACAAAACTCAAAGTATAATTGTAAATAAGTCAAGGACCGTGGCACTTCAACATTTGGATCTCAGTGTGGATAATGTTTCTTTAATTTTGTATGACTCTTTTAAAACTTTAGGTGTGACTCAACAGCAAATTTACGTTTGAGAAACACATTAGGTCTGTGTCTTCTTCAATTTCACAAAAAATTGGCCTACTGAGAAAGTCTTTCAATATTTTTAGTGATCAATCTATTCTGAAGAAGTGTTTTAATTCTCTCATTTTACCTTGTTTCGAGTATTGTTCTTCTGTCTCGTCTTCAGCTGCTGATTCTCATCTTAATTTGTTGGACAGAAACTTACGGTCTATTAAATTTCTTATTCCTGATCTAGATAATTATCTCTGGCACCGTCGTTCAATTAGTTCATTATGCATGTTACATAAGAATTTTTATAATTCTAACCATCCTTTACATTCAGTTGATTTTAATAGTCAGGCCTTCTCCATCATAAGGCTCAATAGTACACAGTACTCTAGAAGTTTTATTCCAGCTGTGACCAAGTTGTGGAATGATCTTCCTCTTCGGGTAGTTGAATCAGTAAAACTTCAAAAGTTCAAACTCGCAGCAGGTGTTTTTATGTTGAACAGGCTTACATAAGCCCTTTAATAGTTTATATATCAAATATCTGATATAATGTTGTTAATGTATTTAAAATATTTTATTTTAATTTATCATTACTTCTTATATAATTTATTTATTTTCTTCTGTCTTTCCTCACTGGGATATTTTTCCCTGTAGGAGCCATAATACTAGAATAAAAAGTAAGCTAATAAGATCGTTATGAACGCCTGTGACGTGCGGAACGTAAAACGAAGTAAAACTAGTAACGCTCGAAAGCTACCAGGCATGCCAACCTAACATGAAATTACGATACTGTAATATCGTAAACAATTGTTATCGTAATAACAGACCACCATAATATAAAATAACACGGGGTGTGAACCGTGGATACCCAGAAAAGTTCAAAACAAGGAACAATCAGTATAGAAGACTCATTGTAAAACGTTAAGAACGAAGAGAGAGAGAGAGAGAGAGAGAGAGAGAGAGAGAGAGAGAGAGAGAGGAGGTGGCCGATCGCTACGAAGACCCGATGCGGGGTCGTGGATAACATAAACTGTGATAAAATAATACATAAGGGCAAGACCACCTCCAAAATCTCAAAACTCATAGATCTGGTACTTAACTTAGGTGGAGTGATGGTAGGGTCTGACATCCTGAGATAAATCCTGGGTAATCCAAGGAAAACACGCACCAGAAAAAAGAAAACGTAAGCCAACAGGTGCTATGTAAAAGGAGTGACGTCACTGGCGTGGGTGGGATCGTTCGTAGTAGCGTTTCAGAGCTAGGATGTTGAATGGCACCTCGCTGTTCGGGGATATTGACAGGAGATATCCAAATGGTGCAAGGCCTCTGGTTGTGATTTAATCACGCCCCAGTTATTTATACCAACACCTTAATAGGTGAACGAGTTGGGTTCAACCTAGCATTTCTATACAATTTTTTCTCTGGTAAAATTCATAGCAGTTATTACCTTAGAAATGATGTAAAAGGAGCATTTCACTGGGCGGCACAGGTCAGAGCTCAGAAATAATAATAACAATTAGGGTTTGTGCTATCCTTGAGGAATCTGACACAGTCTGTGTTTGGACCACTTGTGTCAGCTTGGGGTATGGGATCCGGAAGGGGCGAAGTTTCAACTCTAGAAGGAGAGGAAACCAATTGCTCTTTGGCCAGTTTGGTGCCACCAAAGCTACTGCTCCTTTGAATGAGCACAGTTTTGGCAAAACTTTCATCAGAAGATTCACCGGAGGGAATAGGTAAATCTTCTTCCAATGGTTCCAGTCCAGGGTTAATGTGTCCATGCCATAAGCCTGAGGGTCCAGGTTCGGGGCCACATAACAAGGAAGCTTGTGGTTGAGTTGTGTCGCAAACAAGTCTACCTGGAGACCCGGAACCAGCCTGGATATCCACCGGAATGAATTCATGTCTAGGGACCATTCTGATTCCAGTGGTTTCGTCCTGGATAGGGCGTTTGTGGGAGGTCAACTTAGAGTTGACGCATCCCCATTCCGAGAGTGTATGAGCCCAGACAGCTTGGGCTTGTTCCTTAGGAAATATCACTGTCTCCTTTGGCACTTTGTCCATTCGGACGAGGGCATGTTCCTTCAGGCGAACAAACCCATTGAAAGGGAACTGGAGGTCAGGGGGGTAGAACTTCAGGTCTTCCAAAGGGCGGGTACCCAAGCCTTCCAGAGTCAGGGTGCCGTCCAAGTAAGGAGCATGTCGAGCAAACCGCCAAGTATTGTTCTTATCGAACGGCGGTAGCTTTGAGGTGTCAGGGCCTACGGGCGGAGCTGGTTGAGTTCCGGAACGGAGAAGACTAGCCATCATGTCTTTGAGCTGCGTCATTACAGCGGAGTGCTTCTCCAATTTTGATTCCATCATCTCTTGTACCATAGACATGGTTACAATGGGGTCCGAGGAGCTACCCACAGCTGAAGCCTTGGCTTTAGCGGACTTACCCCTCTGTCCTTTAGAAGGAGGAGGGGTCTTTGACATCACTGGGATGTCGGGAGCTGAGGAAGGTCCGGGGACCGGTGACATGGTTGGAGGCGAAGCCGGATTAATGGGTTTTGGTTTTTTTTCTTTTAACAGGCTTAACCTTGGGGCGGACCGACAAGGAACCTTCCCAAGGAGAAGCCGAAGGCTTGTCAAAGCTGAGGAAGGAAAAGGAAGAGGAAGGAGTAGGAGAGAGAAAAGATTCTGCCAGGTCCTCCACACTACTTACCTGCTCATCCGTCGGTTCGACATGGATGTCCAGAGCGGAGACGTCGCCAGAAAGCTGGTGTTCCTCTTCCGTGGGCAATGCCGGTCTGATAACGTCGATTAGGGGAGTAGCCAGGTCGGTAGGTACGGCGGCCAAGGGAGATCCAGGGAAAAGCCGGGAGGCCATGTCCCCGTCCAGCAGGTAAGGGCAGCCTTGAGGGGCGTTCTTCCCAAATCCTAAGACCCAGGTCCAGAGGCTGGATCTGGCCGCCTTGAGAGAATCCTCGTCAGCCTGAAAGAGGAGGGTAACGTTAGAACGAACTAGAAAGGCACGGAGTAAAACAGACTCAAGTTAAAATCATTTTATAAATAATTGCACTCGTCTACAAACGAAGAAATCTCAAAACAACAATAACAGTATGAATGGTACCATTGAGAAATCTTACCTCATCATTGAGGAGAAGTGACGAGAGCTCATAGCAGAGCGAGCAAGACTCTGGGAACCAGACCATATACGGGGCCTGGCCTGCTTCCCGGGCGAAGGAGATCGCACAGTGGGTATGAAACCGGCAGACGTCATGGCCTACCGGATCAGTAAAGGTCGCTGAACAACCTTTGGAGGCACAGCAAAATTTCTGTAATATAAAGAATACTGTAATATAAGTACAAGAACTCCTGGAGGCTCTAACTTAACCTAAAGGTTAGGTAATATGCTTAACCAAGGACTGAAGGTCCATTGAGTAAGAGCTAAGATTAAAAGGGGGTTCTATATGATGTGTATTAATGGGTTCGTGAATATATAGGGAGCTGGAGCTCCACTGTAATTACTGCATCGAGAATAGATATGTTTAGGAAAGGGTATACTCCGTAGTGCGCCGGAGTGCCTTATGTGTGAATTCACGAGGAGCCGGAGCTCCTGAGTAATTACTGTATGAATGCGCTACGTTTTTGTAAAAACTATCAGTGCTTACATTTTAAATAAATGTACAGAAGGTTACCTTATAGTTTTGTTATCCAATTTTATAATAAAAACTTAGTGTATCTATCTACATCATGAAAGCTTTTGGTAGAGTTAAATAAAATGCAGATGGTTAGTTTACTGGATTATTTTAGTTGTTGTTGTTTGAACCAAAGGCGTAGGGTGTCGGCCGCCATTTTTATTGTTTTGGATTGTCACTGAAACAGTTGTGAGTAGAAGGGTCTTTTCTTAGCAGCATTATTGATTTTTTAAGTAATAGATTGCAAAGAGTTCTTGTTGATAGACTCCATAGTGAGTATTGGAATATGGTATCTGGTGTTCTTCAGGTTAGTGTTTTTGGCTCATTACTTTTCATACTATATACACATGATATGTGGTTTAGCCTGGAAAACAAGATTGTTGCATATTATTATTATTAATGTTACTTGCTTAGCTACAACCTTATTTGGAAAAACAGGATTCCATAAGCCCGAGGGCTACAACACTGAAAATAGCCTAATGAGGAAAGGAAATAAGGAAACTAAAAGAGAAGTAATTAAAAATTAAGATAAAATCTTTTAAAAACAGTAACAACTTTAAAATAAATCTTTCGTATTTAAACTATAAAAAAATTAAAAAACAATAAGAAGATAGATATGATAGAATAGTGTGCCTGAGTGTATCCTCAAGCAAGAGAGCTCGACCCCAAGACAGTGAACAATCATGGTACAGAGGCTGTGGCACTATCCAAGACCAGAGAACAATGGTTTGGCTTTGGGGTGTCCTTCACCTAGAAGAACTGCTTATTATAGCTAAAGAGTTTTCAGTGAAGAATATGTAAAGAATAGACCAGACTATTTGGTGTATGTGTCGGCAAAAGGAAAATGAGTTTTAACTAGAGAGAAGGATCCATTGTAGTACTTCTAGCCACTCAAAGGACCCAGTAACACTCTAGCGGTAGTATATCAACGGGTGGCTGGTGCTGTGGCCAACCTGCTACCTACAAATGGTGCTACTCTTTTTGCCTCAATTTAATCTCTTGAATGTAGAAGTGGGATGTTGAATCCCTTACTAGAGCTTTGGCTGAAATTAGTGCATGATGCAAATTATAGGGCATGAAGTTGAACCATAACAAAATTCAAATTATGGTTATAAGTAAGTAACAGCAGCTCCTCAACATTCAGATCTCTGCATTGATAATGTTTCTTTAACTTTATATGATTTTTTAAATTTTAATTGGGATTCTTGATCACAAATTTACTTTTGAGAAAGGCATTTAGTGTTTCTTCTTTAATTGCACAAAAAATTGGCTTATTGATAGTCTTTTAAGATTGTTGGTGATCAATCTACTCTAAAGAAATGTTTTAATTCTTTCAGTTTACATTGTTCTGAGTATTGATCTCTTGTATGGTCTCATCATAATTTGTTAGACTAAAACTTGCAATCTATTAAATTTCTTAATCCTGTTCGAGATATTGATCTCTGGAACTTGTTTCAGTAAGTTCTTTTTGCTTGTTGCCTAAGATTTTTCATACTTCTGACCATCCTTTGCATTCTGATCATCCTGTACATAGTATCGTCATGCTTTCCGTGAATCTATTGAGAGTTGCTGCCCCATCCGCAAGTAGTAATTTCACAGCCCAAAATGGGCAAGACCCTTTAAAGGTTACTTTCATAAAACCAGAGGACAAGGAACAGGGAAAAATAATACAATGACTTCTAAATCTAAATAGTGATTCTCTATGCTTTGAAGTCCCTGTATTGATAAAACCACTGTATCTTTTTCAGTTGCAGATGGAGGGGTTGGGTGTGGTACTTTAAGTTTTCAGGTGGTAAAAGATGATTACAGGCTACCTTTCAAGCAAATTTCTCCCGTAGCAAATTCAGACTTACTCCCATGACCAAGTTTACAGGCTAGCTCTCAGGGAAGGAGTAGAAAGTTGGATGGACAAGGCCATTAGAAAGGTATAAACAATTTCTGGGGTTTTATAACAAGCTGATTTTAGCCTTCATGCCTTTAAGGTGATGGAGATCAGTGCTGGATGTATCAAAACGGAACAGGTTTCTTCTAGTTGCAAGGTTTTATATTGAGACAGCCTCATCTATGCAAGCTCTATTCAAAAGTATGACTGGATATTCTTAATTTCTTGGACAGGAGGTTATGGTCTATTAAATTTCTTATTCCTGATCTAGATATTAACCTCTGGCAACGTCGTTCACTTCATTATGCATGTTGCATGAGGTTTTATATAATTCTAACCATCCTTTACATTCAGATCATCACGGACAGTTCCATCCTGTTTGTAATACTAGGTATGCAGTTAATTCTAATAGTCAGGCCTTCTCCATCATGAGGCTCAATACTAATCAGAACTCTAGAAGTTTTATTCCAGCTGTGACCAAGTTGGGAATGATATTCCTAATCGGGTAGTTGAACCAGTAGAATTTCAAGAGTTCAAACTCGCAGCAAATGTTTTTATGATGAACAGGCTTACCTAAGTCCTTTTATAGTTTATTTATCAAATATTTATTTTGATGTTGTTAATGTTTTTAAAATATTTCATTTTATTTCTTCATAACTTCAATCATTTATTTATTTCCATATTTCCTTTCCTCACTGGGCTATTTTTCCCTGTAGGAGCTCTTGGGCTTATAGCATCCTGCTTTTCCAACTAGGGTTGTAGCTCAGCCAGCAATAGTAATAATAATGATAATAGATCTATCAGATACATATCTTTCTGAGGTGTGTGTTCAGGAGGGAAACTTAATTTTCGGTGCCTTTATTTTGGTCACAGCATGGCCCCCAAGTATACATTCATATGAGGGTTCTAGTCTCCAAATGGGTACATTCACTAGGATTTTGGATTCTTCTGTATCCAGATGGCTGACTAGTCCTGGTAAAATTGATTATTCTCAATCACCTCTCCATGTTGGGGATTTGGATGATTTGGAAGTAGTGTATGCTCACTCTGAATCAATCAATCAATTATTTATTTGAGGATGATAGTTGTGTTAGTTCTTGTCAGTCTTTTCTTTTAGAGAGGTAACTCTAGCCTCAAGTTTGTGGTGTTTTTCAGAGACACACAACCAGCAACACCCCACAAGTAGTAAAGTATCTCAGGATTGATATCATCACTAGATCAGTCCTTGCCTGACACCCAACTAAGAATGAGTCTATTAAAGTTCCACCCAAAGCACTGTTGGAACATGAGACCCTCGCAAGCAAGTTCTTATTCTGCGGTGTGGAGAGTTAGTTCAAGTACTGAACTGATGTAGCAATCAAGAATTTATTCTTTGTGGGATATCCTTATAGTCCCCTGATATAAAATTCACTTTATTTACAGATGCATCCACAGAAGGATGGTGAGCAACCCTGGGCAACCATATGCTGTCCCCAATGTGAGACTTGATGTAGGACTCTCTACATCAGTTGCCTACAGCTGCTTGCTATTTGAAAAGCTTTATTGTTGATGGAGGTTCTAGTAATAAACCAGACTGTCTGTTCATACTCGGACAACTCCACCACATTGTCTTATGTGAGAAAACGGGGAATCACCAAATTAGAGACCTTATTCCATTAGCTCAGGAACCTCCATGCTGGACAGAAGCAACACATATTACTTTGATACCACAGTTTTTGCTATAAAGATTAAAGTGTTTATCAATCAGTTGAGCAGGAATGATCAGTTCATTTCCACAAAATGGTCTCTTCATCCTCAAATATGTAAAAAGCACTGGAAGAAGTTGGGAAAATCTCAGGTGGACTTGTTTGCCATGTATCTCAATCTAAAGATGGAAACATTTTGGCACCCCATTACTGGACCCCTGGATTTTCGGAGTAGGTGCCATGTTGGAAGACTGATTAAAACTAGATCTTTATGCATTCACTCCTTTTGCCATAATCAGAAGTGTGATCAACATTTTCAGATGGTCGAGAAATGCAAGGACAGTTCCAGCTCTAAAGGGAGTGATTCACAGACATTTGCAGACATCTTACATCTATTTGCAGTTTCATCCTATGAACCTACCTGCAATGAGGAATCTTCACCAATAATCTCATGGGCACATAATACACCAGAATCTTCTCTTGCTTTGAGTGAATGCTTGGAGAGACTCCACACTGTGATCAGAGCAAAAGTTTCAAAACCCTGTAGACTATCTATAATTGCTTCTAAAAGAAGGCTCACATTTTTTCTCCACCAAAAACAATGTTGGTGTAAGTCATAAAGTTTTATTTTGCTACCAACTCATCCCTGTAAAATATAATACTCTTTGGTTTCTTGTAATGTGACAAAGGGTCCTTAATTGCTACTATCAAGGATATAGATCTATGTTAGCTTTGATACTACACCACACATATAGTTCTTGCCAACAATACAATCATTAAAGATGTTATCAGATCATTCTGTATTGAGGATCCACCTAAGTCCAATTCAGTTTTCTGGAGCTTGGAAGTGTTGGGACTCCTGCTGGGTTCTTAGTTTTAGCCCACATAGTCAACTGGGTTTTTCTTGAAGCTCCTCTTTTGGTAGATTTGCTTAAGCCAAGCAGGTCAGCAAATTGAAGGTGGTACCCTTAATAGTTAGAATTCATGACATTAGAGGAATGGCAACATTTATTTTCATAATAAAATCTTTCCCTGGAAAAAGTAAAGACAGCAGGGCAATTGATGTTTAACCGAGTCGTTACTTCTTGCTAAAAGCAAATTCAGTTATGTAAGACTTATGTTGTTTGTTAGGCTCCTTGTTGTGGCAATGATTATTTTAGATTAAGAAAGTAATCTCTATATGTTCTTTTCTTCGTTTTATTATTGGTTGTGGAGCTGAGGGATGCGTTAAGGATACTTTTTGGTGGTTAGGTGTGCCTTGATTTCCTTAGAGACATTCTGTAGGCTAGCCCTATGATTTCATGTTGATGGTAGTCCTTTTGGTGGTGTAGTTCTCTAAATGTAAGGACATGTAATGATGGAGTACTGAGCTTTGTAAGTTTTCTCTCCTGTTATTGGAGCTAGAGCAGAAGTTACAAGTCCTCTGTTATCCTAAGATTGCCTCGAGGCAAGTTGTCTGGATGCTGAATTCCAGGTAAGAGTCTTATTTCAGGGTGGATTTCCATAGCTATCCTAAATTGGTTACTACTACCCAACTTCAAGTCAATGAGGGAATCATCAAAATGGATGTTGGGTAAGACTAATTGAAATACACTAAACAATTCTGAAAATAAACCCTGAGAATTCCTATACCCAACATTCAATTGATCAATTTTCCTATCCTCTTATAGTGAGGACAAAGCAATTGTAAAGATTTCAACCATGGTGGCCATGTGTTAGCGGCACATCACAGTAGTAGTAGGTATCATGATATGGGATGGCTGTTTAAACAAATCCACTACTGATCCTCTTATTTTTTTTTAGTTTGTCAACCAAAGCCGTGCTTTCAAAGCCTATGCACATTGAATATTGGGTAAGTATTGAAATAGTTATAATTTTTCTTTTGAAGATTATGTTACTGTATACTGTATGTCATTATGCTTATATTTAGAATAGTACTTAAGTCAGATTTTTGCTATGAAAATTATCTGTAATAAGTCTTCTTTTATATCCCATCAGACAAATGTAGAAGCAGAAGAGGAGGCAGGAGCTGAGATATCTGCTCTAGTCAACTATGTACAACCCGTTCATTTCCACTCCTTTGAGATTTCTGAAAGTGAGTTTAGACCAAAAGCATTGTTTATTTTGTCAATTACTCTGCTCTATTTATGATTTTCACAACACAAAATTCTGAAGTTTTACTAGCTAAGTGTCTCAAAAACTTTAGCTTCTTTTAAGAAGTTTTCTGTGGTGAATGAATTATGTTGTATCTGTAATTGTTGTGAAAGTTGGCATTAAATTCTTCTTACTGTGGATTGTTTTTTTCCAGTCATACAGTAGAATTTCTTCAAGAAGTGGGTAATATTCAAATGTAGCCTTGGTAAAGATACCTTTGGCATCAATTAAATTTACATACTGTAATTGAATTTATGATAAATTGTGAGGTGAAGTAATGAAAAGATCTCCTGTGAGGCCTTTCTGTAGAGGCAGATCCTTTATGGTAGTTGCCATGATTGTTTTCTTATCTTATTCAGCTGTACATTTACTGCTTGTTGCTTATGTGATAGCGATTTAGCCAATGAAATGTTATGCTGAGTTGTACTACATTGTTTTGATACATTCGATTTGTTGATATGATTGGAAATATCTCCTGTATCATAGATTGTAATACACAGTAGCTTGTTATTATAGTTCACCTCACATAGATATATATTTCTCACAAACATTTGTATCATTCTTATGGTCGTAGACGATCAGGAACTTTTGAGGTTTATTCGAAAAGATTTTTCTTTATATTGTAGCAGACCCTTGATTCTCCTCACATTTTCTTCAATACATGATGAAGGCTTTGTTGCTAAACAAGTATTTTGTATTTTTTCTTTTGTTCATGTGTATAGTAAGCACTTGTAAATGCAAGCGTATATCTTTAGCATACCATATCAGATAGATGAACATAAAGTTTACATTTAAATTACTTGTTTCCAATTTAAACATTATGATGACTAAATCCCTTTCCATCCTTTTATTAAAATATTTTAAGAATAATATTACTGTTTATTATTATTATTGCTATTATAAAGTATTGTAGTTCACTGTTTTACTGTATATGTTTTAAGCAGTTTAAGTTTAAAATATCACGTGAATCTCCATATCCATAAACCTATCAAATATTAGCAAATACTGTAAAACTGAGTGTAATTCATAATCAATTTAAAGAACTCACATTTTTGAAAACTGCTAATTTTTTAGGCTATTATTTGCAGTGTCTGAATTATTCTTCCTCAGAACGAAATCGGAGTTATGAGATGTCTTCATTTGTGGAAACACATGCCAGCAATTTGCTGAAAGAAAGCCCAATGGAATTTGTCAATTATAACAAGAGGCAGTTATCAAGAGTGTACCCTCGTGGAACTAGAGTTGATTCTTCGAACTTCTTACCGCATCAGTTCTGGAATGCTGGGTGCCAGCTTGTGGCACTCAATTACCAGACTTTAGGTAAAAGCATGATAGAATGGATTTTTTTTTCTTTTTGTCTGTACTGTAGTATTATTCAAGTATTGGTTACTTAGCATGGATGAGTTACTGGTCATTGCTCAAGTTGGTATTTTACATTTTTCTTAGGGAAAAACAAGGAAAAGTAGCATAAATATTAAATGGTAATGATATAGTAGATTTTTGTAATGATCGATGAATCTACTGATTGAGAGTGTGTTGGTAAACATGGTGTTCATGTCTATGCATTGAATTATTTTCTTTGATGTATTGTTATAACATAGTGCAAAAGTATATACCATACAGTATTCCAGCTTGTAAATTTAAACAATAATGAAAAATTTCTATATTTCTATATGGCTTATTACATCACTTGTTACATTTCAGATCTGGCAATGCAACTAAATCTAGGTATCTTTGAGTACAATAACAGATCAGGTTATCTTCTAAAGCCAGACTTTATGAGGAGACCAGATAGAAAGTTTGATCCATTTGCTGAATCAACTGTAGATGGCATCATTGCTGGTACAGTTTCAGTTAAGGTAAGTTTGTATTTTCTAAAGGCAAAGGGGAAATAATGTTGATAACTTCTCCAAATAGCATCTTACATAAATGCATTACTGTACAGGTAGTTATATATGCCACCCCTGACTTATGAATGGATTAGGTTTCCTACCATCAGTGAAAGTAAAAAGTAGAGTAACTGAATTTCCTAATGACAAACTCATAACTTTTAGCTTATCTGTCTGTCATTAAATGTTCCTCAGACAAACAGTCTTTGAAGAAAGAAGTAAACTCAAATTTATGTCTGCCGAAGCACAAGCATGCATTTTCTATATTTGTTATTATTTTCAGTAGAAGGCATTTCTTTCCAGATATAAATAACTTATCTCAGTTTTTATTATATCTTCTCCACATTGCAGAGAATCATATTTAAATTTAAATTGGTATTTGGATAGTTTATGAGCTCTTATTTGCTACTGATGTTACTGTTTTTGTTGGATCAGTAATGCCCGAATTATGCTAGTACTCTACAAGTTTTCCATCCATGAATTTTATGAACAGGTTGTGTTACATATTGAGAAGTATTTTTCCATTATGTTAAGGTGTTCAATGATGATTTTATGGTTATTACCTCTTGTTGTACGTATCTAGCTTAGTGACAGTTGTGGTTATTTTATTTATTCCTGCTCAGTTACGGTTTTACTCCTATATTATACTCTGTGATATGCAAGTACAGTATATTTATGTTTTGCATATATAATGGATTTACATATTTATATTACTTTATTATTTTTATTGTACTTCATGTCATTCAGCTGTTGCTTTGTTTCTATGTTGAGCTATACATACTGTACATATAATATTGATTTTGTGGGGAAATTATTATTTTTTATGTAGTGTAACTCTTCATGCTTATATATTCAATAGTTATTGTGGTATATCTATGCATGATTTATATGGCAGAAATTATTGTAGATCTTCATGGTTATGTTCAGTGTTAAGGCCAGAAATGTTAGCTTAACCCGTTTGGTATGAGGCACCGGTCCCCGCACAGTAGCTGTATACGAAAATTGTGACTCCTGGGTGTATTTTTTAACCTGTAATTGCATGGATTTTTATTTTGTTACTGCCAAGTGATTATGCAATAATTTTACGATAGATAGCATTCAAAATATATAAAAAAATAGTCAATAAAATATTTCACTTTATAAAGAAATGTTAAAAAATATCAATTTCCTTTGACATAAAATGTCTACAATAATGACAGAGAGAGAGAGAGAGAGAGAGAGAGAGAGAGAGAGAGAGAGAGAGAGAGAGAGAGAGAGAGAGAGAGAGAGAGAGAGATCATATGTGAACACTATTTCTTTATAGCTAGAAGAAAAGAAAACATTTATTACTGACTAACTATACTCAGGCATATACTGTAGTTATTCATCCACATGAATATATATTCCCTCCCTCTAAAATAGATGATGAATATTTAGTTCCTGGATACAATTGCAATACAGTATATAAGGAATAGATTTTATGACAAATGACAACTCTTCTTTTGCTTGTGAAAAGGGGTAGGAAAGACTGTGTTGTGAAGTGCAACATTCTCAATTATGCGTTTGGCTATGGCGGACCAGGTTGTTGCGTCTGAGGGTGTTGTAAGGCATGGCTGGGTTGACATGCTACTGTATGTACTGCCAGCAGGTATGGATCATTTGCAATTGAGAGCTGACATTTTCAATAATTGTTGTGAAAGCAGCAATCATCTTTGCAAATGCTTCCATATAGCTGAGTGTCGCTGTTAATGTTTTTGGTGGCACATCTTACCAGCTCCTTCCACCTCGAAAGATATAAAACTACACGTCAGTAATAATGGACTTTACGTTATACAGAAATGTAAGGAAAACATCCATTTATTTCCTTTGACACAAGAAGTATTGTATAATGTCTAAGTTGTAAGGTATACAATAAACAAAAAACGGATGACAAATACAACATATTTCTGTTCGAGAGAGAGAGAGAGAATGAGATGTAATATAAATTTAGTTCATTAGACATAAGGTTTTTTAGTTCGTCTGTAATTCCACCATGCGTGTAATTGTTACTATGAACTGGATCATTCCTATTTTGGGTATTTCATGGGCTTCAAAGTAGACTGTGCATGTAAGAACTTGACAAATACTGAGTAATATGGAGATGATATTATTTTGTAGAAATGATAGTTGAGAAATAAAGGAATAAAATAAGAAAAGATACTGTAAATTTCGTCCTGTTTCAACTTGCTTTAAAGGTAAAACGTTTTGTTTAGAGGGGAGAACCAATGATGTTTGAAGTGCTATGATATGTGTTTTCTTTGTGATTTGAGCACTGGCAGTATAGAGAAATACACTAAAATAGACCTTTAAAATTCACGAATAAGAACTAGAATCGCAAATATTTTGGTAATTGGTAAGGTGAGATGTGATGATCTATATGTCTGCTGTAAGTTGGGGGATGTCAGGGGGAGTTTGAGTAATGACTCGGATAGGGAATGTTGTCATTTGCTAGAGAGAGTGGTGATTCGATATGGCAACATAAAAACAGACTGAAATAACATGAAAATGGACTAAAACAGCTCACACAAACAGAAATACAGGCTCAAATCCCAAAGAATTTGTTGGTTGGAAATTTCTCGAGTGTGAACTGTGATAAACGACCATGACCTATAATCTTATGTAGGATATACAAGTAATTTCAACCTCAATAGGGTCTATATTAAAGCTTGTAAAGATGATGATGATAATAATAATAATAATAATAATAATAATAATAATAATAATAATGGTAATAATGATAATAATATAATGACGTATCTGGACATCACCTTGTATACCACTAGGCATGTTTTAACATATCCCAATGTCATTGGAGTGAAGGGGTTAATCTTACTTAAACTGGTTTGATAGCTATTGGTAGGATTTACTATAGTAGGAGAAGGTAATATGCTTTGATTTATGCCTTCTGTCTTGGGTTCAACATTTGATTCTGACTTTAAAAAGATAGGTGAGCTGTTCCCATGCATACTTCTGTTCTTTCCTCATTGACAACAAGCAGGACCAAGTATCTCATGGCAAACGTACATACACAGATTCCATGCAGACATGGGCTATGTTAGTGCCTCAGTACTGAGCACTACACTACTTGGATACTACAGTATATTAAATTTTCTCCTCAATACTGTATAGGCATTAAGGGAGCAACTATGGGAAAGATTAAAAAGTGATACTATAGTACTTTATCCATTTAACCTAGGAAATCTCATCAGTAGTTCAGAGGAGGGAGCAATCATCTGTAATAATCTCTCCTGTTTGAAATGTAAGCAGAATCTGTCTGGTACTTATAGTGATTGCTGCCCTTCCTCAAGAATGTTTTACTTACTGATTGTTTGAAGTAATTGAATATGCTTTTTATTTAAACAACTGGGTACTCATGTCTAACATGTCAAACCTTTTTTTTAACCATTTTACCTAAACTTTTTACTCTAACAGTTACTGTATTCGGCCACATCATCTATAACCTAAACTGCTTATATATCCTGAAAAATTTTCTTCTGAAGACCACCCTGCTTGCTACCATTTGACTGAACCTGTATATAAACCACACATTCATTAGTTTTGGAAAGAAGGCCTGTTTGGTAATGTCCCTGACTGGTGATCGCCAGACTGGGGTTTGAGTCCCACTCAAACTCGTTAGTTCCTTTAGTGGCTGCAACCTCACCATCCTTGTGAGCAAAGGTTGAGGGGTTTGGGGGAGCCTATAGGTCTACCGGCAGAGTCATCAGCAACCATTGCCTGGCCCTCCCAAGTCCTAACTTGAATTGAGAGGGGGCTTGGGCACTGATCATATATATAGGGTCAGTCTCTAGGGCATTGTCTTGCTTGCTAGGGCAACTTTAGATAACTTGCATAGTCTCACAGTTTTGGAGTTATGGAGCCCTCTTCTCATGGATCTGGGCCATTTATATATTCTGGGCCACTTTCCTTCTAAAGATCTGAGTCACCTTAGTTATTTGTTAAATGTCTGATAGGCATTGTATCAGTTGATCATCATCTTTTACCTTTTAATCTCTTTACCAAGGGAGTCCTTTTCTCTGAGAAGCTCATCTTCAGAAGACTTGCTTTTCTCATTTACAAAAGAGTTCCCCCCCCCCCCCCATGACATTTTAAAGACCCAAACCACTATGAATTTCAGATTTGATACTTTTATGATAAGGTATCTAACAGCTTAGCTATTAAGGACATGAGCCACTCATATTTTCTTAATTGGTGTCTCTCATTCTTAAAGAACAAGAACTGCCTTTCTTTAGGAGAATCGTGTTAGGGTGAAGCATTTCTTATTGCAAGGAAACAAGAGGAATTCTTCAATTATTCAATTAGTGATTCATAAAAGAAATCATATTATTTTAGTCTAAAATTTAAATTTTGTGTTCCATTAAAAGTTCATATACACCAGATAGATAGACTGTATGTTTTAGGAAATTAAGAAGAGAATTGAAGTTGCCTTCCCATTGGATTCTTGGATCAGGAGTAGGAGCCCTACTTGCAGCCCAAAAAAGTTTACCACTAGTATTAACAACCTCACTCTAGGTCTACCTGACACAAAATATGCAATCATTGATTGGCCTTCTCTAGTCCTAGCCTGAGTGGAGAAGAGACTTGAGCTTTGATCATGTATATGGTTAGCAAAATATTGAGACACAGTTTGGACAAAATAGTTTCAGCAGCTTAAAAAAAAGCAGCATACAAGTCAAAGAATGCTACTTTTAATTTTTGATTGACTAATGTATTGCCTATGGCCAAATTAGGCTATATTTAACTTAAACTAAGGAGCAATTGGTAGATATTAGGTCAAGTTGAGGCTATAAGAACCCCATGTCAAATCTAGCTCTTCTCTTCCCTACTTAAATTTGAGAGTATGCTACTACTGAATAGATTAGTTACCTTTCCTAAGCTCACCAGTCACTCTGGGGTGGGAAGGCTATAGCAGGACTATACACAGCAGTCTGTATTTTCCTTCACAAGATCTTTTTTTTTTTTAAGAGAATCAGACACCATGGGTATACAGTATACCCATGCAAACTCCTGACAGTTGATAGGTTACTCATCTTAGGAAGTATGCTTGTCAAATTAGGTCTCCAGGACTAAGAACATTGTTTCATCACTGGCAGTGTTCTCCGTTGTATCCTTGAGAAAAGTTTTTACTCTTTTAATCAGCATTATCTTTGGAAAGAGAGATGTAGCCTTGAAAGAGTAGACGGGCAGATTTTGTGGACTCCCACTTCCTACTAGAATTGGATAACGGGGATTCTAGTCGCCAAGATAGATGTTGTAGCATTAGCATGCTGGGGTAGAATAACTTTCTTTGGAGCCAGTAGTCATGGCAAGACAACTACCTGTATTTCCTTCTACAAGGAACAATCCGAGCTAGGTAGGACAATCATTACCTCCTCCTTGCACCTCAATTCATTCTCAATTTTGACAACCTTATTAAGTGGTCTTCCAGGATTATGTATTCCTATATATATTAGGTTGAATTATCAGGCATATGGGTTATATTATTTAAATACTGGACAGTATACATCTGAAACACCACACCACCCTCTGAGTTATTATTTACTACTGCATACTGTATTTAGATACTTATAATACCATGAGTAGTCTACGAATATATCTACATGATCTACAACTCTCATATTTAGCATAAATCCTATTCAGGTCATGTAGTTTAGTGTCTGGGGATTGGATTGTAAGATATAGTTTTGATATGAACAAATTACTTTTCATATAACAAATCAAAGTAAAATTATTTTGTTTTTGTACAAAACCATAATTCATAATTAAGGGTCCACATTTTGACCCACATTCCAGTTGTCAAATATTTGCCAAATAAAGAGTTGAGTTGACAGCTGAGACCAACTCTGCAATACTGAGTAAATATACTGATCATGTGTAGGTTTGTTTGAGGAACATTTCATTATAGTACCAAGAAAATAGCTTCAAGTTACGGGTTTTTATCAAAATAAATGTCGCTGTGTTTTTAGAAAAAAGATATATTTGTTTCCGTAGCATTACCCATATACAGTATTACGGATTAGTGTATTCATTTTCAGTTCTCGTCAGAGAATCTGAATGAATTTTAGGTAGTGCAGTAAGACCCCTACATAAGAATGAAATGTATTTCAAGAGAGGGTTTTTAAAGTTGATTTTTTTTTTCAAGTCCAACGTAATTAACTTGGGCATCTAACTTTTTACGTATATATATATATATATATATATATATATATATATATATATATATATATATATATATATATATATATATATATATGTGTGTGTGTGTGTGTGTGTATATATGTGTATATATATATATATATATATATATATATATATATATATATATATATATATATATATATATATATATATATATATATATATGTGTGTGTGTGTATATAACGGATTTTGAGCGAAGCGAAAAATCTATTTTTGGGTGAGATAGCCATGGCGTCCTGATGGAAGGTTCCTTTTTGGTAGCTTCCTTGGGTAAATAACTACTAAGATATTCCCAGAGAATTTAACCACAGGTTATCACAGAATTCTAACTTCTGGAGCGAGTATCCTAAAGGTTTCCCTTTTAAGACATCGTATATCAACAGGGGACGCATGTATTAACGCGCCACATAGCTATATACACCCCGAACAGAGTTAATGCTTCGCTGTGTAAGGGCGGAGAATAGCTGGGAGCCGTTCCATAGCTAATCTCATCCGTGGCTACTTTTGGTACTCGAGACGTAAACAAACGGGCGCCATTGCTTAAATGACGTCACGTCCGTCTTCATCCTGAAGCCAGTTGCTTGCCGATCACCATGATACAGCAGAGCAGGGTGAGACCTAAAAACTGGACGAAGTAGCAGGGAGGGTCCATCAGGACGCCATGGCTATCTCACCCAAAAATAGATTTTTCGCTTCGCTCAAAATCCGTTTTTTGGGCTCAAGCCATGGCGTCCTGAGGGAAGAATACCAGAGAATCAATGTATCGTGGTAGATTTTCCCCTATTGGGTAAGCGCCAAGGGCTTTGAACAATGTAGCATAGTAATCTTAATAAAAGAAACGTAGGGAAGAATCTTCCTGCCCCCCTTGGCAGTGAATTTCCCACGGCCATGCCGAGATCAAAGTGGTTATCGAAGGGCTATTCACCTTGCTAGAAGAACCTGAAGAACTTGGAGACGAGACTGAATGGTTGGCATTCGTATCGGAACATTCTTTAGGGCAGACAAGTGGTGGTTAGGCACTGTGTGCTAAGAAGGTTAGTTTCGTCTCTAGGATATGAAGAGTAAGTATTCGTATTGGAATATTACATTGTAAGAGTGAATATATACTAAGGGTTAGGATCTTAGTATCTCCGTGAACCATAGGGAAGGGGATAATAAAACTATGACAGGCATATATTTCATAGTATAAATAGGAGCGGATTGAGACGCACAAGTAATAAAATAGGAATTTTATTTCACAATTGCAGAAAATTTAAAATAAATTACAGCAATAAGTAAAGTTAATTTACAGTGAATTATAATGTACATAGTAATAAAGACTTGCTCTTGAATCTGAAAGGGAATTTCAAATTTATTAGTAGGCACTCGTTTTCGAGGAACGTCAGTCTTTAATTAAAACACATCATGCTCTAGGCATGCGGCGCTTGTGTGACGACTTTGACATTTCACCTGGGATAAGAACAGTTATAAGAAAGCACTAAGTGTTTTCGACATCACTGTATCGCTCGAGGGTCAACATTGGCACCCGAAGAGTTAGAGTCCCAAGTAACTCGCTGTTCTATGCAGAGTTAGGTGCAGGTTTCATAACACTACCTGCGGCTACCACAAAATGTTTGACTTCGTGCACTTGTTTCGCATAATGTTTGAAGAAAACACGCGAGGACTTCCAGCCTGTAAAGCTTTTAAGGCTTGCGAAGTCCATACTCTGAAAGAAATTCAGAGACGATGCAACTTTTCTAGGATCGTGACCGGCGGGTGTACTGTCAGGATCCGCTCTGCGAATGAAGTAGGTGATTTTCGCTCTTAGTTGTTTCAGTGACAGGTCGCTGCCCGATGTTTCTCCTTTGAAGAGTTGGCCTCCACCAAAGTTCGAAGTTCTGCGAAGATAGACCTTGAGGCTCTCTACTGGGCATAGAGAGGCATCTTCCTTCAGGGGGCATATTCTCCAGGGGCCCCATCTTTTGGTGGGTAATTCGTTTTTGGCGAGAAACGTCGGATCCGGGGAGAGGGTAATGTCTCCTGAATCAGTAAACAGGATATGACCCTCTTCTCTTGACAATGCCACTATTTCGCTGACTCGGGCTCCTGAGGCAAGAGCAAAGAGAAATATAACTTTCTGAGTCAGATCCTTGAGAGGGCATGAATCATTATCCAAGTTGGAGGCGAAATGGAGCACCTTGTCCAATGACCAGGAGATCGGTTTCGGTGGGGGTGCTGGGCGTAGACGAGCGCATGCTTTCGGCAGTTTATTGAAGATGTCGCTGGACAGATCAATTTGGAAGGCATACAATAGTGGTCTAGTCAAGGCCGATTTGCAAGTCGAAATCGTATTGGCTGCTAATCCCTGTCCATGAAGGTGAATGAAGAAGGACATGCAGAAATCAATTGAGATTTCCTTAGGATTTTTTGTCTTGACGAAAGAGACCCATTTTCTCCAAGATGATTCGTATTGCCGTCTTGTGGATTCGGTCTTTTATTCCTCGAGGAAGTCTAGACTTTTCTTCGAGATCCCAAACCTCTTCTTTGCGGCTAGGGAGAGAAAATCATGAGATGAAGGTCCTTGATTTTCGATGATGAAGCGAAGACGGTCGACTTCTGTACTTGTTGGGAGAGAACTGGGCCCGGGAGAGGGATCAGCTTGGGCTGCAGCTCCAGGACCAGGGGGTACCAGTTGCTCCGGGGCCACTTGGGAGCCACTAGGGCCGCTGTCCCTTTGAAGGTTCTCAGCTTGGAGAGGACTTTCAGCAGAAGGTTGGTGGGAGGGAACAGGTAGATCTTGGACCATCTGTTCCAGTCCAGTGACATGGCATCCACTGCTTCTGCCTTGGGGTCCTCGTACGGGGCCACGTACCTAGGAAGTTGATTGTTGTCGCTCGTTGCGAAGAGATCTATCTGAAGTTCTGGGACTTGGTGAGAGATGAAGGAGAATGATCTAGCGTCTAGAGACCATTCCGACTCTATCGGGCTTGTCCGAGATAGAGCATCCGCTGTCACGTTGCGGAATCCTTGTAGGTGAACTGCAGACAGGTGCCATTTCTTCTTCTCTGCCAGACGGAAGATTGGAAGAAGCACCTGATTTATCTGGGGCGATCTTGAGCCTTGGCGATTGAGACATCGAACTACCACCGAGTTGTCTAGGGTTAGACGAATATGGATCGAGGGAGGAGGGGAGAGTTTCTTCAGAGTTAGAAGGACCGCCATGGCCTCCAAGATGTTGATGTGAAACGTCTTGAACAGGGGAGACCATGTGCCTTGAGCCTGTTTTTGGTGGGAGTGACCTCCCCAACCCTCCAGCGAAGCGTCCGTGTGGATGTTGAGTGATGGAGGTGGGTGTTGAAGAGGAATGGACCTTTTCAGGGCCTTTGCTTCCGACCACGGCTTGAGGAGAAGTCGAAGTCTGTTTGGGAGCCGTCTCTTGAGGTCTCTTCGAGCGATGGATGCAGAACGTCTCCAGACTCCCGCGGCATCCTTTAGCTGTGCACGAAGCACTGGGTTTGTTACTGAGGCGAACTGTAGAGAGCCTAGAACTCGTTCCTGCTGGCGTCTTGAGATCCGCTTGGATTTCAGTAGTCGTTTGACAGACCCTGCTATTTCCTTCCTTTTCTTCTGGGGAATGGAAAGGCGGTGTGACTGAAGGTTCCATTGGATTCCTAACCATTGGAACTTCTGAGCTGGAGAGAGGCGAGATTTCTTCACGTTTATCTTGAATCCCAGGTGTTCTAGGTACTGGGTGACTTTGCTGCAGGATTTTAAACAATCCTCGGGCGATGGAGCCCAGACTAGCCAATCGTCGAGGTAGGCCATCACCTGGACGTCTCGGAGGCGGAGCTGTTGTACTATGGCGTCCACCAGCTTTGTGAAGATCCGAGGGGCCACATTGAGTCCGAAGGGCATGGCCCTGAAGGCGTAGCTTTTCCTTTGGAGTCGAAATCCTAGGTAGGAGGAAGCGTGATGGTTCATTGGAACGTGCCAGTAGGCATCCGCCAGGTCTATGGAGACCGTGTAAGAACCTCGAGGCAGAAGGGTCCTTATCTGTTGAAGAGTCAGCATCTTGAACTTGTCGTTCGCTATGAACTTGTTGAGGGGGGATAAGTCCAGAATGACTCTGAGTTTGTCGGAGTCTTTCTTGGGGACACAAAACAGTCTCCCTTGGAACCTGGTGGACTTTACCTTCCTTATCACCTTCTTGTTCAAGAGATCTAGGACATATTCTTCCAGAAGGGGGGTTGATTGTTGGAAGAATTGCTGGAAGGTTGGGGGTGGTTGAGTCCAACTCCAGCCCAGACCCTTCTTGACGATGCTGTGTGCCCAGGGATCGAAGGTCCAACGATCCTGGAATTGGCGGAGTCTTCCTCCCACCGGAAGCACTTCATTGCTTCTGGTGTCCCGAGGGCTTACTGCCTCGGCCGCTAGCTCCCTTTCCTCCTCTGCCTCTGGAGGGACGGCGAGACGCGTCTCTGCCTGCACCTCTGCTTGAGCCTCTACCTTTGGGACGAAAGGTAGTCGTCTGTTGCTCGAAAGCAGGGGTGAAAACCGGTGACTGTGACAAGACCGGTTGGGTGACCAGCTGAAAGGTCTGCTGTGGCTGAGCTGCCACTTGGGGAGTAGCGGGTCCCGGAAACTGTCGTCTTGGTTGACGCTGCTGGGGTTTCTGTTTGGAGGATTTCCTCTTAGGTTGAGGTCCGTCGTCCTGAGAGGATTTCCTCTTTTTTGACATGCCCCACTTGTGGAGAAGGTTCCTATTCTCCGTGGCGGCTTTGTCGGTGATCTCCTTCACAAGGTCAGAAGGAAAGAGGTGTTTACCCCAGATGTTGGAGGAAATCAGCCTCCGGGGTTCGTGTTTCACAGTGGCACCTGCGAACACGAATTCACGACAGGCTCTCCGAGCCTTCATGAAGTGGTACATATCCTTCACCAGGGTTGCCATGTGGGATTTGGCGAGTACTATGTAGTGGTCTGGTACTCTGGTGTCACAGGCCATGATATCAAGTTGGACCTGGTGGGACATGGATGCTGCGAGCCTCTCCTTCGTATCTTGTTCCCGACGAAGGAGGTGATCGTTGAGTTTCGGGAGGTCTTCATTAAACTGACGTCCGGCGACGTCAGGATCTAGCTTTCTCACCACGAAAGTATGCTGGATGTCCTTCCAGTGTCGAGCGTCGGGGGGAGTCACTATGGCGAAGGGTCTGCACTCCTCCAGTGCAGGGCAGGCTTTTCCCTCTTCCACAGCCTTGAGGCACGCAGCGAAGGCCTTTTCCATGAATGGAAGGACTGCATCGTCGGGTGCGACGTAGGTAGGGTGCTTCTTGCTCAGGGCCGGAAGCTTAGAGCAGGTAAAACCCCTACTTTTAAAAGTATTGGCTAGCATAGCCTGGGCTTTCGCGAGATCGAACACTATCTCCTCCTTTGGTTCGGTCTCTTCTTTAGAGGCAGGTTCAGAACGAAGCCGGACGTAACAGTCCGGGTAGGCCTCGAAGTTTGGGAAGAACTCCACGTCTTCCAGGGGGACCGTGCTGATCTTGTCGCTGACGAAGATCCTGCCGGTCGCGATAACCATATGCTCAGCATACCTCCATGGGTTGGCATGTGAGCAAGTGGGGAGATCCTTAACCGAGATCTTCTTCGGTTCTTTGGATCCTATCATGGACCTGATGAACTCCTGATTTTCTTTCAGCCTGTCCTCCATGATGGCTTTGATCATCCGGAACATCTCTTGGGCGGATGGCATGGGTTCCGGGGTAGCGGAGGTAGACGGGAGAGACACTTCTGTCGGTGTAGGAGTAGGGGCGGTGATGGAAGGAGGAGCGACCTCTTGCTCCGACTCGGTGTATTCCACCTGGTCCTCATCATCTTCAGCACCTTGAGCCATAAGGGTCTTCTCCGTGCCCTCTGAAATATCCGACATGTGTTCGTCGTCCTCGGAATCCAGGTGGCACTCGTGCATGGACTGGGCCATGACTACGTCTGGTTCCACCGTAATTTGGACAGTGGGGATCAAATCCTTGGGCACCACAGAATCAGGGGAGGCCTTTGGGAACAAAAGGGACCTCATTTCTTCAGTGGCCAGGTACGGTCCGGTGGCATTCTTCTGGAAGCCACGCACCCACTTGCGTAGCTTATCCCGAGAAGTGTCCCTGACCTCCGCTGAGGGAGGGTTATGGAAGGCATCAACTAGGTGAGCCTGGCAGACCGTACAGTTCAGCGGGTCCCAGAATTTCAAATCCCCTTTCTTGTTAGCACAAGGGGCGTGAGTCCTGCAAGCCGTATGCCCGTAGAAGTGCGGGCGTTTCACAGCGCAGAAGTCGAAGTCACACTTCATCTGCTCCTCCTGTGGAAGAAAGAGAAAATGAGTATGGGGGGAGTCATAAGAATGGCTCTTAAACTAAGTTAATATTAATCATTAATTTTAACTTGATAAAGGGTGTGATGCACAGAGGATTGAGATAGGAAAGAAACATACTCCGTGCATCCCGCCCGGCTGGTTACCGTAAGCTTCATCCTTGGATAATCCAAGGTGGCCGAAGGCGCAGGATAGAATTCCAGTAGAAGTCCATAGGGCAGATGGAATTCCATGGGAATTGTCAAGGATAAGGTTGGGACTGAGGCCACTCAGTCCCAAATTAGGGGGCTAAAGGATCCCAAAGGGTAACTGCTTCCGGCAACCAGCCGCGCTAAGATACACGCAGCATGCTGGAAATCTGTAGAATGCAAAAAGACGGCATGATTACCAGTAGAACAGTACTAAGGTACTGATCCATTAATGTAAACAAGCCATCTGGTTGCAGTGTAGGGCTATCAGTATTAGATGATAGCTAGCAGAAGGGGGTGCAAGTTGTCTTGACGCCTCCGGAAGGTTCCGGCAGACCTCCGGCACGCCGGAGGCCGCTCCAGCAGAGTTTCTGGCATTAGGACAGACAATATAAAAGTCAAGAGTAATACCAGGGTGGCGGCCGCCGGCACAGCGGCGGCTGCCGGCACAGCGGCGGCACGCCGGCAGAGGGAGCGGCGGCTCCGGCAGCCGGAGGTTGCCGGATTGGTGACAGGAACAAGAATGGTTATAGCAGAACCGGGTTGCCGGCAGTGGATGCCGGAACTCCGGGGGCCGGCCGGCGGGCGGACGACCAAGCTATGAGGAAGGGAGAGAGCCATCGGCTGGAAGCCGGCGGCAGGTGGCAGTCCCCCGGCACACGGAGGACTGGCGGCCATGGGGATATGGGGTGAGTCACCAAGGTAGGAGGTGGGTATCGCCGACAGTGGAGGCGGCAAGGGACCGGCACCCGGATAGTGAAAGAGACAGAGGGAGGGATGTAGGGGGTCCAGCCATGGACTCCCAGACATCCCCCCTGAGAGGGTGTACCCATGATAGAGGCTGACTCTATCACCCAGAAGCAGGGGCCGCAGAGGACCGGGAGCTAGGGTAGCCCAAGGGAGGGCTAGGGGACACCCAAAGGGGGGGGGGGGGGGTGAGACCCCTGCATACAGAACACATCCAGTGGCTAACCCCATAGGACACTATGAAGGGTATATGTACCAGAGCGGACTGTGCACAGAAGCTCAAGGTAGCCCTATCACTCCACCCTAAGGAGGAGTTGTAGGACAGGGGACAGATGGGTATAGACTAACCTAAGTATAGGCTAGGCTATACAAGAGATAGGTGGGGAGGGGAGAAGAGAAGGGTCTTCCATGGAAGGGGTTCTGTACCAGAGCGGCCACTAAGGAAGGGAGGACACTCCCTAACCTAAGGTAAGGCCGCCTGACTGAAACGGTGCATGGGTACAGTTTCAGCAAGGAACAGAATAACCCTTCCAAAACCTAACCTAGAGCAGGGATGTACGTCCTGAACTAGGAAGGATAGAAGACATATCGCTATCGCAGGAAAGTCGTAGACTTAGTCCTAGCAATAGAGGAAAGACTAGCCGTTCCTCACTCTCAGGTGCAACCCTAAGGGGGGTTCATTCCCTTAGGGAGGACAGAGAGGTGATAACATACTCTGATAAGAGCTTGATCCCCTTACATGGTAGGGGGAGCAAGGCTACACAGAGGGAATGCCCAAGGGCAGGGGGATGAAGGAAGCATATAGGGGTCCTACATGTAGGTTAGGTTAGGAAGGCTCACTAACTAACCTATCCCCTATATGGTCCCTGAAGGCGAAAACACTTGCATCACAGTCAATAGTATTGTAAAATAATGCCACTATCTTCATAAGTAAGCCTAGGATCACTGATAAAATCATGCATGAACACTAATATAGGCGCTCTGGCCTGGGGGCTATAGTAGCCAACTGGTATGGGGTCAATCGATGACCGGTAAAAAAGCGTCAAAACACGATATAAAAGTTCCTAGCTATGAAGACTAAATAAACTAATATTATCGATTAGTAAATAAGGCTGGAAGCGTTGTTGTGGCTAACTAAATAAGGCATGCAGAACAACAACGACGCCATAAAATGGCGGGTCCGGTAGAGGCACAGCTCTGCCTCAAAACAACAAAAATCTCGAAAAGTAATATTTACTTTACGGTCAGAGCTTAACTAAACAATACTGGAACCTTGTACTCAACTTTCCAGAAGAAGGCGAGGCCGAAGGTAGCGACATGATAAAGATGCAAGACGATAAAGTTAGCACAGGGAAAATCCGTCTAAGTAAGGCGAGCTACTGTACAAAGGATGAAGACGGACGTGACGTCATTTAAGCAATGGCGCCTGTTTGTTTACGTCTCGAGTACCAAAAGTAGCCACGGATGAGATTAGCTATGGAACGGCTCCCAGCTATTCTCCGCCCTTACACACCGAAGCATTAACTCTGTTCAGGGTGTAGATAGCTATGTGGCGCGTTAATACATGCGTCCCCTGTTGATATACGATGTCTTAAAAGGGAAACCTTTAGGATACTTGCTCCAGAAGTTAGAATTCTGTGATAACCTGTGGTTAAATTCTCTGGGAATATCTTAGTAGTTAATTACCCAAGGAAGCTACCAAAAAGGAACCTTCCATCAGGACGCCATGGCTTAAGCCCAAAAATATATATATATATATATATATATATATATATATATATATATATATATATATATATATATATATATATATATATATATATATATATGTATATATATATATATATATATATATATATATATATATATATATATATATATATATATATATATATATATATATATATATATATATATATATATATATATATTAATGACAAATCGCTGGAACATGCGATGTCTCAAGATGACAGCAGGCCGGGAGGAAAAAGGAAACGAAGATTGGACAAGCGCTTTCGTGTTATTATTACACCTCTTCACGGTCTTATGGTTTAAAAATACAATTAGAATACAAAGAAACCTCTGTGGTGATGTAAAACAGAAGAAATTAGCAAATTACAAATTACTTTAAAGTTAGTTGTTTAAAAATGTTGTTTACAAGAAATTCATCCAGTTTGTACATACCTGAACTGGTGTTAAGCAGATCTTCGAAATTTTTCTTAATTAAAACTGTTTCAATGATATTCCTTTTAACAAAATCTTTACAAAATATAAGTTCTTTAGCAGCTTTCCAATTAATAGCGTGGTTGCACTCATTCATATGCTGAAAAAGACTGCTGGCAATGTTTCCCGTTCTTACATTATATTTATGCTGTTTTATTCGAGTTTCTAGTGCTTTGCCACTTTGACCGATATATCGTTTATTACACTGATTGCATGGAATTTCGTATATACATCCATTAATCTGTTTTGGGGAATTTTTTATCAATATATTCTTGAGTGTGTTGTTTCTAAAAATTACATTAATTCCAAAAAGTTTTAAAATTCCAGGTAGAGATACAAACTGTTTGAAAAAAGGTAAAACAAGGAGGTTATTCACATTAAAATCATCGTTGTTAACAAAGCCATAAAAAGTTTTCTTAGCCTTTTGACAGGCTTTGTTTATGAAATGTGATGGGTACTTTAAAATAGATGCTATTTCATGAATTTTCCCAAGCTCAGCTTCAAGGAGATCAGGGCTGACAGGCTTTGTTTATGAAATGTGATGGGTACTTTAAAATAGATGCTATTTCATGAATTTTCCCAAGCTCAGCTTCAAGGAGATCAGGGCAACTTACCCGCAGTGCCCGTAAAAACATGGATGAAAAAACCATCATTTTGGTTGATGGGTGATGATTAGAATAAAAATGTATGTACGAATTAACATTCGTAAGTTTTCTATATACAGTAAATTTAAAAGACCTTTCTTGTCTAAATACTAAAACATCTAAAAAGGGAAGCTTGTTATCGAATTCTATCTCCAATGAAAACTCAATAGATGGTACCAGAGTGTTTAAGGCTGTTAGAAAAGCTTTTTCATCCTTATCAATGGGCCAAGCACAAAATATATCAACATATCTGACCCAGAAGACACCTGCAGGTAGAATCCTAGGTAGGTACTTGGTCTCAAAAAATTCCATGTAAATATTGCTTAACAAAGGAGAGAGAGGATTGCCCATTGCCATACCAAATTTCTGTTCAAAGAATTCACCATTAAAAGTAAACCTACATCCTTTTATGCACAATTTTAAAAGTTTAAGAATAGAGTCCGTATCCACAGTTAACGTATGTTTGACGAGTTCGTCTTTAAAAAACTGTAACAATTCATCCACAGGAACTTTCGTAAAAAGTGATTTTACATCAAAGCTTATTAACTTAAAATTATAGTTAAAATCAAACCTCCTTAACCTAAAAATAAAATCTTCATTATTTTTCACAGAGCATCCCGATATAGTCCCAAGAATAGGTGACAGCTCTTTTACCAGCCATTTAGATAGTTTGTAAGAACAAGATCCCACGGAACTTATGATGGGTCTAGCAGGAAAGTTTTCTTTATGAGTTTTGATTACGCCATATATATATGTATATATATATATATATATATATATATATATATATATATATATATATATATATATATATATATATATATATATATATATATACAGTGGAACCTCTACATACGATTTTAATCCGTTCCAGAACCAACTTCGGATGTAGAAAATGTTCGGATGTCGAAACGAATTTTCCCATAAGAATACATTGAAATAGGATTAATCCGTGGTTGAGCCCAAAAACCTATGATAACTTTTTAATAAACTACTAAACATAATTTTCCCATGAGAATAATGAACACTAAATTAGATAATAGACATGTAAATAAGAATAATAGACATGTAAATAAGAAGAATTAGCAAAAAAGGATAAATAAGAAACGGGTTTTTAGCGTCACTTTACCTTAGAAACTCCAGCGCAGGTGTTGTTAGTCTTGCTACGCAGAGAGGAGACGGACGGGCGGCGAGGAGGTAGAGAGGTTAACTACGATAAACATACACTACCGTAACTTATTCTAACTTACACTAAGTGAACTTTCACATAACTTAGCTTATTTTTTTTTATTTTTATATTTTATATTTTTTTTCCATTTTCTTTTTGATGATTAGTTTTAATCACATTCACTCTCTACACTTAAAATTGATTGAATTTCTTTCACTTCACTCTTTGTCGTTTTCATTTTTTCACTTTCTTCCGCTTCACTCTTTGCCGTTTTCTTTGAACCACTTCCATCCTCTTCATCAAGAGTTCGCTTCGTAGTTTTTTTTAAAGAGGCTATCGATAGATAGTTGCTTGGTACGGCTTTTCAGAATGTTTCCAAAGTGAGTTAGGCAAACATCATCGAACTGCGCAACTACATGACAAACCTGCAATTTTTTTGGGTGGTATTTGTCGATGAAGTCGACCACGTCTTGATATTTTCCTAACACTTCTTTTATTTGCGCCGAACCTAACACATATTCTACCTCCTCGATCCCTTCCTCGTCATCACTCATGTGCTCAGACATAGCATGGAGTTCCTTGAGCTCCTCTGTGGTAAGTTCGTCGTGATGTTCGGCGACGAGTTCCGTGGTGTCATCTGCATTGACCTCTAGACCCATGAACTTGCCAAGGGAGACGACTTCCTCTACGTCTTCCGCTGCACCCACCATGGGATCAGGTTCGGGGTCAAAACCCTCGAAATCTCGGGAAGAAACTGCATCAGGCCTCAGCTTCTTCCAGGCAGAATTGAGGGTCCATCGAGTTAATCCCACCCAAGCCTGATCTATGATCTTCAAGCAGTGCACGATGTTGAAGTGGTTCCTCCAAAATTCACGCAAAGTTAAGTTTGTGCTTTGCGTGACATTAAAGCACTGCTTAAATAAGTGCTTGGTGTACAGCTTCTTAAAATTAGAGATGACTTGCTGGTCCATGGGCTGGAGGATAGAGGTGGTATTCGGTGGAAGATACAGCACCTTTATGAACTTGAATTCATCGAAGATATCATCTTCAAGTCCGGGGTGGTAAGCGGGTGCATTCTCAAGGCATAGCAGGCACTTTAAAGGCAATTTCTGCTCATGAAGATACTTCTTCACAGAAGGACCGAAAACTTGGTTAACCCATTGCACAAAGAACTGCCTAGTGACCCAGGCCTTCGAGTTGGATCGCCAGAAAACATGAAGCTGGTCCTTATCGACGTTGTGTGCCTTAAAAGCCTTAGGGTTCTCTGAAAGGTAAACCAGTAAGGGCTTGACTTTAAAGTCCCCGCTAGCGTTGGCACATAGGGCAATAGTCAACCGATCCTTCATTGGCTTATGCCCAGGCAATTTCTTCTCTTCGGCGGTGATGTAGGTTCGACTGGGCATCTTCTTCCAAAACAGCCCGGTTTCATCACAATTAAACACTTGCTGCTCTACGTAGCCTTCTTCCAGCACGATCCTTTCGAAGTTCTTGACAAAGTCAGCTGCAGCCTTTGTGTCCGCACTAGCAGCCTCTCCGTGGCAAACAACTGAATGAATCCCGGACCTTTTCTTAAATTTCTCAAACCAGCCACGAGATACCTTGAAATCATCTGAGGAAGGTTCGGTTGAACTCTCCCCAGCATCACCCCCAGAGCTCTCCTCCTTCAAGTCCGTAAAGATGGCGTGCGCCTTCTCGCAGATGACGGTCTCGGTGATGGTGTCGCCAACGAACTCTCTGTCCTTGATCCACACTAGCAGAAGTCGTTCCATCTCTTCTATGATAGGGCTACGGCGTTTTGAAATAATGGTGATCCCCTTAGAAGGTTTCACTGCTTTAATAGCTTCCTTCTGTTTAAGGATTGTCGAGATCGTCGACATATTACATCCCTACTGTTTAGCAAGTTCACTCACGTGGACGCCACGCTCATGTTTTTCAATAATTTCCTGCTTTACGTCTAAAGAAAGCATTTCCTTCCTTTTCTCACCACTACCACTACCACTTACAAAACTAAGCCTTTTAGGACCCATACTTTACGTAAATTACCGTTAAAGGGTGCACGTAAAAAATCACGATTAAAACACAGTTAATAGCAGAACGCACAGGGCACAACCGCAAGAAGCCGACGAGAACAGAGGACTGACCCGAGCCGCGCTAATTGATGGTCACTCCGAGGTCGAAGTGCTGCCTTCTATCTGGGGAAATAAAAAACACTTCAGGCGCTATGAGCACCAACTACGCGTACAAGTATTGTCTACTTCGGGTGTCGAAAAAAACATTTGGGTGTAGAGTAGGAACGTGTTCGAATTGTACTTCGCGTGTCGAAAAATTCGGATACAACCGGTATGACGAAAATTACTTACTTCGTGTGTCGAAATAAAATTCAGGTGTAGAGTCAAAAATTTGCTCGAATTTTACTTCGGATGTTGGAAAATTCGGATGTAGATACGTTCGTGTGTAGAGGTTCCACTGTACATATATATACATATATATATATATATATATATATATATATATATATATATATATATATATATATATATATATATATATATATATATATACATATATATATATATACTGTATATATATATATATATATATATATATATATATATATATATATATATATATATATATATATATATATATATATATATATATATATATATATATATATATATATACATATATGTGTATATATATATATATATATATATATATATATATATATATATATATATATATATATATATATATATATATATATATATATATATATATATACATATATATATATATACTGTATATATATATATATATATATATATATATATATATATATATATATATATATATATATATATATATATATATATATATATATATATATATATATATATATATATACAGTATATATATATATATATATATATATATATATATATATATATATATATATATATATATATATATATATATATATATATATATATATATACTGTATATATATATATATATATATATATATATATATATATATATATATATATATATATATATATATATATATATATACAGATTTTGAGCAAAGTGAAAAATCTATTTTTGGGTGACATAGCCACGTTGTCCTGATGGAAGGTTCCTTTAGGTAGCCTTTCTATGGGATATTTGCTACAGTGATACTCCCAGAGAAATAAACTGAAGGTCTCCAGGATTGTAACTCCTGGCACGAGTATCCATAAAAAATTTAAGGACATCGCATAATATCAGGGGACGTATTTTTTTTTAGATACGACACATAGCAATCTTCACCCCGAATAGATTTAACTCTTTGAGGGGGATGAGTGGCGAAAGAAGGAGGTGCCAATCTAGGTACCCGGTGGACCTCCTATCCGCACTACTACCGGCCGCCATTCCTTTACTTGTGTTTAAGCAGGAACAGCTGCAGATAGAGTAGTTTCGGGTGGGGTCAGCAAAAAGAGTGGGTCCATTAGGATGACTTGGCTATCTGACCCATAAATGGATTTTTCACTTTGCTCAAAATCCGTTTTTGGGCTCGGCCATGTCGTCCTAATGGAAGCTTACCAGAGAATTAATTTTAAAGTACTATATCTGTGGGTTTGTATAAGTGCCTTCTACCTTGAATGTGGTCCTTATCTGGTCTCTTAGACCTGTATATGACATTACCGTTATCTGTCATTTCCACTAAGCTTGGAACTGGCTTAGGGCTACCTGTCCCCTGCAGGGAAAGTGTGGACATTGACAATAAGGATTCAAGGCTTGATTTTCCGTAGGGACATAAGGTAACACTTAGAGATTACCTTTCACATACCTTGGAAATCTGTACTCTGATTTCAAGTTGGGCTCTTCTAGGGTTTAATTAAAACTCTAGTAAGCTTTATTCATCTGTAATTGAGATAGCAGCAATAAGACGCAAATTTCTACCTTGCAACTAGTTTATCAAATGTAGTTGCAATAGGGTATGAATCTGATCATTGAAAACACATCAGGGTCCATATTTTCTCTTGTCGAAAAAATATGTAATTTCATCGAAATGATGCCACTCAATGGAGATGTGAAACCAAATCTGACTGACTTGTACAGATTTTGGGAATGCATGAACACCGTGACGCAACGTCCACTCGGCACTGGTGTTATTGGTCAGATATGTACCTATATGGAACAGTGTGTTAATCATCGTTGTGATTTGCACTTTAGGGTAAATGTACCCCTGCACCCGATGCACTGGAAAGTCCCAAAGCAGTTCATTGTTCATCACAGCGCTAGACGACAGGTTTTATAACACTACCTGCCGCCACCACAACATGTTTATTTCATGTACTTGCTTCATATAGTGTATGTAAAAGACTCTGGATGATCTCCACCCAGTGTATGAGCGGAGTCTTCCAAAGCCCTTGTGTTGGAAGAAGTTCAACGAAGAAGCAGCTTTCCTTGGATCGTGACCTGTGAGTGTACTGTCACGATCTGGTCTGCAAATAAGGTAGGTGAGCTTTGCTCTCAGTTGTCTTAGGGGTAGGTTTTGATCCCGAGGTTTTCGCCTCTGACGAGCTGTCTTCCCTTGAAGTCTGAGGTTCTTTGAAGATAGACCTTAAGACACTCTACTGGGCACAGAGAGGTATCTTCCTTCAGTGGGCATATTCTCCAAGGATCCCACCTCTTGGTGGGTAGCTCATTCTTGGCCAGAAAAGCAGGATCAGGAAAGAGGTTCAGTTCTCCTGTCTAGGAACTGAATAGGCCTTCATATCTAGATAAGGCCACTATTTCACTAGCTCTAGCCCCTGAGGCTATAACAAATAGAAAAATAACTTTTTGTGTTAGATCCTTTAGAGTACAATTCTCTTTGTTTAGATTCACAGCATGGTGCGAGACTTGTCCAAAGACCATGTGATGGGCTTTGTAGGGATTGCTGGCTTGAGTCTGTTAGATCCTTTAGAGTACAATTCTCATTGTTTAGATTCAAAGCAAGGTGCAAGACTTTGTCCAAAGACCACATGATGGGCTTTGGAGGGGTTGCTGGCTTGAGTCTAGTGCATGCTTTTAGGATTTTATTAAAGATTTCACTAGAGAGGTCCACTCCAAAGGTGTACAGAAGTGGTTTAGCCAGGGCTGACTTACACGAGGTAATCGTAGTGGAAGCCAGGCCTTGTTCGAGTAGGAATATGAAGAAAACTAGACCGAAATCTATCGATATTTCTGTCGGTTCCTTTGATTTCACAAAGGACACCCATTTCTTCCATGATGATTCCTATTGTCTCCTAGTCGAACTTGACTTACTGTATACTCCTCTATGAAGTCAACTTTATCCTTAGAGATTCTAAACCTTTTCTTCGCCGTTAGGGCGAGAAAATCGTGAGATGTAGGTTATTGTTTCTCAAGGATGAAGCACAAGCAGTCGACTTCTGGACCAGATTGGATAATGCTGGGTCCGGCAGAGGGAACAGCCTCAGTTTCAGTTCTAGTAGTAGAGGGAACCAGTTGTTTTTGGGCAGCTTGGGGGCCACTACTGCTGCTGTCCTTCTGAAGTATCTTAGCTTGTCGAGGACTCTTAGCAGGAGGATGGTAGGTGGAAACAGATAAATGTGGTTCCATTTGTTCCATTCGAGGGAAGTAATGTCCATCGCCTCTGCTTGAGGGTCCATCTAAGGGGCTACATAACAAGGTAGTTTTTTGTTGTCGCTCATTGTAAAGGTCGGTCTGCAGTTCCGGGACTTTTTCCGAGGTGAAGGAGAATGGGTCTGCGTTTAGGGGCCATTCTATCTGTGTGGGCTTTCGCTTGTATAGAGAATCCGCCGTCAAGTTGCGGAATGTTTGTTGGTGAACTGCCGATAGGTGCCATCCTTTCTTCCTTATCAGGTGGAAGGTGGCTAATATCACATGTCCTATGTGAGATAATCTTGAGCCTTGTCTATTTAGACATTTTACTATTCCTTTGTTGTTCAGGGCCAATCTGATGGGGATTGTTCTGCGAGGGGATAGTCTCTTCAACATCAGGTAAACTGTCAGAGCTTCCTAAACGTTGATATAAAAGGTTTTGAACTGGTACGACCAATTCTTTTGCACTTTTCTCTCGTGAGAATGGCCACCTTTTCCTTTCGAGGAGGAGTGTACCTCCACTGATGATTGTGGTGGTTGCAGGGGAATTGTTCATGCTAGGCTCTTGGCTGTTGACCATGGCCTTAATAGCGTGTGCAATATGGTCGGGGCCAGCCTTGGTTGATCTCTTCGAGCTTTTGATGCGTATCTTCTCCAGACTCTTGATGCATCTTTTAGACATGCCTTTAGCACTGGGTCTGTCACTGCCGTAAACTGGAGACAGTGCAATACTCTTTCCTGTTGGCGTTCTGAAATTCTCTTGTGACAGATCAGTCTCTTGACAGATCCCTTTATCTCTCTTCCCTTCTTGAATAGAAGGGAGAGATGGTGTGACTTTAAGTCCCATTGGATTCCTAGCCACTGGAACTTCTGAGCTGGAGGAAGGCGAGACTTCTTGCGATTGATGTTGAAGCCCAGGTGTTCCAGAGACTGGATCACCTTGTTGGCTGGCTGCAGACAAGTAGTCTTGGATGCTGCCCATACTGGTCAATTGTCTAGATATACTAGTAATTGAACTCCTTCGGAGTTTAGCTGTTAGATAATTGTGTCTGCCGGCTTCGTGAACATCCTTGGGGCTGTAATCAGTCCGAAGGACATTGCTCTGAAGAATCACTTCTTATCTAGCATGAATCCTAGGTAGGAGGAGAAAGGGCGGCTCAATAGAAGATGCCAGTGAGCGTCTGTTGGGTCTATTGAGGGTGTGTTTTCTCCTTTTGGTAGAAGGGTCCTTATGTGTTGCCAAGTAAGCATCCGGAACTTCTTGTTCTCGATGAACTTGTTGAGTGGAGAAAAGTCTAGAATGACTCTGAGTTTGTCCGAGTCTTTCTTGGGAACACAAAACAGCCTTCCCTGGAATTTGATGGACTTCGCTTTCCTTCTTACCTTCTTGTTCAAGAGTTCTGAGGTATATTCTTTTCACGAGGGGGTGGAGTGTTAGAAGAATTTTGGAAAACGGGATGGAATTCTGTTCCATTTCCACCCAAGTCCATTCGTTAATAGGCTGCGGGCCCAGGGATCGAAGGTCCCGCAATCCCGACAGTGATATGGTCTGCCTCCTACCTGGAACCCCTCTTTGGGTGTGGGGTCCTGCGGATTTGTTTCCCTGACCACGTCCTACTCGGCCCCGGAAAGGAGTTATCTCCGGGTGAACTTCTCTTAGGGCCATTTCCTTTCTGACTTAAGGTGAAAGGAAGTTGATTGCCTCACAACGTTGGGGTTAAAGATTTGCAACTGAGCCACCAGTTGTTGAGGGACCATCTGAAAAGTGGTCTGAGGCTTCGTGGTCATAGTCACGGCAGAAAGTTGTGCAAATCTACATGGTCTCCTTGCCTTTTTATTTTTAGGCTGGGGACCTCCGTCTGAGGAAGATTTCCTCTTTGAGCTCATGCCCCACTTTTGGAGAAGGTTCCCATTCTCCGTGGTTGCTCTGGCTATGATCTCTTGGACCATTTCCTGTGGGAAGAAGGTCTTTACCCCAGATGTTCGAGGTAATCAGTTTCCTTGGTTCGTGTCTTATGGTTGCTGAGGTCAAAACGAACCCTCAGCAGGCTCTCCTCGCTCAGAAGAAAGCATATAAGTCTTTAACAAGGGTACCCTTTCTGGGGCGTTCTGTAGATCTGCACTCATTTCCAGGCAGTTCTGAGGAGAAAGGGAGGCTGATAGTCTCTCTTTCGTCTCCTGTTGCTTCCTCAGAAGATGGTCTGGCAACTTCAGAAGGTTCTCATTGAACTGCTGGCCTGCTATCTTTGGATCCAACTTAGAGATGGAGAAGGTTAGACGGACATCCATCCACTTCTCCTCGCAGGCAGGTAGTGCTAGAGAGAATGGTTTGCATTCCTCTAGGTTTGGGCAAGGATTGCCCTTGTCGACTGCCTTGACAGTGAAGTCTAGTGCTTTCTCCGAACAGGGGAAAGAGATGGAGGAAGGAGTAAGAAACATGGGATTTCTCTTGCTCAGTGCTGAGACTTTGGAGTGTACTGTTTCCTCACGGGTTGCATGTTCATCCCGCAGTCTCATGTAGCATTCTGGGTAAACTGAAAAGTTAGGCCAGAATTTAAGATCTAAAGTCAGTTTGGTCCCCAACTTCTCTGAGACGAATAGTTTCCCATTCATCATGGGTATATGCTCTGTATACCTCCAGGGATTGGTTTTGGAGCGGTGAGAGAAATTCAGCACCTTAAGGAGCTTCTTAGTAGAGCTCTTGGTAGGTCCTTGGTGATCCATCCTCTCGTGCAATAGTATCTGTTGCAGTCTGAGTGATTCTCTCATCGTCTCTTGTACCCTTTAGAACAACTCTATTATCCGTTGACTCGAAGCGAGGATCTCTTCATTCATGACAGCCTATGCTGGTGGTTATGGAGTTGGGATTGAAGATGTTGACGGCATAGGTTGGTATGCTGTCCCGGCAAGCTGAAGGTCTTCAGTTGCCGTTGAACGGATCCTTCTTCCTCCGCTTGTGGATGTTCCACGTCTTCTTCAGGGCCTACTTGTAGTAGGGCCTTCTCAGTGTCAATGAACACTTCTGACGTCCTTTCTTGAAGGATGTCCATGCCTTCTAGTTCCTTGTCTATGTCCATGTCTATCTTCATTTGTATGAGGGGAGACTGGACCTGTTCCTGGGGCACCACCGCGTTAGGTAGAGCCTTGGGGAACAGTAGGTACCTTAGGGAGTCGTCGGGTAAGTACGGGCCTTTGAAAATTCTTTTGGAATCTACTTACCCATTAGCGAAGGGTCTCCCTTGCTATATCTCTAGTCTCCATGTTGACTGAGAGAGCTTTTCCGAAGTCGTTGGCCAGCAGGGTCGAACAGGTGGGGCAACACCCCGGGTCCCAATTCTTGAGGACGCCCGACACAATGCTACAGGGGCATGAGTCCTGTACTTCGTGTAGCCACAAGAGTCTTAGTCTTTGTGGTTGCAGGCTAAATATATATATATATATATATATATATATATATATATATATATATACATATATACAGTGGTACCTCTACATACGAATTTAATCCGTCCCACAACCGACTTCGGGTGTAGAAAATGTTCGGATGTAGAAACGAATTTTCCCATAAGAATACATTGAAATACTGTAGGATTAATCCGTGGTTGAGCCCAAAATCCTATGATAACTCTTTAATAAATTACTACACATAATTACACATGACAATATGCACTCTAAATTAGATAATAGACATGTAAAAAAGAATCATTATCAAGAAATAATAAATAAGAAACGGGTTTTTAACGTCACTTTACCTTAGAAAGTCCAGCGCAGGTGTCGGTCTTGGTACGCAGAGAGGAGACGGATGGGCGGCGAGGAGGTAGAGAGGGTGACTACGATAACCGTACACTACCGTAACTTATTCTAACTTACACTAAGTCAACTGTAACCTGACTTAGCTTATTTATTTTTTTTATTTTTATATTTTATATTTTTTGTTTACATTTTCTTTTGTTCTTTTTGATGATTAATTTTAATCACTTTCACTCTCTACACTTAAAATTGATGGAAGTTTTTTCTCTTCACTCTTTGCCGTTTTCTTTGAACCACTTCCTTCCTCTTCATCACGAGTTCGCTTCATAGTTTTTTTAAAGAAGCTATCGATAGAAAGTTGCTTGGTACGGCTTTTCAGAATGTTTCGAAAATGAGTTAGGCAAACATCATCGAACTGCGCAACTACACGACAAACCTGCAATTTTTTTGGATGGTATTTGTCGATGAAGTCGACCACGTCTTGATATTTTCCTAACATCTCTTTTATTTGCGCTGAACCTAACACATGTTCTACCTCTTCGATCCCTTCCTCGTCATCACTCATGTTCTCAGACATAGCATGGAGTTCCTTGAGCTCCTCTGTAGTAAGTTGGTTGAGATGTTCGGCGACGAGTTCCGTGATGTCATCTGCGTCAACCTCCAGACCCATGGACTTGCCAAGGGAGACGATTTCCTCTACGTCTTCCGCTGCACCCACCATGGGATCAGGTTCGGGGTCAAAACCCTCGAAATCTCGGGAAGAAACTGCATCAGGCCACAGCTTCTTCCAGGCAGAATTGAGGGTTCGACGAGTTAATCCCACCCAAGCCTGATCTATGATCTTCAAGCAGTGCACGATGTTAAAGTGGCTTTTCCAGAATTCACGCAAAGTTAAGTTTGTGCTTTGTGTGACATTAAAGCACTGCTTGAATAGGTGCTTGGTGTAGAGCTTCTTGAAGTTCAAGATGACTTGCTGGTCCATGGGCTGGAGGATAGAGGTGGTATTCGGTGGAAGATACAGCACCTTTATGAACTTGAATTCTTCGAAGATATCATCTTCAAGTCCGGGGGTGGGGGGGGGGTGTGAGCGGGTGCATTCTCAAGGCATAGCAGGCACTTTAAAGGCAATTTCTGCTCATGAAGATACTTCTTCACATAAGGACCGAAAACTTGGTTAACCCATTGGACAAAGAACTGCCTAGTGACCCAGGCCTTCGAGTTGGATCGCCAGGAAACATGAAGCTGGTCCTTATCCACATTCTGTGCCTTAAAGGCCCTAGGGTTCTTGGAATGGTAAACAAGTAAGGGCTTGACTTTAAATTCCCCGCTAGCGTTGGCACATAGGGCAAGAGTCAACCGATCCTTCATTGGCTTATGCCCAGGCAATTTCTTCTCTTCGTCAGTGATGTAGGTTCGACTCGGCATCTTCTTCCAAAACAGCCCGGTTTCATCA
>NC_090730.1:66364696-66524696 GCF_036898095.1 Palaemon carinicauda | reverse complement strand
CTCCATATAACCTCATCACACTCCACATTGCTTCCCTATCAACTCTATCATACTCTTTCGCCAGATCCATAAATGCAACATACACCTCCTTACCTTTGGCTAAATATTTCTCGCATATCTGCGTAACTGTCAAAATCTGATTCATACAACCCCTACCTCTTCTAAAAACACCCTGTACTTCTAAGATTGCATTCTCTGTTTTATCCTTAATCGTATTAATCAGTGCTCTACCATACACTTTTCCAACTACACTCAACAAACTAATGCCCCTTCAATTACAACACTCATTCACATCTCCCTTACCCTTATATAGTGGTACAATACATGCACAAACCCAATCTACTGGTACCATTGACAACACAAAACACATATTAAAGATTCTCACCAACCATTCAAGTACAGTCACACCCCATTCCTTCAACATCTCAGCTCTCACACCATCCATACCAGATGCTTTTCCTACTCTCATTTCATCTAGTGCATATATGTATGTATGTGTGTATGTATGTATGTATGTATATGTATGTATGTATGTATGATGAGAGAGAGAGAGAGAGAGAGAGAGAGAGAGAGAGAGAGAGAGAGAGAGAGAGAGAGATTGATTGATTGATTGATTGTATGTGCGTGTGTGTGTGTTTCTACAGCTATTTGTACATATCCTAATGAAATACATTTAAAAGAAGTTGTTTTGTTTGAACTGTATTCTATTTTCCCACATTTAAAGTATTTTTATGTATTGCACACAATCTTATCTTTGAAAGTTTGTAAATTGATAGTTCTTATAAAG
The DNA here is from genome assembly GCF_036898095.1 of Palaemon carinicauda. NCBI lineage: Eukaryota > Metazoa > Arthropoda > Malacostraca > Decapoda > Palaemonidae > Palaemon > Palaemon carinicauda. The sequence goes on along the minus strand of NC_090730.1, from coordinate 66,523,909 downwards.
GGGATTTCTAGTCTTTGAATTAATGTTAGTATTCATGGCTACACAAGCATTGTGAATTTCCATTTTTTTCAATATTTAAGTAGAGTAGATATCTTTGAAACCCATTTCAGTAAACTACAATCTCTTCTAATGTTTCAGGTAATTTCAGGCCAGTTTCTATCAGATAAGCGATCTGGGTGTTATGTAGAAGTGGAAATGTATGGTCTTCCTGCAGATACTGTCCGAAAACGCTTCCGGACTAAAACGGTCCCAAACAATTGTTTGAATCCTGTTTGGGATGAAGAGCCATTCGTTTTTAAAAAGGTAATATACTTTAAAGATTAAAGGTAGTGTCTACCACACAAGAGTCTCTTATTATTAGCACAAGGTATCCAGCTTCTAGTTATAGGTATTTACTTTGAATTCTTACTTAATGTTTGAACTAATATGCAAAATGTTTTGAACTAATATGCAAAATGTTTGTGCCAGGTTATTGGTTTTATACAAATTTTTTTTTCATATTTTGATATATGATAAGGTTGTTTTAAGGAGATTGTAGATAAACAGTAATATGATCTTTTGGTGTGAAGATACTTTTTCAAAAGTGTGAAGGTACCTTGTCACTAACAGAATATATAGTAGAGCCTTGCAATAACTGATACTTTTAATGGATTTCGGATATAAAGAACTAAATCCAGATAACTAGAGTTGTGTTCAGTTAGCAAAGGTCAATGTAAGAAGTACATAGTTCTGAGATGTTTATATATAGTTACTTTGTTCCGGCGTAGATACAAACCCTCCGCTATTTATAGGGGTATACAGTACTTTCGGCGTAGCTGTAAGACGAGCCATGATAATTTTAGTAAGGAAAAACTACCCCATCTGCTAGTTAGGGGGTGGGGATTAGGGTAGACTGGCTACCCCGCTCACTCACACCTCTAGGCTGAATAACCACTTTACTTTATGGCTTGGTAGAGGACGGACATGCTGCCTTTCTCTCCTGCAAAGACTTGTCTTGATTGTTTTTCTGTTTAGTTTATTATCTTGTGTGTGTTTTTATCTTATACATATATATATATATATATATATATATATATATATATATATATATATATATATATATACTGTATATATATATATATATATATATATATATATATATATATATATATATATGTACATATATATATATATATATATATATATATATATATATATATATATATATATATATATATATATATATATATCATAGACTCCTTTAAGGAAGGACTGGAACGTCCCCTGCTCGGGGTTTTTAATTTGAGTCTGAAAGATTAACTTGAGTCTGGACTAAAATGACTTCTAGAAGGGCTAGAAACACGTTCTCTGGATCTAAATGGGGGTTTTTGACGATGGTGAGTTCAATAGTAACATTTTCAACACCACCTGGGGTCATCTTCAAGGTCTAAAGGTCATTTATCAAGGTCAAATTTGTGAATTTTGGTCATTTTTGCTCGTTTTTTGTGTGTAACTCATAAATGGTGAGAGATAGCTGATTATAATATGAGGCAAGTCTGCAGAGCTGTCCGAATTTAATATATATTGTCATATATCGTCCTTCAAGAAAGGACTGGAACGTCCCCTGATCGGGGTTTTTAACTTGAGTCTGAAGGATTAACTTGAGTCCTGGACTAAAATGACTTCTAAGAAGGGCTAGAAACACGTTATCTGAGTCAAAATGGGTGGTTTTTGAGGACGGTGAGTTCAATAGTGACATTTTCAACACCACCTGGGGTCATCTTCATCATCTTCAAGGTCAAAAGGTCATATTTCAAGGTCAAAATAGTGAATTTTGGTAATTTTTACTCGTTTTTGTGTGTAACTCATAGATGGTGAGGGATGGCTGATTATAACAAGAGGCAAGTCTGTAGTTCTGTCCAAATTTAATATATATTGTCAAATATTGTATTACTCAAACATTCCAAACAAGCCCTAAAACAATGAAACACTAAAATAAGAAATACAGAACGGTATTTCTCATCACAACAAAACTCAAAGACATTAACATTTGATTAGATGAACATCGCTAGATGGAGAGCTTTTCTTGCCTCCTGAGGCATCTCACAGCCTTTTCTTTGTCACTTACATTGAGAACCTGAGCTTTCAATAGAATGTTGGCTAAAGTCGTACATGCTGCATTATTAGTAGCTAAAGGTGCATCTACAAAAGATAACAATTCAGCAAAATGAAAGTGGCAATGCATTTTAGTCATGGCATGCAAATTATAGGCATTATGTACAAAAAGGACAGTTGAAATAGTTGGCACACTCAGTCCACCTCTATTCAAATGATCTAAGAACTCAGATGACACCTCGTTACCATCTTCATCATCCATGATATCCTGCATACTAGTGCTATTACAATATTTATGAACAAGGTATCCAGCCAAATATACAACTTTATGCTTAAGGTTATCAGCAGACCTCAAGAGCTCCCGAGTGTCTTGAGGAGTGATCTCGTCAATGAGTTCACTTCGCTCATCTGTACTGAAGACTTTCCTGGCTTGTGTACTCATAGGTGTTTACCTGTTCAGTTATGGATCTAATCTGGGACCATTTTGAGAGCAAGCTGTTCTTTTGCTAAGGAAAAAGTCGTTTAGGCACCCCAATGCCATCTTTCTCAACTCTATTCAAGAATAGGAATCCAAAAGGTGAGTTGACTTGTTGTAGATGAAAGAACTGCATGACAGTTTGTCCAGTAGCGTCAGTTCTTGATAGGTAGAGATCTTTCTGGTCTTTTATGACGTTAAAACCAGGAAAATAGGAGCTAATTTTGGCGCGAAATTGGTCGAAATCTCGGATTTTGTCTGCAGCCTCAGCAGCTGCATGCACCTTTTTAGCTCTTGATTGTGATGTAGAAGATGATGTTGGGCGTGGGGCTGAGGTAACCTGCTTCATAGCTGATTTTGGTATTCCAGGAAATATTGATGGAGGTTGTTTGAGTCGTTTGCCACCCTTAACTGACACCCATTCACAATTGAAATGTGTCTCACAAATATATATATCTCCTTCAAGCGTCTCAAGCTTTCTTTCTCATTCGGCATTGCCAATATCCATCTCTCCCTCTCAGGATCTTTTGGAAAGGATATGACTTTTACATAAGGTGTCCCATCATAGTTCCCTTTATAACCAAAGCAGCTACAGTGACGTGGCATATTGTGAGATCACCAGCTGGACCGTTTCTATAACAAAAACAGAAACAAAACACATTAGTCAGTGAGATTTGAACAGAAAATGAGATTTGCATAGAAAACGAGATAAAAACAGGAAAAGTTGTGGGAGCAAAATGATCTTAAAATTTGAAAATACATAACATATGTCAATTTAAAAAAAAATCAGGCATGAAGTCTCTCAGACTCAAGTTAAAAACCCCGAGGTCCTGACGTTCCAGTCCTTCCTTAAAGGAGTCTATGATATATATATGTATATATATATATATATATATATATATATATATATATATATATATATATATATATATATATATATATATGCATGTATATATGGAAACATACACATGTTGAATACTTGTAACTTTAATTACTGCTGACAAAGTATCCGGTGGACTCTGCTGTAAGGGAGTCGTCATTGTGTTGATATACCTCCCCTACCTTGCCGCCTTCCCCTGCGTGGGTGGCCGGCAATTCCCAACACTCCCATGTGTTTGTTCAGTACCTTAGTTAAAATTTATAATAGTTCCACTCCCTTTCGAGGAATTCTCTTGCAAGTAAGGTGACTTATTCCCCGAATAGTGCACTTTATGCAGCAGTTATGAATTATAATTCATCACAACTTTTATTTCCTTTTTACAGATAGCAGCGACGTAGTAGAAGACCAATGGCTTCGGCCGCTCTGGTCAACGTTCTGCGCTTCCTGTGGCAGCTCGTGAGCTGCTCACTTTACAAGGTGGCACTCGTTGCCGACCTTCAACTTGAACAAGGCTTGTTGATGGGAAGCATAGAGTGCTGCTAGGAGGTTCACCTCCAGGGGTTGGAGAACCTTCCCTTACGAGGGAGTGTTAACCTTCCCCGGAGTTGGGCTGCTCCTCTTTCCGAGGGAGAGCTTCCCTACTTCAGCCATTCAGCAAACTTCCCTCTTTCAGGAAGAATCGCTGACAACTCTGCTATCTCTTCTCCGAAGACTGTGCTTCTTCCCCATGAGCTGGGGAAAAAGAAGTCCAAGGCTTGTTCCTCCTTCGGGGGAACTTCTCTCTCGTTCGCGAGAGATCGTTACACCTTTGCTTTTTCCCATGGAGCTGGGAGAAAGCTTCTCTTATGCGATGTCCTCCTTCGGGAGGACATCTCTTTTGTTCGCGAGCGTGATTAATACGCCTATGCTCTTTGCCGATAGAGCTGGGAGAAAGCCTGTCTTAGGCGGTGTCCTCCTTTGGGAGGACTTCTCTCTCGTTCGCGAGAGAGATTATTACGCCTATGCTTTTTTCTCATAGAGCTGGGAGAAAGCTTGTCTTAGGTGATGTCCTCCTTCGGGAGGACATCTCTCTTGTTCGTGAGAGATTTTATTACGCCTATACTTTCTTCTTATAGAGCTGGGAGAAAGCTTATCATAGGCGATGTCCTGCTTCGGGAGAACTTTCCTCTCATTCGCGAGAGAAATCTTATGTTCAACTTTTGTGTTAGGGCTGCGGATCGTCGGTTAGGCATTGAGTCTGTTTTTGACACCGACGAGTTTGTTTATCCACCAGGGGCAGTGGCAGAGCTTTCTCCGAAGCAGGTTATCCCTTCAGGGAAACGAGTTTCTTGTTCTCGAGAGAAGACCGCCTTTAGGCATCGGTGGTCCCCCTTACGCTTATGGCTCTCCTCCAGGGGGCAGAGCGAGAGTCTTGTCTTAAGCGACGTTCTCCTACTGGAGAACAAACCTCTGCAGCGGAGGAGGTATCTTTAGAGCGGTATTAGTGTCCCCCTCGGGCAGAGTCTGCTCAGCGTTCCTCTCCGGATGATCGTAGGGTGGAAAGGGTGGTTACCCCTCTCTATCCTGGACGTTCTCCTCGTGCTGTGAGATGTCTTTTTTGAACCAGCTGGTTCTCCTCGCGGTGATCATGAGCCTTTCGGCTCTCGTCATGTTGAGCATGCGGGTTCTCATGACCTAATGAGTCCTTCGGGCCTCCGTCGCGTTGAACTTTCGAGTTCACACGACTTGCAACCTTTGGGTTTCAGTTACGTTGATCCTTCGGGCTCTCGTTCTATCAGTCATGCTGACCTTTCGGTGTCTTGTGACAAAAAAACTTGCGTTTCCCGTTGCGCTATCCCGTCGGAGTCTCGCAACACAGGTGATGCTGAACCTTCGTGCTCTCATGCCTTTAGTCACGCTGACACTTCGGTGTCTTGTGACAGGGAAACTTCGGTTTCCCGTTGCTCTGATCCTTCGAGGTCTCGCAACACAGAACATGCTGAACATTCGGGCTCTAATGACAGGGAGTTTTCGGACTCTCGTCTTGTAGAGCGTTCGCGCTTGCACGTCCTGTGCTATGCTGAACCTCTGGGTTATTATAGCAGGGAGTTCTCTCCTTGTTGCGCAAAATTTAGGGGTTCATACGATCACGCTGAACCTCCTGGTTCTCGTGAAACAAGTCACTTCGGACTCGTCACGCGGAGCGTTCATGCGCGCGACCAGCTTGGCGCGCACGACCAACTTGGTGCACACGACCAACTTGGCGCACACAACCAACTTGGCATGCACGACCAACTCTCCGCGCATGACCATCGTCATTAAGAGTATTACTCTAATGACAGAGAGTCTTCGGACTCTCGTCGCGCGACTACACGCGCGGCCATCTCTATGCGCGTTACCATCGTCATCGAGAGTTTCACTTTTATGACAGTTTCAGACTCTCGTCACGCGCACGACCAACGCTACGCTCGTGACGATCGTCATCAAGAGTTTTACTTTTATGTCAGAGTCTTTGGACTCTCGTCATGCTAAGGGCTCACGCGCGACCATCTCTACACGTGTGACCATCGTCATCAAGAGTTTTACTCTTATGACAGTCTTCGAACTCTCGTCGCCCGAGCACAATTAGCGCTATGAGCGACCATTGTCATCAAGAGTTTTACTCTTATGACAGTCTTCGGACTCTCGTCGCGTACGAGCAATTAGCGCTACGTGCGCGACCATCTCTACACGCCTGACCATCGTCATCAAGAGTTTTACTCTTATGACAGAGTCTTCGGACTCTTGTCGTCATCAAGAGTTTTACTCTTATGACAGAGAATACTCGAACTCTCGTCGCGCAGAGTATTCACGAGCGCGTGGCCATCGCTGTGCAAGACACCAACTATATGCGCACGATCAGCGTAAGGGTAGGTCTGTGCCACTCTTGCCTACTGGGAAGCCTCCCACAGGTAAGAAGGTCCAGAAACCTGCCGAAGTTCCTAAACCCCTGAGAGATGCCTGCTGCTGCCTAGGGGTTTCCGTCTCCCTACAGGTAACTATGACATAGTTCCTTTGGGTTCTGATCATGCTTCTGGTTTAAGGAACCCCGGTGGGTTCATACAATCTGATTACTGAAGATTCCATCAGGATTCAGCGACAGAGTTCCTGTAGTTTCTTGTCGCAGTGATCCTTAGGGTCGTGCTAAATAGATTCAGGATCCCTTCTGGTCGTTAGGAAGGAATTCCCGAAATAAATTCAGAACCCTTAGGTTCTCGTTGCACCGAATTTCTCGGTTCCCGCGATCCAGAGTTTTTTCTGAAAACTCTATGGTCGACCCCCTCCCTACCTGATTGGTTTTCCAAAAGCGTGACATGTTACATCACTCTACACTCCCAGCTGATCACTATGTCAGGTAGGCTGGTCTTGCCAGCACCGAGCCTTTCGTTTTTGAACGAACCACCGTCATCTTCCCTCCACCCTCCCATTTCGAGTGGTTGGTTTAGCAGGAGGCTTGTGATCCTTTCTCGTCATCGAGAAACCCTCAACTGCTGGGACGGAAATTAGCGGGGAATGAAAAATTCTTTATATTCCAGTTCATTTCCCTGGGCAGGCCTTCTCTGAATTAGATGGTAGTTTTCTCACTAGCCTGAAAGTGTTCGATGGTAACTCCTTCGTTCCTGAGAAGTTTTACAGAACTTCAGTGGGTGATGTTAAAACTCCACAAAGGCCGTAAGCCTTCCCAGAGCATGCGCTCTATCCAAGACAAAACCGTGAGGTTATTGTCATAAACTCTGGTTCCACCATTTGATTGAGTCAGCCGCTCCCGTCATTCTACCTCGGGTACAACGACTTACCATTTTACATGATAGGCTTCTGAGACTTCATTCTACCCTTACAGGGTTATTGTCTCAAACAATTAGTCCCAAAAGAGCAGTGTTAGCTTACGTTTTAGAATGATAGCAACAGCATGGGCAGCTTTTCATTACATTACGAACATTTCAAACCCCGCCCACAGGGAACCAGACATCTTTGTCTGTGTACGAACGCTATCTAGCCCCTCCCACAAAGAGGAGAAATGATAGCTTTTATAACTGTATATTTTGTTTGAGAACATGTGCACTCTCATTCAAAAAATTATTACAGCTAGTCAACGATAAAGAATTCCTTGGGCAATAATGTTGCGATTTGTCGCACATACATTATTCCTGCAACCGGATTCATTGCAAACATTTCCTGGAGGCAGAGATTACACTTGCGCTAGCGCAGATGGGCAAGTATATATGTGTGCATGCGATCTTTCTGCCAGTAAGGGCTATATACATCTTGCAATTAGAACTCCGTTCTCTTAAGTTGCATAGCTATATCCCTTACTGAAACCAGGTTATTCAGTACATTACTTGGCTACTTTCCTGTAACCAGACATACGGCATTTACGTTCTGCCATCTCATAGGCTTTTATTCCTTTCTCCCGATCAGAAGTCGTAGTCTCCTACAATGACTCTGACCGGAAACTTCTCATAAGCATATCTGTTCCCGAGTAGGGAACATACAATACAATTGCAAGTTTACCGACCGCAGATGGAGAGGTACGAACGTTTTCGTCTTGAAAAGGAGCAATCTCCCTTACGAACGTTTTCAACATTCTCTATCTGAGTTCCGGACATGACTTTTAAAACGAGTTGAGCATGTATGCGTGTCATGCTCACAGTTCGGTGTTACTACTCCGTAGTAGACTTATGCTTATTACCCATCCAACAATAGATTGAAGATACGTCTCAATCTCCTTTTGTGGTTGGTTGGATGCGTTCGGTAATTACCGTCCAGTCTCCTGTCCGGAACGCGATCTCTATGGAGATTCGCTCTTATAACATGAGTTGTACTCATTAACTGGTTTACCGTTTGATATCGGTCTTATTCAGCCAACCACACTAAATTGGTGGCAATTGGAGGGAGGATAGGCTCCTCCCCTTTACTGCAAGAACGTGCAAATAATTGCACGTCACGACATTCCCTCTCGTCTCTCCTCTGGATCTGATGCTCTCTTTAATGCATCAAAAGAGGGGTGGAGTATATGCCGTACCATCCATCCTCGGCCGTTGGCCCGATTCAGAAAGGTACCAGCATTCACCTCTCTTAGAGAACCATCTAGCAGTAGGAAGCCTCAGATGGGCAGAGGACAGCCTGTTGCCCCCATCCACTCACGTCATTCCTGGTACAGGAATGTGCTTGCAGATAATCTGAACAGGACCACTCAGATAGTGGGCTCTTAGTGTCTTTGAATCATCTTGTATCCAACAAAGTCTTAACTTTGTGAGGTCCTCGACTGTGGTCTTGCTCGCAGCGGCCCTGAACTTCAGGCTCCCGCTCGACCATTCCCCAGTCCCGGAACACCAGGCCCTCGAACAAGATGTATTCCAAGATCGGTGGGGCAGCATAGAGGTGTACGCTTTTTTCCCCGTTCGGTCTGGTGAGTAAGTCCTCAGCCAAGTCAGGATAAGCAAGATCTTATCAATGACTCCAATAGCTTCGCTATGGTATCACGCAGAATGGGTCCCAGACCTTCTGCAGCTCCCGACGGAGTTCCGAGGGATCTTCCCCACGACATGATCTTCCAAGCAGCCATATGCTAACACTTTCCAAAGCCGACACTTTTCAGCCTCAGTCTTCCAGGCGAATTGATCGGTCCTTTGTGACTGGTGTCGTGGAATGGGACTCTCTCCCATCGATGCCTTTACTTATACCAAGTTTGACATGACTCTTCCCCCATCGGATCTCAAGCTCCTCCTGGGAACGCAGTTAGGGTCCCTCAGTCCCTGAAGGCCCCTCTCTACGAACCTTTATGCCAGGCAGCAGATCGCTTCCTTACATGGAAGACGGCCCTTTCTACTCACTTTGGCTTTGACCAAGACTGTTAGTATGTTGTATGATCCATCTTCTGATGTCTTCTACTCTTGGAGATGGGGAGAAGTAATCCTCAGCGGTGTCCCTGAGTTGATTACCAAGACTCAAAACCCGAGTGTGCTGTACCCTAGGTGCAGCCCATTCTGTATAGAGTGTCTTCGTTCGGTAACCGAAGACCCTTCAACTGGGGTTTTACCCCTTGATGAGTCTGTGGTGTTACCTTAAAAGAACAACACCAGCTCGTCCTCGTGTGTCGGCGCTGCTGACCAGCACGGGGAAGGTCAAGAGGAGGATCACAAGGATTTCCTTCCACTCTAGGACCGGAAGGCTATCGAGTTTGCTCTCAATCTAGACCCTCCTCCATCCTAGGACCCAGAGCTTTTAACGTCAGTGGCGTTGCTACGTCCCTGGCGTTCAAGAAACTACTCTGTGGAACAGATACTGTAAGTGGGCATGTGGAAGCATCAATCGACCTTCACGGCCCACTACCTGCAAAGACGTAACCCACAGTAACATGGAGACCTTTTTCATCGGTCCTATGGTGGTCGCACAACAAATGGTCTAAACACCTCAGGCTCCTTGATCGTCAAGTAGCAGAGGGTTGAGGGCTGAGGTTAGCTGGGTTAGTCTGGGGTGAGTGAGTAAGAATGAATGGCTTCTTTCTTCCTTTCACCTTCTCTCCTTTGGGGAAAACAGCTCTGTAAGCCTCAGCATAGCTGACCTCACCTCGCTGCAGGTAAGACTCATTTCCCTTGTGCCTCCTAAGTATAGGATAATACTTTGTTACATCCCCAGTACCTTTTTGAGGGAGGATATCGAGTAAGTCTTAAGAACAATAGGTTTTGTACTTGATTTCCTGTTAAAAGACAGCCACACTGTTAGTTCCACTCACACACAAGCTTCTGCAGGCCACTATCAGCGCATTTTCTCATATAGGCACTTAAATTTAGTGAGGGTAGGGCTCCTTCTACTATCGATCACAGATCGAGATAGAGAGTACCCCAGGTCATGACCAAGGCCAGTTGGTGAGGACTTCCTTCCTCCTAAGAGTAAGTCACCCCTATAAATAGCGGAGGGTTTGTATTTACGCCGGAACAAATAACAAATTTGGAAGTAATTTGTATTTTTCCAAGTACAGTATACAAGACTCAAGCTATTTATACAAAGTGGCCTGCCACCCTGTCCCCCGAGAAGTCCTGCCATAAAGCCAAGTGGTTACTCAGCTGAGAGGTGTGAGTGAGCGGGGTAGCCAGTCTACCCCACCCCCACCCGCTAACTAGCAGATGGGGTACTTATCCCTCACTAAAATTATCATGGCTCGCCTTTCAGCTACGCCAAAAGCATACCCCTATAATTAGCTCCAGGTTTGTATACTAGAAAAATACAAATTACTTCCAAATTTGTTATATTTCTTTACATAAATTTAATAAAAATACCATTTTTACCTTATTTATCATTGGCATTTCTTTCTAATAAATAGCCTATTTCAGGGATATTTAATCTATATCAACATTTTTCTATGCAAGTCCAAGTCAGAAAATTTAAACTCAGCTGATTTTGTTGTCAGCTTATTTCAAACTAACACAGTCAAGAATACACATATAGATAACAAATAGTATTCTTGATATTGTATATATAAAGATGCGTTTTTACAAATGTTTTACCGTACTTAATGTATCCTTAGGAATTTGAAATGAAAAAAAGCTGTTTCTATAACATGCTTTTCCTAAGTATGGTACCATAGGAAAACCATTATTTTGCTATTTTCAACACTAAACACACAAACTAAAGCATTTATCCATTCAAATGATAACTAATGACTAATGGCTTATAGTAAACTGTATGATAAATTGTAGTCTATAACATATTGGTATTTGAGCAATATATATTATGAGATGCTTTGAGTAAGTTTGGAAAGTACGTACAGTAATCAAGCCAATCATAGAAAATTTAAACATCGTTAGCTGATTCAAACAACCACTGTCAAGGATATGTGCGCATATAAATAAAATGTATCCTTAATATAATTTCTAAATACTGGCATTTTCCTTGGGCCTCACTGCCCTTGTCTCACTGCTCTGATTTGAAATATTGTCGACAGCCCTTTCATCAGATTCTCGTTCTTTACCAGAGTGAGTTATGGTAAGTTCTAGTGGGTAAAGATTACAAATTGAATGTACTTTTTCCAATTCATTTCTTTGTTTTACTTTAACTGTTCTTATTTTGCCATCATAGCCTTTTATTAATAATATTACCAGAAAGATTGAGGTTTGTTTGGGACCTTTATTAGTACTATATCCCCTAATTTAATTTTAGTTTCCCAAGTGGATTGATATAGGTTTCTGCTGTGTTCTCGCAGACAGAAAAGGTAGCTCTCATACCACAGCTTCTTAAAACTCTTGAATATTTCCTCTTGCATTTCAAGGGTTTTTTTCAAGTGAAGCTGGCTTTGGTAATCTAGCTAGACATCCTCATCCCCTCTCAATATCAACGACGCATTTACGTGCATCTTAAGGAAGGAATTAGGTATTATAAGTTTGACATTGTCTGAACTTGATTTATAGGTTAATGGTCGAGAATTTATAGCCAATTGAATGCTTGAAAGAGATGTGAGCATTTCAAAGTATGTTAATCAGGCCCTATCGATAGGTTTGTAGAGGCAACTCTTCAGAACTCTGATCAGTCTTTCCCATGCTGAACCTACCCAAGCTGAATACAAAGGGATTTTATAATATTTGACATTGACCTTTTCCAACTCCTCTAATGCTTCACTGAACTCTAAGGATATAGTCAATATATTTCCATCCTTTATGAAGGTTTTGGCATTATAACAGCATAGGTAATAAGGAATATAGTACATATAACAAAATCTGTGAAAGGCTAGTATAAAATTCTTGCTGGACATATCAGCTGATAATTCAAAGTGAACAGCCCTAATATTGAGACGAATAGAAATGAGAACATAAACTTAACCGACCGATCACTTTAACCCAAAAGTGGCCAGTGTAAGCTACACCCACATGTTGGAAGGGCTTTGCAAACTTCATTTGATGATTGGACATTTCTGTGAACTTGGGATATTTAAAGGCTAAAGTATTAAATCTTTTATAAATGTAACATGTACTCAGTACACTCTTGACAGCCATCTTACCCTTTGATACCCAGAATCCTTGCTCTTTAATATGATTAAGAGTAGTTCCTATACCAAGGTGTTGCATTTTTTGGTGGCAGTCTTTAATTACTAGATTTGTTAGCAGGTGCTGCTTCGGAAGCAGCACCAGATTGTGAACTTCATATTTGAAATAGGAACATTTACTTATCCTACCTCTGGATCTTAATAAACCTATGGAGTCTAAAAGCAAGTTGAGATTAGATACCGGATGACGAATATCTTTAAAATTCTTCTTTAGATTTGTTGGGAATTCTAATTTATTGCGGAAACAGTCATTTTGAGCTCTCTTAACCCAGTATTCCTAGGCTTTTCTCTTTGGATCACAATCCTGAACTTTACCTAAAAATTTAAATAGATGGCTTGTTGCCCTGAGCAGTCCATCAAAGCTGGAATATTTATTAATATTTAGGATCCCAGTGATGACTTTCTTGGACTATGAGGCAGAAGCCATGCATCTTTTGCTTTTCTGGGCAGATAACAAACTCAACAAAGGATATTAAGGTCACTTAAAGTCATTAGTTAACCAATGTGGTCCATCTAACCAGAATTTCATTTGTTCCAAATATTTAAGATAGGATAACCCCTTGGTAATTATGTCTGCGGTATTTTCGTCTGTATTAGCATAATGGTATGCAACAGGAAGCCTTTATTTAGAGGTTCTTTTGGTTTGTAAGCCGTCTGCTTCCAATACTCTATTACGGATGAATTTTGTCTACCTTTGTTTCTTTTGTCAAAAGCCAATTGAGCACAACCTGAGTATTCACACTCGCGTTTACAAATTGAAACTGTTCATTCTAATAAGCCTCTATTATTATGGGAAGACATTTGAAGGGTAGTATAACTTCCAAAGGCTCTAAAGTAGGTATACTATGCTCTTTATTCTTACTGAGGGGAACAGACTTGGACTTAGAAAATGGGTATTTACTCTTGCCTTCTGCATTTACTGTGTAAGCTACAAAACCATATGCTTTTATGGAACTGTCACCAAAAATATGGAGGCCATATGACATTTGTTCATTCAGGGCTGGTCTTGTGAACAATATCTCACTCAACATTTCTAAAGCCTTACTTAACTTTTTCATTTCATTACATATGTCTTCCAGTAGAGGCTGATCCCAGTTTACTTTCAACTTCCATATTTTACGCATCAGCAATTTGCTCTTTATTGTGATTGGAATCACAAATTCAATGAGTCAAATACTTTTGGGAGAGAATTTTTCTGTTTGTGTTTGCCTTGGCATCTATTTTGCAAGTTGCTATACTCATTGATTCATTTTCTATGTTTTAACGGTAACCAAGTACTTTCTCTTCCGCACTAGAATGCTCAACTAACCACCCATCTTCGTTCATTTGTTTTCTCAATTCAGCTGAATTGGAGTTCCAGGATCTCAGTGTAAATCCGCCTGTCGCCAACCTATCATAAGCAAGTCTGTACAACTTGTGCATTTCCTTTTCATCAATTCCTGTAACAAGCAAATTATTAACATAGAAGGTGCCAGTATGATGTTTCAAGACATAATGTAATATAAATAGGGAAGAGGTGAACCCAAAGACAATGGTCTTGAATATGTATGTCACTATTTCATTACCTCTCTTCCAGAAGACACAAAAATTCTTTTGATATACTTCATTCTTTAATTTAATCATTAGAAAGGCTTGATTTACGTCACTAATCATTACTAACTTGTTCGTGCAGAAATAAAATAGTAACTTCAGTATTTTGTCTTGGTATTCATTTGTTCTAACATCTATTTCTTCTATAATGCCGTCTGCCAGCTGCTGATCGAAGACTGCCTGATATTTGTCAGTTAAACCCTTCTGTTTCAAATGTTTTACTGTTCTGTCCAAGACCTTATGATTAGAGAGAACAGATTTGATCTCTGGAAATCATGGAAACTACATTATAATGGCAGTTCGCAAAAACTATGCCGTTTACAAACTTTTCTATTAGGTGACTGTCATAAGATACTAGTTCCTGATCACTAGTGTTGATTCCCATGGACTCCAAGCTTAAAAAATTTCAATTGTTACTGTTTTAGAATGATTTATTGTTAACTTGTTCTCATCATTTATTTATTTCCTTATTTCCTTTCCTCACTGGGCTATTTTTCCCTATTGCTTCTCGACCATGGCTTGAGAAGTGATTGTAGTCGAGTCGGTATCGGTCTTCTTAGGTCTCTTCGAGCGTTTGATGCGTATCTTCTCCAGACTCCTGATGCATCTTTTAACTGTGCTCTTAGCACTGGGTCTGTCACTGATGCGAACTGAAGAGAACCCAGTACTCTCTCCTGTTGGCGTCTTGATATCCTGTCGGGTTTCAGTAGTCTCTTGACAGATCCTGCTATCTCTCTCCTCTTCCCTGGGGGAATGGAGAGACGGTGTGACTTTATGTTCCAATGTATTCCTAGCCATTGAAACTCCTGAGCTGGAGATAAAAGAGACTTCTTGACGTTGATCTTGAATCCCAGATGTTCCAGGAACTGGATCACTTTCTTGGATGCTTGCATGCACTCCGTCTCGGATGCTGCCCACACCAGCCAGTCGTCCAGGTAGGCACACCTTCTAGGCGTAGTTGTTGAACGACTGCATCTGCAAGCTTTGTAAAAATCCTTGGGGCTATATTTAGTCCGAAGGGCATGGCCCTGAAGACGTGTTTCTTCTTCTGTAGCCTGAATCCCAGGTAGGAGGAGAGTGGGCGGTTGATTGGAATAAGCCAATAGGCATCTGCCATGTCTATCAAGACTGTGTACGCCCGTTTTGGCAGCAGGGTCCTTATATGTTGAAGGGTTAACATCCTGAACTTATTGTTTTCTTTGAACTTGTTGAGTGGTGACAAGTCCAGAATGACTCTGAGTTGGTCTGAGTCCTTCTTGGGAACACAAAACAGCCTTCCTTGGAATTTGATGGACTTTGCCCTCCTTATTACCCGTTTGCTCAAGAGTTCTCGGATGTATTCTTCCAGGACGGGGGTGGGGTGTTGGAAGAATTATGGAAATGATTGTGGAGCTGTCCTCCTGCTCCAACCTAGTCCGTTCTTGATTAGGCTGTGGGCCCAGGGATCGAAGGTCCAGCGATCCTGAAATCTTTGGAGCCTTCCTCCTACTGGAAGCATCTCATTGCTTCAGCTGTCCGGAGAACTTGCCTCCTTGACCGCGTCCTCCCCTACCCCCTCTTCCTCTTGGGGGATGTCTAGAGGAGCCTCTATTCGACCCTCTACCTTTAAGGCGAAAGGTAGTGGTCTGCCTCTCATAAGTGGGAGTAAAAGCTGGTGACTGGGTAACCAGCTGCTGAGGCACCATCTGGTAGGTGGGCTGGGGTTGTGCCACCATCTGGGGCACCGCGGTCATAGGAACTGCGGGAAATTGTTGTTGCTGTTCCCTGACAGGGCGAGAGGGCAACTTAGGTCTCTTTGTCTTCCTTTTTGGTTGGGGACCCTCATCTGGGGAAGACTTCCTCTTCGCCAACATGCCTCACTTTTGGAGAAGATTCCTGTTTTCCGTGGCGGCCTTGTCAACTACTTCTTTGACCACTTCACTCGGGAAGAGGTCTTTTCCCCAGATATTGGAAGCTATCAGCTTCCTGGGTTCATGTTTCACTGCACCCGAAGCAAACACGAATTCCCTACATGCCCGTCTGGCCCTGACGAAGCCATATAGGTCTTTGACCAGCGTTGCCAAATGTGATTTGGCCACAACCATGAACATGTCTGGGGATCTGTTATCGCTTGCCATTGCCTCCAAGGTAATCTGGAGGGACAGGGATGCGGCAAGTCTCTCCTTTGTCTCTTGCTCTCTTCGCAAGAGAAAGTCAGACAGCTTAGGGAGATTTTCGCTGAACTGGCGTCCTGCAATATCCGCCTCCAACTTCCCAATTGAGAAGGTAAGGTGTATTTCCTTCGTCTTTGTCATCCGTAGGCAGAGCTAGGGATAAGGGTCTACACTCCTCGAGTGTAGGGCAAGGTTTCCCTGCTTCCACTGCCTTCATTACTACCTTAAACCCTTTTTCCACAAAAGGAAAGGCTAGTTTACCTGGAGTAAGAAAAACAGGGTGTTTCTTGCTAAGGGCTGGCACTTTTGAATTAGTGAAGCCCCTGTCTTTCAGACTACTTGCCAGCAAAGCCTGAGCTTTACCATGGTCAAGAACTATGATCTCTTTTGGTTCTGTCTCCTCCTTGGACACAGGTTCTGCCTTCAAGCGGACGAAGCAGTCTGGGTAAGACTCAAAGTTGGGCCAAAAGTCAACATCCTTTATGAGGACAGCCCCCAGCTTTTCTGAAATGAAGATCTTCCCATTCGTAATTGGCATGTACTCTGCATGCCTCCAAGGGTTCACCTCGGAGCAAGAAGGAAAATCCTTCACGTTGAGTCCCTTTTGAGACCCACGGGACGATGCAAGATGGTCCATCCTTCTCCTTAGTTCAGCGTCCCTTTCTTTGTTTTGCTTACGAAGACACTCCATCATCGACGTGAGACTAACCAAAGCTTTATCCATGTCGTCCAATGGAGGAGCAGAAGACGTAGAGGGCACTGGTTCTGGGCCGGAACCGACGAAACTGACTCCCGATTCGACGTCATCCTCTTCAGTCTCGGGAGTCAAGGTAAACTCCTCTTCTAGACCCTCCGCAAGAAGGTCTTTCTCAGTGTCCTCAGACACCTCCGACATCCTTTCGTTTAGGTGGATGTCCTTCATCGCATTAGAAACATCCGTATCTACGGAAATCTGGACGCAAGGGATCTCAGGTTGAGGCTGTGGTATAACGGCATCCGCAATTGCCTTAGGGAACAGATAGGCAAGCATCCGTTCATTCGGAAGGTAAGGCCCCGTGGCATTTTTCTGAAAGCCACGAACCCATCTGCGCAGCTTACTCCGTGCTGAGTCCCTTGACTCCGCTGTCTTGGGGTCATCAAAAGCCTCAGTAACCAAGGCTTTGAACACATTGCCGTCCTGGGGGTCCCAGTACTTTAGAGGTCCCTTGGAGATGGAGCAGAGAGAGTGCACCCTGCACTCTACATGGCTGCAGAAGTCCTTGCTCCTCACGTTGCAAAAGACTCTCTGGCACTTAGGGTGCTCCTCCTGTAAAGAGAGGAAAACTAAATTAGTATGCGGTAGTTCATCTCACCTGATAGACTATACAAATATTATTATTAATATTTTTGCATATTTATTGCATATAGCTTAGGATAGACAAGCTAGAAAAGAATTAGGATAGACACATACTTGTCTTTCCTGTCCAGCCAATTGCTGCAACCTCCTCCAAAATTAAAAACTAGAGTTTTCCTATTCAGGAAACCCAATGGAATTCTAACCTTTAAGGAGAGATAAGTGTAACTTAACACTGTCTTTCCAAAGGTTTTAATAATAAGGGTAAATTGTAACTGATCATCTATCAGTATGTGGAAAGAAATATTTTCTTCCCATATATAATAGGTCTCAACAATAGACTGTGCATGAATACACAGGGTATGTTGGAAAAATAACTACTGTATAATTTATACTATAGTTTTCTGTCTGCAGTATGATCTATACTGCAAATATACTGGCTACTGTATAGTCATATACTTTAATTTTAGCCGGCCTGTTGCCGGCAAGGCTAGCACCTGGCGGCACAGTCCGCTGGCTGGGGTAGTGGCCGGCAGCATCAACCCGGCCAGCACCCGCCGTCCAAGTTAATCCTGCCGGCGCACCGGCAAGGCGCCGGCTGGGGTAGTGGCCGGCACCATCAACCCGGCCGGCGCTGGCAAGTCAGTTATGCCGGTGGCTCGCCGGCTGCCAGCGTCTCACCGGCTGCCGGTGCACTGGTCCAGCCGGCGCCTTGCCGGCTGGGGTACCCGGCTGGGGTAGTGGCCGGCAGCATCAACCCAGCGGCACTAGCTGATAGAGAGAGAGAAAACAAGGAGTGAAGGGTACCTTATTGAATGTGTATTAACAGTAAATAAGGGTCTAAGTACTTAATCTTACTGCCTTCCTCCAGAAGGAGGGTTCAAATGGAAGGGGAGAATGTATCATTCAGGCTTCCACCCAAACACAAACCATTGCTGGTCTCTGCCGGCCACTGGTATGTGAATGGCAGTCCAAGGGAGGACTGAGGAACACTACAGTAAAGGGGTCTTCTGCCGGCAGCCGGCACAGCCTTTCCCGGAGCCTTGCGTCCATAAGGGAAAGCTGAGTGACTAAGCCCCTGCAAGTAGGAGGCCCTGCCGGCCCCACAACCTGCCGGCAAGCGGTGAGATAGTAGGATGACGGCCAAAGGGTTGGGATGGCTAGGCCATCACTAAAGGACAGAGTGTGGAGGGAAAAGGGTCTTGTATGAGGTGTGGAAGGAGCCGGCAGGGTTGCCGGTCCTTCCACACCCTTAAGAAACTCTGTTTCAGTATCGGCGCCATCCTAGGCGGCAGGAGAATATCTATTCTCCAGCCTAGGGTCTGCCAATACAGTTAAGGGGACGGCAGAAAACTTGCCACCTCCTCCCAACAAGTGAGAAACAGAGTTCCAGTGTCGGCGCCATCCTAGGAGGCAGAAGAATATCTCTTCTTCAGCCTAGGGTCTGCGAGCACAGGAGTAGTCTACTAGACCGCAGGGAGAAGGTGGCGGCATCATACAACCACTTCAAGTGCGGCCTAGGGAGGTCTAGCCTCCTATGCCGGCAGCCTAGTCCGGCAGGGAAATGACTATTCACCCTGCCGACCGGCTGCCGGCAAAAGACTATACAGTATACTCTGAGGTTCTGACCGAAACCCAAAACCTGCTATCTGCGGCTAAGGGAAGAGACAGAAAACCCTAGCCTAGTCATGCCTGATTGTCTACTCAAGGCAAGACCATTTAGGGTTGTAGCCTAAGGCTACGCTCAGAGGGAAGGAGGGATTACCCTTAAATCTCCACTGGAGACGAGTATCGGTTTATATAATAATTCTAGGAGATACTGTATCTATCTCTGCCTGAATTGATAAAACGATACACGATGGTAACCGGGGAACATGTATGAAAGTATACTAAAGCCACTAGGCTATTAGCCTAATGGAGGGTGAGAATCGACTACCTTAATCGCCGAAACTCTCGTATACGATCTCAGAAGAGGAATATTTATATGCTATCAATGTATCTTACATGTATAAATTGCCTAAATAGCTTCATTTAATTGTAATTACACTAGGAATGTATATTATATCATGCATGAAAGTAAACTAAAACGCATAGGCTAGGAAGCTTAGCGCAAGCAAAGTTGGGTTACCTAAATTGCCAAAACTATCAAGAATACAATTGGCATAATATAATTAACTCCTAGCAATGAAGATTGAATAGCTACAAGATATTCGTGCTATTAATACCGGGAAAGTCGTTCAGGCTAACTAAATAACTCATGCGTAACGAACGACAGTGCCCAGTTCAGGCAAAAGCTCTCTCACTTAATTTACCTAATTTCACTGTGAGGCAAGAGCTAAAATTTATACAATGTAAAGATCAAGTACTCAACTTTTCAGAGGCAGAAGAGGCTGGAGATTGCATGATAAATCAAAGAAGTAGAGCGTACACAAAAGAGCAATAGGGAAAATCACTGAGCTGTAGCGCTACACCTATAGGAATAAAACATGGTGGCGATGTACAGCGCCATATGGGTACTCAAGGTAGTAACGGAGGAAGGGTACCTTGATAACGGCTCCCCTTCTATTTTTGCCACTTTCCCCCTCTAAGTGAAAACGCTATTTGGGGTGAAGATTGCTATGTGTCGTATCAAGATATACGTCCCCTGATATTATGCGACATCCTTAAGAGAAATTTTAAGGATATTCGCGCCAGGAGTTAGGATTCTGGAGACCTAAAGGTAAATTCTCTGGGAATATCACTGTAGTCAAATATACTGTACCATAGGAAGCTACTTATAGGAACCTTCCATCAGGACGACATGGTCTGAGCCCAAAAATATGATACATAATTCGCTTTATTTTGTTTATTTTCAATTTCTAAGGATACAGTAAGTAAAAACGGATTTTGAGCGAAGCGAAAAATCTATTTTTGGGTGAGATGGCCATAACGTCCTGATGGAAGGTTCCTTTAGTAGCTTCCCAAAGGTATATATGACTACAGTGATATTCCCAGAGAATCAAACCAAAGGTTTCACAGAATTCTAACTTCTGGCGCGAGTACCCTTAAGATTACTCTCAAGGGTATTATATATAATCAGGGGACGTATTTTTGACACGCCACATGGCAATCTGCACCCCGAATAGCCTTTACGCTTCGAGAGGGATACGTGGCAGAATTAGAAGGGTAGCCGCAATAGATGTTACCCTGGTTCCCCTACTACTATCGTATCACAAGCGCGCTAACTCCTTCTGGCGGTCATTCCTTGTAGCGTTGAGCATGGTGCTACAGATGCAGTAGTTCAGGGAGGGAAACCGTGAAGATCTTTTCATAGAAAAGAAGGGTGGGTCCATCAGGATATCATTGCCATCTCACCCAAAAATAGATTTTTCGCTTCGCTCAAAATCCGTTTTTTGGGCTCAAGCCATGACGTCTGATGGAAGCATACCAGAGAATTAATGTATCTGTGGATTTTCATCAGTGCCTTAACCTTTTGACAATATTTCTACGGCCAAAAGGGCCTATTGAGACAAATGACGTTACCGTTATCCGTCATTATCACTAAGCATAATAATGTTAGTGTTTCCTGCCCCCTGCACGGAAGAGACATTTTTGGACGTTAGAAAAGGGGCCTCAAGGTAGCATATATTGTATGAACAAACATAAGTATACACTGAGAATACAAACGGTCTCAATGCTTGTATACAGTATATTGCGGAATCAATATCACTGTCCTCATCCGTTGTTTGTAAGCATACAATGATATGAGAAATACTTACATGAGTAAGTCAAGGAACTCTGGCATCTTAAACATGCAATTGTTGGGCAAATTAGGACGCAACTGCATTTTAATAGACATTTATTCCTAATAAATGACTACATGCTAAATGAATGTAGCATGATAAGGAAATTATACAAGAGACATACACAGAAATTAATGTTCCCTTTTTTGAAAGGGGAAAATTGATGAGTGCCACTCTCAGACTGAAGAAAAGCTCTTTTAACAAGACTTTTCTTTATAATTTCTGTACATGAAATAGTCTAACAACACTGTGTACTATGTACACACGGCACTAGTGGTATCCGTATAATTTCACACCTGAGATTCTGAACAGACTTGGTGTTACCATGGCAACACTTATTCAAAGGGAGGTCAAACGAAAAATGCTGACCCCTTCTCCTTTTAATTGATAGTCCCAATCAATTTACTGTTCATCGCAGAGCTAGACGACAGGGTCCAAAATAGCACCTGCTGCCACCACATAATGCTTCAATTCATAGACTTGCTTAGCATAGTGTGTGTAAGACACACTGGACAACCTCCGATCAGTAAATGAGCGAAGAGGCTGAAGTCCACACACTGAAAGGTTCAGTGATGAATCAACTTTTCTCGGATCTTAATCTGCAGGAGTACTGTCAGGATCCGCTCCGCGAATAAGGTAGGTGAGCTTCGCCCTCAGTTATAGGGATAGTTTGACCCAAAGTTTTCTCCTGTAAAGAGCTGGTTCTCCTGAAGTCTGAAGTTCTATGAAGATAGACCTTAGACACACTAGCAGACCTAGAGAGACATCTTCCTTCAGAGGGCAGATTCTCCAGGAACTCCACCTCTTAGTGGGTAGGTTGTGAAAAAGGTTGGATCAGGAAAGAGATGCAGTTCTCCCACTTAATGTGGCCCTCATCCCCAGATAGGGCCACTATTTCACTAACTCTAGCCCCAGAGGCTATAGCGAACCGAAAAATAACCTTTAAGGTTAGATCCTTGTGGGAACAATCCTCATTGTTCACAGGTGAGGCATAATGTAGGACCTTGTCCAAAGACCATGAGATGGGCTTTAGTGTCGCTGCTGGCCTAAGCCTGCACATGTTTTCGGAATCTTACTAAAGATTTCATTCGTCAGATCCATTTAAAGGGCATATAGAAGAGGTCTAGTCGGGACTGACTTGCACATAGATATTGGTCCATGGATCCAAAGATCCAATCAAGTGACCTCTCTCGCAAAGTCGGCCCTACCCTTGGTGCTTACTCAAGGGTTTATATGGGGACAAGGCCGAAGAACTAGACTTCTCATAGTATCCAAGGATACACTACCTCCTTTCTCAAAGGCCATCGTGCTGTTGGCCGCCAGACCTTGAATATAGGGGTGGACAGAGAAGGACAGGCAGAAGATCATGAGATTGCTTTCGGTCCCTATTGCTCTACAAAGCATCTTACTTTTCCCAAGAAGACTCGTATTGTCTTCTAGTTGACTAGACTTGTATTCTTTAAGGAATTCTATTTTGCTTTTTGAGATCTCAGTCTTTTTCATAACCGTTAAGGGCAAGGAATTCATAAGATGAAGAGATCAGGTGTACTGTGATATATCGAAGGCAGAAAACTTCTGAACCTCCTGGATAATCCTAGGTGCATAACTAGGACCAGCCTCAGCCTCAGTTCCTTCATTACAGGGAACGGGGTGTTCTTGGGCTACCTGAGAGCCAACATAGCCCCTCTTCCCTGGAAGGGTCTAAACATGTAGAGGGCCTTCCGGAGGAAATTTGATGGGCTGAACAGGAATTTCTAAGTCCATCACTTCTATTCTAGAGACATGACGTCTGTTACCTCCACTAGAGGATCCTCGTATGGGGCTATATATTGAGATAGTATCTTGGTGACGCTCGTGATGAAAAGAACGATCTGCAGCTCGGGGACTTTTTCCCATCTGGGAGGGAATGGGTCTGCGTCCGTGTACCATTCCAACTCTATTGCGTTGAACCCGAGAAGAGCATCCGCTGTCACCTTGCGGATCATTTATAAACGAGCTGCTGGTAGGCGCCATTCCCTTAAGGAAGGGATGGCTAACATTCCCTAATGAAATGAGATGTCCCTTATCCTCGACAGTTTCGACGCCTCATTATCGCTTCGATGCCCCAGATTAGCCTGAGGAGGTCTGATCTATGTGGAGAGAGTTCTCCAACCATTACAGGGCTAAAATGGACCACGGGCCCGTGGCCTTTGGTCATTGTAGGGTAAGTGAAGAGGGAATGACCATCATTGGTCCTATTAGATCTCTTCGAGCGTTTGATGCGTATCTTCTCCAGCCTCTTAATGCATCT
Organism: Palaemon carinicauda; assembly: GCF_036898095.1. NCBI lineage: Eukaryota > Metazoa > Arthropoda > Malacostraca > Decapoda > Palaemonidae > Palaemon > Palaemon carinicauda. Next base: position 66,500,254 of record NC_090730.1, on the reverse strand, counting down.
TACAGCTGTGCACATAGCACTGGGTCTGTCATTATCGTGAACTGGAGAGAGTTCAAAACTCCTCCCTGTTAGCGTCATGGAATCCTGACTGATTACAATAGTCTCTTGACAGACCTTACGATCTCCTTTTACATCACCAAGGGAAAGGAGCGTTAGGGTGACCGCAGGTTTCAATGATTTTATAAAAACATTGAAGCCCCTGAGCTGGAGAGAATCGAGACTTTTTGAAGTTATTTTGCATCCCCGATGTTCCGGGGCCGGATCATCTCCATGGATGCTCATAGACAGTCGTTTCGGGTGCTTCCCACCCTAGCCTGTCGTCCAGGGCCATTGTTGCCTGAACTCTTTCTAGGCTTGGTTTCGCTTGACTGTGTCTGCTAATTCCGTGAAGATCCTAGGACTGAATCTAGTCCGACGAGAATCTTGTCTAGGATATATGTTATCTTCTGTAACTTGGATCCTAGGTAGGAGTGGAGGGGGTGACTGACTGGAAGTTGCCGATAGACATCTTTCAGGTCTGGCCAGACTGTCAACACCCCTTACTAAATAAGGTCCTTATGTTCAGAAGGATTAACATTCTGAACTTGCTGTTTTATTGAAACTTGTTGAGTGACGCCAAGTCCAGAATGACTCAGAGTTTTCTTGAGTCCTTCACGTGAACACTAAACAGCCTTCCTTGGAAATCGATGGACTTTACTTTCCTTAACGCTAGTATGCTCTAGAGCTCTGAGGTACACCCTTCCAGGGGATTTGGAATGTAGGAAGAGTTGAGGAAAGGATGGTGGAGGTATGTCCATTTCCATTCTAGTCTCATCTTGGTTAGGTCTTGGACCCAAGGATCGAAGGTCCAGCGATCCAGGAGGAACTTCCCTCCTACCAGAAGCGTCTGTTTGCTTCGCATGATCAGAAGGTGTACACATCTGACCGTCTGTGGAACAACAGTCATTGTAACTGTGGGATGCTGTTTAACATCCTACGGGAGAACTAAGAAACCTTCCCATCCTCCTTTTAGGTCATACCTGACCGTTTGTCTATATCAGCTTTTCAGTGTTTCACTGTAATAGAAGATTCCTTTCTATTGTATAAAGCTTAGGATAAGTACGCTGGAAAAGAATAGGAGAGACACATACGTGGGAATCCTTCCAGCCAACTGCTGCGGCCCTCCTAATTATTGATTCTGAGGCATCCCTTTTTAAAAGGAGCCTGATGGAAGATTCTAGCCCATAAGGATACAGTAGCATAAGCAGAGCCTACATCCAGGGAATTAATAATGAGAATCAAAGAGGCTGATGAGGAGTCAGCGTAAGGAAAAAAAGGGGGGGGGGGGTAGTGTATCCCCCAAATCAGGTAGGTCTCAGCAAGAGATTATGCTCAGAAGCACAGCGTACTGGAAAACCATTCTATTGTATGGTTATGTACCAAAGATTTCTGTCTGTGATATGGTCCTATACTACAGATGTACAGGGTATTGTATACACCTATACAACTGGCATATTACCGTCAAGGCTAGTACTTGGGGGTAAGTTAACTGGCACAGTACTTCAGTACCGATATGGCTAGCAGTTCTCCGGCATGTCAGTGACTTGTCAGCTGTCAGCAGGTCGCTGACAGAAGTCACACCATGGTGAAAACTATACGCATAGTCAGCAGCCCTCTGAACCATTGGCGACCCCTCGGGCTGTTGGCAGTCCGCCGGTTATCGGCGGGCTGCCGATTGAAGGCATACCAACTCAGCTATTGACTGGGTGGTGACCAAGGGCACACACTGCCGGCTCTTGGCGGCGGAGTCAGATGTGACAGTGAATCAATGACTGCCGTCGTCGTTATCACTATAAGGTGTGGCCTGATTGTAATGTCTCTGCCTGGTGTTTGCAAGTCGGGGGTTTGAGTCTTGCTCAGATTCATTAGTGCCGTTAGTATCTGCAACCTTACCATCCTTGTGAGGTAAGGTTGGGGGGTTTGGGGAAGCTTGAAGACCTTAAAACCTTTAAAAGAAGCACTAAATTGCCAGTTGTCGCAATGAATAAGAGAAATCTTCGGTCCAATTCCCGTAAGTTTCCGAATTTTTGTGAGTTCGCAACTGAACCGCATTTTTGTGATAACTTCTGAAACCAAACCAACCGTAGTTCGACAGCTTGAGACTGCCATTGTGTATGCACTGGCAGCGAGAGTGGGGGGGGGGGGGGGGTACCCCCATCCTCACCTCTCCTCGAACTGGAGTGGAGAAAGGAGGGATAGGGGACAGGATGTCCTTTAGGAAGCTGTAAAATAGGTAGGTATGGTTTCAGAGAGATTTTGGAAATCTCACACCCAAATGTGTAAATGTTAAGAGCTGTATACCAGATTCTATTAACTTGGTTTATTCGAGACCTTCGACAGTAAGGTCTGGTCTACTTACAGGTCTGAGGGTCTCAGACGGGGTTGAGGATTTGGAAATAATATTGCTGGGGGCATGAACCTGCATGTATTATGTCCGTGAAAATACTCGCTCTTATAACTGCAAAAGACTGCGATGCATCATCTGGTGTCCCTCCTGTAAGGAAAGGAGAACAGAAATGAGTATTCAATTGATTATCACACTGATAAAAAATTTGCAAAAATCCTCTTTTGACAAAAATAGCTTAGGACAGAAAGCTATAAAGAGATAGCGGGAGACACATACCCGTGTATCCCCTGCGAGCCAATGCTGTTACCTCCCCTCAGTATTAATATAAGGAAATTCCTCCAACTGGGGAATTCCCAGTAAAAAGGGTGGTCGAACACCTAAGTGTAAGGAAGTGTACAAAGCACTGTCCCCCCTTATACTTAACACTGTGAGGTAAGGAGGACTGATTTCACAATCAGAGTATCGAAGGAATGCCATTCTTTCGATATAGGAGCGGTACCAGCAGAAGCTCGCACAAGGGTACCCAAGATATGTTGATTAGAAAAGATAAAAGACATATATTTGTGTATCCCAACCAATCTATTTGCTGTGACCTCCCTTACAATATTAAATCAGGGAGTTTCATGATCAGGGAAACTCAGGGATAAGGGCTCTCCCCTTTAAGGGTTAGAGGTATCACACCACCAGCCCTTTACGAAATTTAATATTGTAGGGTAAATGGAAACCAATTTCAAATAAGAATATTGATGAAATATTATTCTATCAATATAGGATTGGGTTCAGCAAATACCTGAGCAGGGATACTCAAGATATATTGGAAATAACTACTAGTATAATATATACGTTAGTTTTCCATCTGCCGTATATACTATACTGTACTGCAAATATACTGACTACCTGTATAGACATATACTGTAGTTCAGCCGGCATGTTGCCGGAATAGCTAGCTCTTGCCGGAGCATTTAGCATGCTAGATAAGAGAGAGAGAGAGAGAAAGCATGGAGTGAAGGCTATCTATTACTGTGTATGTATACAGTAATAAAGGATGTAAAAGTCTAATTTTACTGCCTTTCTCCGAAAAGGAGGTTCAAATGGAAGGGGAGAATGTAACTTTCAGGCTTCCATCTAGTCACAGTACTATTGCCGGCTTACCACTGTAGGCCAGCCTCTGGCAGCACTAATACAGTCGGCATGCTACCGACTGAATCAGTACCTTATCTTTGCCGGTCTACTGCCGGCCAGAGCAACACGCCGACAACAGAAGTTGTGGCCAGCAGTTCAAGGGAGAACGGGAGAACCTTGGTGACGAAAGGGACCTCCCACCCACAGCCATCATGGCCGCTGGAAGCCGTCAGTCGCCGACAGCCGTTAGCCGAGGAGAGGGGTCTGGCCGGCTCCGGCAACCCACCGACAATGGTAAGGTTGCAGGACGCCGGCTCAGGAAAGACAATGGCTCAGCCATCGTAAAAGAACAGAGGGGGAGGGTGGGGAAGGGTCCTATATGAGGTATGGGAAGGGGCCGGCAATGTTGCTGGACCTACACACCTGGAAGAAACTCTGTTTCAGTACCGGTACAACCCCAAGTGGCAGGAGAATCTTCTATTCTCCAGCTTAGGAGGTGCTAATACAGTTAAGGGGCGGCAGTCCATGCCGTTCCTCTCAACAAGGGAGAAACAGAGTTCCAATGCTGGCACCATCCTAGGCCACAAGAGTATACTGTACTACTCTACAGCCTAGGGTCTGCGAGCATAGGACTAGTCTACCAGACCACAGGGAGAAGGTGGCGGCATCATGCAACCACTTCAGGTATAATATAGGGAGGGCTAGCCTCCTATGCCGGCAGTTGAGCCGGCAGGGGAATGCAATCACCCCGCCGACCGACTGCCGACAAAAGACTAAATACTCTGAGGTTCTGATCGAATCCCAAAACTTGCCGTCTGCTGTTAAGGGATGAGACCGAAAAACTCTAGGCTAGTCATGCTTGAATTCGAAATTCAAGGGCCGACGCAGAGAGTTGTAGCCTAAGGCTACTCTCAGAGGGAAGAGAGATTACCCATAAATCTCTATTCGAGACTAGTAACGGCTATTGTAATTCCAGGAGATATCAATCTCCAAAGAAAGATAACCGATACACAAGGGTAACCGGGGAAATGTTGAAAGTATATGTTGTCTAGGTTGGGTACTTAGACAAGGCGAGAACTCGGTTACCTAAAATCACCAAAACTCTGACATATACGATCGACACAGAAAAGGGAAAATTATGCATATAAATATCTTTACAATATAAAATGCCTAAATAACCTTCATAATAACAATTAATGCTATTAAAACCGGAAATGTCGTTCTGCTAACTAAATAACACGTGCCCAATGAACGACTGCGCCTATGGCGACACCGGTGACCGGCGTAGATCCAAACACAATAATTACACTAATTTCATTGTGTGGCTGGAACTAAAATACATATTGTAAAGAATAAATGCTCAACTTTCTGGATGGAGAAAGAAGCCGTAGAAAGCATAAAGATTCCCTTGAAATCGATCGAAAATGTCAGATCAACAGGGAACACCACCGTAGCAAGTCGCTACAAATAAAGGAATGACCGCCAGAGGGAGTTGGCGCGGTTGTGATACGATAATAGTAAGGGAACCAGTGTAACCTCTATTGCGGCTACCCTTCTAATTCTGCCACGTATCCCCCTCGAAGCGTAAAGGCTATTCGGGGTGCAGATTGCCATGTGGCGTGTCAAGAATACGTCCCCTGATTATATACGATACCCTTGAGAGTAATCTTAAGGGTACTCGCGCCAGAAGTTAGAATTCTGTGAAACCTTTGATTTGATTCTCTGGGAATATCACTTTAGTTATACTATATACCCTTGGGAAGCTACTAAAGGAACCTTCCATCAAGACATCATGGCTTGAGCCCAAAAACAAAATTTGTATTAACATTGTCTTTACATTGCAAAAGCCTAGCCTATACACAGAGGGTTTTATAATGTAGCATTCGTCTTTTACTACAGGTATGAGATGAATGAATTAAAATTTGCCATACTTTTATCGAGAGGTCATCTTATACGTGGAAATAAATGGTATTTACATTTATTTACACATCCCTTAACAGGTATCGTAGTCTTGTATAGATTTTGTTATGATTTTGTTTGATATCAATCGTTGGGAAAGAAGTAGCAGTAGTTCCCAGATTGCCCACTAGTGTTTTTGGCATTCTATTCAGTGTATTTTGATTCCATCCATGCTTACAGTTATCTTTGATTTTTGTGTGTCTCATTTAATCTGTATTCTTTAATCATGTTGTCCAAGGGGGAAAAACGAAAGTTTGTTAATCTCAGCTGCTCAATTTGATGTTAACTCAGGTGTTGGCCATATATATTACTCATGTACTGTATATAGTTTGGTATGATTTTGCTCAATTTTATGCTTTAGAAAACATATTTTCGATATAACAAACAAGCGTAATACCGGACAGCCTCTTTCCCCTATTATTCCAATATTGTGAGGTTCTACTGTTATAAAAGAAAGAAATGCACATAACTAAAAGAAAATGCAAGCACATCAATAACAGCTGATTATAAGTGTTAGTAAATATGCTATTAGGATTCTGTTTTTGCTAAAAATGTGATCATATGATGGTACAGTATTTATTCCATGTGTTGATTATATAGGGTGTCTTAATTTTTTGTTTTGTTATCCTTGCAGATGACTATAATTTTAATCTTAATTCTATATTTTCAGTTATTTCATTATGAAGTACAACTGGAACATTTCCATATAGTGGGAACTCTTAGTAGAACTCATTCTGTAATTGGGAATTTACTATTGGAATATGTTACCCAGAAAAGTACTGTATGATATTTTCTGTCTCTTATCTGGAGGTCTTACTATACAGTAGTACCTTGGTTTATGAGTTAAATTTGTTCTGGGAGCTAGTGTGTGACCTAAAATGGTGCAATTTTTCCCATAGAAAAATTAAGGAAATTCACTCGAAGCATTCCACAAATCTATAAAAACATATATACATTGATTTTTAAATATTTTGTAACAGTAATACAGTAATTATTTAAAAATTTATAATTCCTAACAGCAAAAATTGATAGAGATTAATCATTCATAATGATCAATAGGAATAATTGGTACCTTTGAGGAGAATCATGGCTGGTGTGAGTAAAATGAGAGAGGAGGAGAAGGGGGTTAGCCTACTGCTTGGAAGGCAGATCTCCCTCCAAGAGAAGTTCTGGTGAAATATTGGGACTTCTCTCTCTACAACAACATTCACTATCACAAACTGAGTCGCGTAATTTATGCTTTATGAAAACTTTATCTTTTGATATTGACAAATTATAATGTATAGCTTTATTTTTCAATTGCAGGTTGTATTACCTGAACTAGCAACAATAAGAATCGTAGCATATGAAGAAGGAGGTAGAGCGTCCCTGGGTAATCGTGTTCTTCCAATTGTTGGCCTTAGACCTGGATATAAACACATAACACTAAGAAATGAAGCTGGGCAGCCACTGGGTCTCTCAACCCTGTTTGTTCATGTTAAGGTGAGATATCTATAGATTTTATTGATGAAGTAATAGTGAAGACTTCATTAAAGTATACTCATAAATAATTTTCAAATTTCAGTGGACGTTCAATTTTTGTCTAATTTGTCTTCAGTGTATAAGTGTTTGAAAAGGTTAAGTAAATCAGAGCTATGAGAGAACTATTACTGATATTTAAGTTGAAAGTAAGATGTCTTCATTGCCCATGTGCAGCAAGTGACTCAATTAAGTCAATTAATTCATTTTACATTCTTTGGAATGAAATGTGAATTAACAAATATGTGCTCTCTCTCTCTCTCTCTCTCTCTCTCTCTCTCTCTCTCTCTCTCTCTCTCTCTCTCTCTCTCTCTCTCTCAAAGAAGAAGAAGAAGAAGAAAGGACACATCAAAATATAACAAAAATCCAAAGTACTTTACTCCTATGCAAAAAAAGATGAATAAAAGGAGATTAGAAATAGGCCCTCTAAGAATTGAAGGACGGTTAACGAATAAATAAAAAGAAATATGCAACATAGCAGAAAAATATGAAAGTGAGTTCACACCTAAAATTGTGAATGAGAATAATGAAACAGAAACGAAAGAAGAAAATGTTGAATATCTAATGGATATAGATATTAATGAAGCAGATATTGTGCAAGCTATAAGCAAAATTAAAAATGGATCGGCGGCCGGACTAGATGGAGTTCCTGCGATTTTGATAAAAAAAAAAACTGCACACTATTGCGAAGCCGCTTGCAATACTGCCAAGACCAAGTGTAGATATGAGCGAGGTATATGTTAAACATAAATTAGCTTATATAACCCCTATTTTCAAAAGTGGATCAAGACTAGAGGCAAGCAATTATAGACCTGTTAGTCTAACATCACATATTATGAAAGTGTATGAAAGGGTAATAAAAAAGAAAATAATGAATCATTTGGTTAAAAATGATATGTTTATTATACTGTAGGTCAACACGGTTTTGTGCCCGGAAAAAAGTACACAAACCCCAACTGATAGCACACTATGAAAACATATACAAAAACATGATAAATGAAAAAGACACAGATGTGATCTATCTAGATTTTGCAAAAGTCTTTGACAAGGTAGAGACCATAATATATTAGAGAAAAAAATAAGAAAACCTAATATTGTGGGAAAGGTAGGAAAATGGTTAAAGGAATTTCTGCAAAACAGAAAACTGGTAGTGGTTGCAAATGACGAGAAATCAGATGAAGCACAGGTAATATCTGGCGTGCCACAAGGTACGGTGTTAGCTGCACTGCTGTTTGTTATTATGATATCAGACATAGACTGTTATGTTAAAGACTCTGTAGTGAAGTTTCTCTGATGACACAAGAATAAGTAGAGAAATTACTTATGTTGAAGATAGGAACACACTACAAAGAGATCCAAACAAAATATATGAATGGGCGGAGATAAATAGGATGGTATTTAACTCCGTTAAATTTGAATCGATAAACTATGGAAACAGAGAAGGAATGATATGTGCATACAGGGGACCTAATAACGAAACAATCACAAACAAGGAAGCAATTAAAGACCTTGGTGTAATGTTACACAGGAATATGTTATGCAACGACCAAATAGCAACACTGTTGGCTGAATGTAAAGCAAAAATGGGAATGATATTCAGACACTTTAAAACAAGAAAAGCTGAACACACAAATATGCTTTACAAAACTTATGTACATAGTACACGAATACTGCAATATGATATGGTACCCACACTACCAAAAGGATATTGCACAAATAGAGAGTGTACAAAGGTCCTATACTGCTAGAATTGAAGAAGTTGATGACCTTGACTACTGGGAAAGACTGTAATTTTTAAAATTATACAATCTAGAAAGGAGAAGAGAATGCTATATAATACAAGCATGGAAGCAAATCGAAGGAATTACTGAAAACATCATGGAGCTAAAAATATCAGAAAGAGCAAGCCGAGGTAGATTAATAGTGCCCAAAACTATACCAGGAAAACTAAGGAAGGCACACAGGACAATAATCCACTACGCACCAGCATCAATAATGCAGTGAATATTTAATGCGCTGCCTGTTCATCTAAGAGACATATCAGGAGTGAGCGTAGTTGTGTTTAAGAATAAGCTCGATAAATACCTAAGATGCATCCCAGACCATCCAAGACTGGAAGATGCAAAATACACCGGAAGATGCATTAGCAACTATCTGGTGGATATACGAGGTGCCTCACACTGAGGGACCTGGGGGAACCCAAACATAGAATAAGGCAATAAGGCTCTCTCTCTCTCTCTCTCTCTCTCTCTCTCTCTCTCTCTCTCTCAAGAACCAAGAAGAGAGGGAAACATGAAAAAGAGTACAAAGCTGGAACATTCTAACTAAAACTCTGGCAACTCATGACACCCTCAAACCAAGTGCATTAGGAAACTTAGGGTTTAAATACCTCATTTAAGGAGCCTTCATGTAGGAATAAACAAAGTACAAAGTTCAGTTATCATAATAATGTTATTTGGTTTTTCCAAGAAAAAAAAGCGAAAATTTATCGCAAATCATTGGGAGCTCATAACCTAAAAACATACTTATTCCTACTTTGGTACATTTTTCTCAGTTATTTATTGTTCAATTTTAGAGAAAAAGATATAATGGAAAAAGGGAATAAAAATACCACAATTTGGTTTGACAGAATTTTGATTTTCCTTTTTCTCTTTTTTTCATGATTATTTTACATCTAGATGAAGAAAATTAAGAAAAATTCATTAAAAAAAGGAAATTAAAAATTTGTTACACAGAATTATTTGGTTTATAAAGAAATTTTAATGGTATAATTTTCAATACAATAGGTGTCATATTAGTGGAGAAAAATGTACCTAAAATTTTGAAAAATCATGAATTTTGCTGATAAATCAAAATGTTTTTGATCAAATGACTTGAAATTTTTATGTGATGAAGGCATTATATATGTCTAAAACATATATAGGAATGTTGTATTTTGAATAAATAGAAAAAAAAATTGCAGGACATAACGGACGGTCCCCTTAAACACAGTAGACCAAGAACAATGTAGAACCTTTAAAAATCCTCCTACAGCAAATAGAGGAAAGTTGGCAGAAAACTTAGATAATGCAGATAAAAGTAAAATTAAACGCTAGTAAATCTGGGAAACTAGCAAAGCCACAAAGGAAGAGAAAAAAAGATAGAAAATCTCCTCAGAGTGGCACAATTCAATGCTCAGTCAGTTAGAAACAAAATGGAAAACTTCAGGACAATTATAGCTAGTGAGGAACGAGATGTCATAGGCATTGCCGAGACATGAATTCAAGAAAAACAAAGGATTTTATCAGAGAATTCGAAATCCCAGGTTTCAAGCTTTTCAAAAAAGGTGGAGGGGTAATGCTCTATGTTAAACCCCATAGAAATTAAATTAGAAACCAAATGTGAAGTGACAGGTGCAAATGTCAACACCATAGAAAATAACTTGTCTATACTAGTAATATACAGACCACCACATCCAACACAATTACAGGACGAAGAGCTGTATAGACAACTTGGACAAGAAGTTAACAATAAGCTAGCTATTCTAATGGGAGACTTCAATGCAGCCGTAAATGGGACACTATGAATTCTACATCAAACACAGAGAGACAAAGGATACTAGAATTTTTCAACAATGAATTCATCAGTGAGTCGATAAACCAAGTAAGGGAAACAACATACTAGGTATTGTGTTAACAGCAGAAGAAAATTTAGTATCCAGTGTTTCAGTAGGCAAAAATATTAGCAAAAGTTACCACAAAATAGTTGGGTTTCAGTTTAATATTCCTCATTTAAAAGAAAGGAAAATTATAGAAAAAGCTAGACTACAGACGAAGAAACTGGATAAAACTGAAAGAATACACCAAGAATTCAGAATACGATGAAACAAGGAACATAGATGCACAATGTGACTCCTTTGTAGAAATGTATAAAGAAAACAAGGGCTAAATGTATGCCACATAGAAAAATTTTACCAAATGAAATCTCCCAACCTAAGTGGTTCAACAAAGAAATAACCAATGCAATAAGAAGTAGACAGGAAACATAAATCAAGGGGTCCATAGACTTCATTTCATGAAATTTCTGAGCACAAGAAGTTAAGTCGAAAAGTAGATAAAGTAGTTAGAAAGGCCAAGATCAATGAAGAGAAAATTGGCTTCAGCTAGTAAAGAAAACCCTAAAGAATGTGTTGTATATGTAAACAGTAGAAAACAAATAAAACCAACTTTAATCCATTAAGAGACTCAGAGGGTAATCTTATAACAAATGATTTGGAAAAAGCCAAACTGATGAATGTATATTTCACAACTGTATTCACCAGGAAAGAATCAGTGACCCTCCCCAAACCAGCTATGAAATATGAAGGGCCACAACCATTAAATAGAATCACTTTTACAGTGGATGATGTCAAAAAGAAAATAAAAGGATTCGGTAAGTCTAGGGCACTAGGTCCAGATGATACTCATCCAAGAGATATTATAGAACTAGAAGAAAAGATAACCCCACACCTTTACAAAATGTCCTGAAAGACAGCAAAAAAAAAAGAAAGGCACCACAGGGATGGAAACTAGGCAATGTTCCTCCATTCTAGAAGAATAACCGTACAACTAAAACCCTGTGAGTCTAATCTTCTGATTGACAGCTAACATGATTTTAGAAAGAGATCATGTGTGACAAATCTTTTGGAATTTTTCCACAACATGTTTAGCATTTATGACAAAAGCAGGTCAATAGATATCATATACCCAGATTTTCAAAAGGCTTTTGACAAAGTTCCTCATAAGAAATTAATGGTCAAAATTAGAGCATTGGGCAAAATTGACGAGCCATCTGAATGGACCGAAGATTGGTTAACAAACAGATAACAGGAGTTGTAACCATTGGAGAATCTTCAGAGTGGGCAGCTGTAACAAGCGGAGTACCTTGGACCATTGCTATTTCTGATCTACATTAACAACATAGATTTAGGATTAACTATTAGGATAGCCAAATTTGGCGACAATACTAAACTAGGCATAAATGCTGTGAACTCAGATGTAAAATCCTTAAGAGAGGATCTAAGAAAGCTAGGAAAATGGTCCAGAAAATTGCAAATGCCTTTCAACTGTGTGAACTGTAAAGTCATGCACATAGGTACACTATTCTAACTTATTTCTCTTCTTGTTTTGTAAAGTTTATATAGTTTACATAGGAAATATTTATCTTGATGTTGTTACTGTTCTTAAAATATTTCATTTTCCCTTGTTTCCTTTCCTCACTGGGCTATTTTCCTTGTTGGGGCCCCTGGGCTTATAGCATGCAGCTTTTCCAACTTGGGTTGTAGCTTAGCAAGTAATAATAATGATAATAATAGGTTATAGTAACCCACGATTAGATTACAGTACTCGCTGCTGGATAATGAAATTGAAGTGTGGAGCGGGAGGAATATCTTAGTATTATTATCAGCAAGGATTTGAAGTTCACCAAATAGAGCATGAAAGCTGAAAAGAAAGCACAAAGACTAATAGGTTATATGAAGAGACAGTTCAAATACAGAAATGAAGACACTGCACTACAGTTGTACACATCACTAGTAAGACCCAATCTAAAATATGGAGTCCATTTCTGGGTTTCAAGTATTCAGAAGGATATAGATAGACTGGAAGCAGGACAAGCTAGGGCCACCAAACTAGTTCTAACACTACGGCAATTTGGATATAGACGGAGAATAGAATGTTTTAACTTATTTGATCTACAAACTCAATGACTAAGGGGACAGTTATTAGAGGAATTCAAAATTCTTAAAGGAATAGCAAATGTAGATTAAAACAATCTATTCACGCTTAGCACAAATCAGTCCAGAGGTAATGGATACAAACTGGAATTGAAAAGATACAACACCACTCAATGTGGCAATTTCTTTACATACAAAATAGCAAATACTTGGAAAAAACTTCCAGAGGATGTAATAACCAATAACGTGGAAACCGAAAAAACTTCCAGCGTATGTAGTAGACAATAATTTGGAAACCGAGTTCTAGAGCGAGTTAGACAAGATCGTAAGAACTCTCTCAATGCTTGAACTAAATCGCTCTACCAAAGAGCAAATGGAGTTTCTGCAGATGGACTAAAAAGTCTTTGAGACATCCAAAATCCTTGTAACTCTCTCTCTCTCTCTCTCTCTCTCTCTCTCTCTCTCTCTCTCTCTCTCTCTCTCTCTCTCTCTCTCTCTCTCTCTCTGTTTAGTTTAGTTTAGTTTTCAACATCTCTGATCTTAACACTATTCTTTTCTTCTCTATATTAACCAGAGCAAAAATCTATTGAGTAAAGTAATTGTTTGCATTCATAAACCCAATTTTATTTTTCATTATAATGTTAATGATGTTTTTAAATTTTATTCCATATCCAAAATTGTTGTTAACATAAAAAATTTATAGTCAAGAATTCTTATTTTTTCCTTAAGTATTATTATTTTATTCTTTTGGAAGCATATTTTGCTATTATTAAATTGGTTGCAATCTTCTATGAACATGTAAGTTAGCCAGTTTTATATATATTTTTTTTAATGTTAACCTTATTCCAGGTCGGTGATTATGTGCCACATGGCTTAAGCGATTTTGCTGAAGCCCTTGTCAACCCCATAAAGTACCAGAGTGAACAGGAAAAAAGAGCACAACAGTTAGCCATTTTCCAGGATGATGAGGAGACAGATGTAAGTTATATGGCACTTATGTACTGTATACAGTAATTTCTTCACAGTATTTGGAAGACTTATGGTATAACACAGTAAATTAGAGTTTCATAGTGTATCTTTCTAGGGAAATATGCTTTAGATTTATGTGAATTTGTATTTTAACGGAGGCATAGATAAACATGATAATTACCAGAATTGTAGTACTAACTAGAAATTTACATTTAGAATAAAAGTAAACTAATCTGAAAAAAAAAAAATTATATTACATTACATAACACCAATTTGGGCATTGCAATTGAAGTTCATATCTGGTTGAATGTGCAATCCTAAATATATTGTGTATGGTATATACTGCTATTACATGAATGATTCTTTATTAGAAAAATGATTTCATCACAAACCAGTTAGTCATGTACAGTGCACACATATATTTTTCCCTGACATTTCCAGATTCACCAGATTCCTGTTTGTCAGACTGAAGAAAGTAATCTTACTATGCATTCATCTTATGGATATTTTGGTATATTGTATATATCAGTCACAAACCTCACTTGTTCCGGCACTATATACAAACCTTACGCTCTTTACGTAGGAGTATTATTTCAGTGATAGCTGAAACTAGCCGTTAAAGCTTTTTTTAGGTGTAACTACCCTCCACTCGTTAGTGGATTGGGGGGCAGGGGTAGACCAGGAGCCTGATCACACCAGCGCTAGTAATACAACCGTCACTTTTTATTTCGGCGCAGTGGAGTACAGACTTTATCTTACTCCTGCAAATAAATACTTCCCTAATTTTACTGACTTAAAAAGCTAAAAATTTTCTTTTGACTGGTCTACTTGTGGGGATTGTAATCATAATGGTTTGTCCCAGCAATGAAGGGCGCCGTTGCGGCACCTTCATGTTGGCTGAGGAGACGGATACACACGGTCCCTGTTCTGAGTGTAGGGGTCACTCTTGCACACAAAAGTCTCCGTGCCAGGTTTGTCCGAAGTGGTTGCCCTCCCAGGGGTCAATGTTCAACAGGCGGCAGAAAAAGAAGACAGAGAGATTCTTCTCCTTCAAAATCTGCCTCGAAAGGAAAGAAACCTTTTTCATCGATCTCTGCCGGCTCGGCCTCACCACGAGGCCTCTGCTCGATCAGCTGGGAGTTGGTCAAGTACGACCGGTGCTCATGTGACTTCTGGACAACCCTACGTGGTGGGGGCCTTCGTTGCTTCCCCCTAGGGAAGCAGCGCCAGCTACCGCCATATGGCAGTTCATTTGCAGTGGCCTTCATTGGGGCTCGTGGGTTCCCCGTGCAAGGATAGGTTACAGGAGGCCTTGCGGTTGGGTACGGAGAGGGAGCAGACATCCTCCCCAGGGGTTTATTTCTATCTTCCCCCTCGAGACTCCGGAGGTCTAGGACAAGTACTTCTCGTATTGACTTGGGGGATCCCTTCGGGGTGAACCTGGGACTAGCTTCGGCTATGTCCCAAGAGCAGTTCATGAAGCCGACCTGGCTGGGTTCGCATAGAAAAACGAGAAACTGAGTGAGCTGCTTGGAGGTCTCTCTCCAGGTGTTAGACAGCCTTACCTTTCGAGGAAAGGTCACTCTCCACCAGGCGCTGCGTAGCCTTCCCTTCACTTTCCTTCGCCAGCTCCCGTTTACCAATCTCCTCGTCAGCGAAGAGATTTGCCGAAAGGAGCAAAAGGGGTTGAACACGGGAGAGACGGACTTCTCCTGAGTGGTCTATCCCTCGGTGATTTTGCCGAAGGGCACTGGATTCATCCATGTTCTGCTCCAGTTCATCGAAGCACAACTTTTCAGAGCTGGATGATGATAATGGGAGGCAATTGCCTGCAATTCCTCCCCCTCATCGTCGTGTCCATACGACACAACATAGCGCTATGCACTACAGTTGAGCTTCTTTTTACGTAGGTTCTCCCTTTCCAGCTTCACTTACATGCTACACAGAGAACTGCAATACCTTAATGAAAAGGGACATTAGGGATAAAAGCTCTAGCGGCGCGATTATTTCAAATACTCTGCGCTCCTTTACACTGGGAGTGCTTCGTGCCATTCACCTATCTCTCCAACCATCTCGTCCTAGCTCTCACTGTATGCTGTATATCCATTTACTCTGGTAAAAAAATTGCAGCTATATTTGAAATACAGTATATTGGATTTGGATTAAATTGGTGTTTCATTTAAATGTATCCAATAATAATGCATGTATTATTCACATTTTAGTATCACATTTTTAAAAAAAAAATAGCGAATCATAATCTTTTCCCTGCGTATTCTGCCGTCAACCTATATTTTCAGATCAAAATAACCCCGCTATTATTAAGGCATGATATCAAAGGATATTCCATATTTACTAAAAGAAACTATTATTACTTGATGTATCATTTTACAATTAGCATACTGATTTCAATGATTTATGCGAAATATGTCTCACATTTTATTTACTTGTACTTGATTTTCACAAAGTTAACTGAGTTTCATTCATGTTGCCCGGAGCATGATAGTTTATAGATTTTAGCTCTGTGGTGCTTGATTATAAAGCTTAGGAAATTATTTATTGCAGCTCCATCAGTGAGTATATTGTAAAGAAACTAAGATTTCATTTATCTATCTATATATATATATATAATATACATACATACACACACATATATATATATATATACATACATACACACACACATATATATATATATATATATATACAGTGATACCTCTACATACGATCTTAATTCGTTCCAGAAACTACTTCGCATGTTAAAACGATCGTATGTTGGAGCAAATATTCCCATAAGAATACATGGTAATTGATTTAATTCGTTCCTCAGCCTAAAAACCCATAATAAGTCCTTAATAAATGGCTACACATAATTACACAATACATTAATACAATGTCTGTATAATAAATACATATTACAAACCAAAAAAAAAGAATAATAATAATGAAATAATAAATAAAAAACGGGTTGTAATGTAACACTTTACCTTAGCGACAGGCCAGCGCAGGTGTAGGGACTTCTACGCAGGAGGAGACGGAAGATCAGCGAGGAGGTAGGGACGTTGGCTTTGTACGATAACATGTACGATAACTTACACTAACTTACACTACTACGTGAACTTTAACTTAACTTAGCTTATTTTTTTTTTCATTTTTATAATTTTATACTTTTTTTTTACATTTTCTTTTCCTATTTTTAATTTTCATCACTTTCAATCGATTCGGTCTTCCTTTTCTTTGCTTCACATTCTTTCTTTTCATCATGATCACTAGGGCCGTTTTAGTAGAGATTTTTTTAAAGAAACTATCGAGTGAAAGTTGCTTTGTACGGCTTTTAAGGATTTTTCTAAAATGCATTAAGCAAACATCATCGAACTGCGCAACAACATGGCAAACCTGAAGTTTCTGTGGGTGATGCTTGTCGATGAAGTCAACAACATGTTGATGATATGCCAACATCTGTTTTATTTCCGCCGTACCTAAGATTTGGCCTACCTCCTCGATCTCCTCCGACTCACTCAACTGCGCTTCGGAACTCATCATACTGCATGGCTTGCAGCTCCATGAGTTCCTCGGTGGTGAGCTCTTCATGATGGTCATCGACGAGTTCGGTGATGTCATCTTCATCCACCTCCAGACCCATGGACTTGCCAAGGGATACAATCTTTTCGACGTCTTCCTCGGCAGCAAGCACAGGTTCATTTTCAGGGCAAAAACCTTCAAAATCTCTGGGAGCAACAGCATCAGGCCAAAGCTTCTTCCAAGCTGAATTCAGGGTCCGACAAGTTACTCCCTCCCAAGCCTGATCAATGATCTTTAAGCAGTGCACGATATTGAAGTGGCTCCTCCAAAATTCACGCAAAGTTAAGTTGGTGCTTTGCGTGACATTAAAGCACTGCTTAAATAAGTGCTTGGTTTACAGCTTTTTAAAATTAGAGATGACTTGCTGGTCCATGGGCTGGAGGATAGGGGTGGTATTCGGTGGAAGATACAACACCTTGAGGAATTTGTATTCGTTGATGATATCATCTTCGAGGCCGGGGGGGGGGGGGGGAGCGGGTGCATTGTCCAAACAAAAGCAAGCACTTCAAAGGCAAATTCCTCTCCCTGAAGATACTTCTTGACAGAAGGGCCGAAAAACTACGTTTACCCATTCCACAAAGATATGCCTAGTAACCCAAGCCTTAGAATTAGAATGCCATAGAAAATGTAGCAGGTCTTTATTAATTCTATGTGCTTTAAATGCGCTAGGGTTTTCGGAATGGTAATTAACAGAGGCTTAATTTTGCAGTCCCCGCTGGCGTTGGCACAAAGCGCAAGAGTCAACCGATCCTTCATTGGCTTATGTCCAGGCATTTTCTTCTTTTCAGCGGTAATGTACGTTCGACTAGGCATCTTTTTCCAAAACAGACCGGTTTCATCACAGTTGAAAACCTGCTGCTCTACGTAACCTTCCTTCGCCACGATGCTTTCGAACTTTTTAACAAAGTCTTTAGCAGCCTTAGTGTCCGAACTCGAAGCTTCTCCACGACGAACAACCGAATGAATCCCGGTCCGTATCCTAAATTTCTCGAACCAACCTCGAGATGCCTTGAATTCCTCCGTCGTAGGATCGGCTGAACTCTCCCCCGCGTCACCCCGAGAGCGCACCGCCTTCAAGTCACTGTAGATAGCGCTGGCCTCCTCACAAATGATCGTTTCCGTGATCGTATCGCCAACAATCTCCTTGTCCTTGATCCATATTAACAAAAGTCGTTCCATCTCTTCAAGGGTAGGGCTACGACGTTTAGAAATAATCGTGATCCCCTTCGAAGGTTTCACTGATTTAATGGTTACTTCTGTTTTATGATCGTCGAGATCGTCGACATATTCCGGCCATATTGTTTAGTCAGATCGCTAACACGTACACCTCGCTCATGCTGCTCTATGATTTCCTGCTTTAGTTCTAATGAAAGCATAGACTTCCTCTTTTTTCTCACCATTGCTACTACTTCCTGAACTGAAACTAAGATTTCTGGGCTCAACCTGTGCCGGCCAGTGAAATGCTCCTAAAGCACCATTTCTAAGGAATATAACTGCTAAATTATTACCAGAGAAAAAATGCATAGGAATGCTAGGTTGAACTAGCTCGCTCACCTATTGGTGTCGATATAATCTAGGGCGTAATATGACCAGAGGTCTCGTACCATTTAGATATCTCCTCTTCAAAATCCTTCAATAGTGAGGTGCGGATCAACCTCCCCTGCCGTGCAGACTAGTACTACTAACTCAACCCACGCTTGCCCAGCACTCCTTTTTAGCACCAGTTACGATAAGTTGGTTCTGTTTACCTCGGTGTATTTTTGGATTACTTTTCCTTTTCTACGCATCGATGGCCGAATCTCAAGTTACTCCTTCGAAGTCAAGTACTTTATCCATGAGTTTTAAGCGTGAATGGGCAGTGTAGCCTTTGTTTTATTAATTCAGAAGTGATTTATTGTGAATAGCGTTCCCGATCTAACCGTTCATGGTTCCACGGTCCTGCCCTTTCTCGCTAGTTCGTTCGTTATTACTTTCATCATTGTTATTCGTTCGAACTTTTTAGGAGAATTTTACCTTTACACCGATTATATGCTTTCAACTTAGCGTATCATTATTATTATACTATGGTATCAGTGTTACGTATCATTAAGGCTTCAGTTATGTTGGCATGCCTGCCTTTGTGCATATAGTGGATAGCGTTCCCGCGGGGAACTGTTTTGCTGTTTTTTCTGGGAGCATTTCACTTTGATGTTATAATGATTATTAGTTTTATTTTCAACATAGTTTTACGTTTTGGTTCGAGTGGGACTCTCGCGTGCTCTTTATCTGTGTTACTGTTTGGTATCTACCCGCTTCAGTAGTAAGGTTGGTACCCCTGTTTTCCATCTTCCAAGATGACGTCATGCTTCCTCCCTTGCCACTCGCTCGAGTCCCTCTCTTGCCATATTAAGTTTGCATGCCTAGCCTTTTTTACATGATTACGCTTTTATTAATTATTTACTTTTAAGTATTTATAACAGTTCATATTGTTTTTATTGTCAAACTCCGTTATGATCATATTTTTGGGATTTCCCATGTTGTGTTGAGGGGATCTCCAGTTGGTAGCCCTGCCTACCACCACCTGTCCACGTGATTCCCCTGTAACCCCCCCCCCCCAACCCTCCCAGAGCACGTCTCTCCTCTTACTCGATGGTTGTTGGCTATGACAATACGGGCCAAGCATGCTTGTTCCTCAGTCTTCCCTCAACATTCCGACATATTGAGGACCGAGATTATCTCACGGGGTGTTACATAGTCTCATTCATCCCGGGTGGTTCTCGTCCCCCCCCCCTCCCGTCGTCTCAATTGGCCATCAGTCGGGGGAGGGGGAGGGTCGGGACCGCCGGGGACTATATCACGTGCCCTATCCATGTAATCGGGCAGTATACCTAACGCCTTCTTGGTATGGCTTTTGCTTTTAGCTTAATGGAATTAGGAATGAGACCTTATCTATATGTTAGGAGTGTCCCCATCATACGGTACCTCCTGCCATTTTCGTTCGTGACATATTATTAACCTACAATCATAGCATTCTACACGAATCATTACCTTCGTCCCGGTACGCCCGGTAGTCTCGTTGGTGGATCCCTTGGCTCCCCCAGCATTCTCCCACCGTACCCTCCCGTCATCAGACATTGGGACCTCCGGGCTTATAGTACTGCCGGATCTGATGACACTGACACAGTTTATGATTCCTACTCTCCCTACGGGAACACTATACTCTCACGGACGTTAATGTATAAGATCATAATAATGGGAGTTTTTTATTATATGTATTAAGGATGTAACTTTAAGTTTACTTTAAGTATTTCTGTTCCCAGCCCGGGACTATTATTTTTTTACTATTTAATCCCTTATTTATACATCCTTTTCTCATCCCCGGCTCTCCCGGGGTTCCCCTTGGAATAGTCTAAGGTTCTCTGCATGTTTAGTCTAAGACTGGACATTTTGCTTTAATTTCAAGGTCAGGATCCTCCGGGGTCCCTTCTAGAGATATTAAGAAGGTGTTCATAGACTATTCCTTTTTACAGGTGGTCCGCTGTCGGATGACAGCCTGCGCGGCCGTCCTTCACCAGCCCTGCGGACATGAGGTCTGTAGATCTCACGCCGACTGTGGGATTCAAATGGATGACCTGATAGTTTGGCACCCCGACAACTGCCTTGTCTGTTACGACCTTGTCTCCACCCACTCTTCGGAATCAGTGAGTCCTCTATAGGTCATTTGGCTACTTACATTCCTCTTGCCTTATATAATGAACCTTTGGTTATCATTTCTCAGCTCCGTCTCCCGGGTTTGCTAACCTTATCCCCGTTCTTTCAGAGTTCTCAAGCGGCTAAGACCACAGCAAGAGCCACCTTGAAAGTTTGGGTAGGCGGCTTCGCCCGTAACGTTAAGGCCAAGAAGCCTTACGTCCTTTCTGAAGATTACTGCAACCTGATCTATCCCAACGCAAAATCTTCTGCAGCAGTGCCTAAAGAAGTGGCAGCCCCTATTATTGCCGACATTACAGCAACCCTGGACCTTGCTCTCGATCAGGATACTGACCTCGGTGTCGACCCCGACCCCATTGAGGACAATGTTGCAGCTTTGAATTTGGACCTGGAACCCATGGTTTTGGACGAACCGGAGACAGGTACGGAGGTAGGTGAGGCAGGTGGGTCCAGTGCTAAGATCCCTCTTCTTAGTCCTTCTTTTTCTTCGGCATCTAATACTTCTTCCTTTCTAGGTTTTGATGAGAACCGTGAATCTACCCCAAGATCACACCCGGTTCCTCCCAAGGTTAAGTTTCAGAAGAGACCCTTAGTTAGGACTCGCAAGAATCCTACACTTCCCAAAACAACCAAGTCAAAGAAGACTTCCCTCCCCGGAGCCCCAAGTGGCTCAGCTAGCACCTCCTCTACTTCTCAGGACCCGGGAGTGCAGCCAACTTCCTCAGTTGCCCCGGCCAACTTCGACCCGGTGGCTCTCACTAATATGATGTCAAGGGTTGTCTCAGAACAGATTAGCTCAATGCTATCTGCCGTTACCAGGAGACTGGACACCTTAGAAGGAGGACTGCCTCAACAACAGCAGTTCCTCATCCCGGACGCCTCAAAACTCCCGCCTTTCACTAAAAATAACCCGTGGAAAATGGCGCTCCACTGCCCTTTCACTGACGGGATGTTGACCATTGAAGGCTTTGGAACCCGGCCCATTGAGGACTTTGAATTCTTCCCTCCCGGCCTTCAATTCCCCTTCCCAGGCTTCGCCCGGCTAACGGAAGAACTCTTGTCCGGCTAGATAAGGTCCCTAAGGAGACCGTTATCTTCCCAAAAGAACAGGCTCAGTCTGTTTGGGTTAGAACCCTGAACGAGTGGGGTTGCACGAACACCATGCTGACTCCCCACAAGAGCACATACACTATGTTTCTTGTGGACGAGCAGACCCCTACTCCTTGCGTCACCAAGATGGTGGACTTAGCTCTTCAAGCAGTGGCCGAAGACAAACCTTTGCCCCAGCTTCGGGAGACAGACCCTACATCTCTTCTGCTCCCATCAGATAACGAATGTTGGCTTAACATTCAGTCAACATTTACCTCTGGTAAGTTATCTGCTGATTGTGCGTCAACGCAATTTAGCGAACGACTTCCAAGACTTCCCGAAACCTTAATTCGACTCGAGTTCGAGTCCCGGTCTAGGTTTAGCAGGAGCCTAAACATCTCGACGATGGCGGAGATGTTTTCCCTCAACTTTGATGAGGAACACGCTTTTAAGGTCATGACAAAGGCCACCTTACAATCCTTGTTATCGGATTGTTATGACTTCTTGGTAGCCAGAAGACGTTGCTGTAGGCATGTTCTATCAGAGGCTACTATCCGCCATGAGCCGAATAAGCTCATTAAAGCCTCCGCTTGGGGTCCGGACCTGTTTCCGGAGGACATAGTCAACTTGGTGTTAAGCGAAGCTGCCAGGGTGAACCAGAGCCTCAAGGTCCGTTGGGGTCTCACTCCCAAACGGAAGTTCGAACAGTCGAACGTTCAATCCCGGGGCAGGAAAAGGCTACGTCCTTATAGCTCTACCCAGTTCCGCCAACCTCTCCAGGTAGTCCAGCCGGTCCCGGTTGCTCAGACCATCCAACCCTCCACCTCCAAGCCTCAGCGCCAAGAGGAATATGTTCTCGTCCCTAAAAGCCAAGTGGCTTCGAGTTCGTTCACCTCACTGGCTTATAACCCTGCCTATGAGTCCCGGGGTTCCTCTCAAGGATACCAGCGAGGCAGGGGCCTTGGTTCAAGAGGCTCCTTTCAGAACAGAGGCAACGGGAGATATTTCTCCCGTGGAAAGGGATCACGCGGAGGCCGTGGCGGAAAATCCTCCAACTACTGAGATTCTTCAGGTAGGAGGGAGGCTTTATGCGTTCAGGAGTCGCTGGAGGTTCTGTCCCTGGGCCTTCAGCATAATTTCCAAGGGCCTGGGGTGGAGTTGGATAGAAGGGCCTCCTCCACCGAACAAATTCCATCAACTCCCGACACCGGATCTGACCCTGTTTACCCAGGATCTATTGCGCAAGAACGCGATCAAAGAAACAAAACATCTGAAGTTTCAAGGTCGCTTATTCAGCGTCCCGAAAAAAGACTCAGACAGCCGGAGATTCATCCTCGATCTTTCCCGGCTAAACTTGTTCATTCAATGCGACAAGTTTCACATGCTTACTGTCTCACAGGTACGGACCTTACTTCCCCGTGGGGCCGTCGCCACCTCCATCGATCTTACCGATGCTTACTATCACGTTCCAATAGCGAGACATTTCCGCCCATTCCTAGGATTCAGACTAGGCAACAAGGCTTACACGTTTAAAGTGATGCCTTTCGGGCTCAACATCGCGCCCAGAATTTTCACGAAACTGGCGGAATCAGTCATTCAAGAACTTCGAACCCAAGGGGTCCAAGTCGTCGCATATCTGGACGATTGGCTAACCTGGTCAGACAACGTCGAGGATTGTCTTAAAGCGACAAATAAAGTGATCCAGTATCTTCAGTCTCTGGGATTCCAAATAAATTTCAGAAAGTCCCGCCTAACACCGGAGACCAAGTTTCAATGGCTGGGATTACAGTGGGACCTACGCTCTCACACCCTATGTCTTCCCAGGTCCAAGAGGATAGAGATTGCGAAGAACACCAAACGCTTTCTCGGGGGAAAAGATAACATCCAGAAGGAATCAAGAAAAGATCCTAGGATCCCTACAATTCGCTTCAGTGACAGACCTTCTTCTGAAAGCGAAACTGAAGGACTTAAACCGGGTTTGGTGCTCCAGAGCGAACAACAAATTTCGAGACAAGAAGACCCGTCTTCCTCCCATTCTTCGGGAGAGGCTTCTCCCATGGACAACCACCAAGAGCCTGTCGAAATTGGTCCCGCTTCGGTACCCTCCTCCAAAGATAGTTATCCACACGGATGCCTCCCTATCAGGTTGGGGAGGTTATTCCCAACACAGGAAGGTTCAGGGCCTTTGGTCCACAATGTTCCAACAGTTCCACATAAACGTCCTAGAAGCCATGGCGGTCTTACTAACTTTAAAACGCCTTTCCCCGGCCAAGAAACAACACCTGAGACTAGTTCTCGACAACGAAGTTATAGTCCGTTGCCTAAACATGGGGGGCTCCAAGTCGGGCACCATCAACCATGTGATGGTAGCAATCTTTTCCCTAGCAGCCTCAAACCAATGGCACCTATCAGCTGTCCATCTGGCTGGAGTTCGGAACGTTGTGGCAGACGCACTCTCAAGGACGACCCCGTTGGAGTCAGAATGGTCACTAGATCGTAAATCGTTTCAGTGGATCCTCTCCCAGGTACCGGACCTCCAGGTAGATCTCTTCGCGACAGAGTCCAACCACAAACTGAAATGTTATGTGGCCCCCAACCTGGACCCTCGGGCTCACGCCACAGATGCCATGTCTCTGAACTGGAACACCTGGGAAAGGATTTGTCTTTTCCCACCGGTGAACCTATTGATGAAGGTGCTGGACAAACTTCGAACCTTCAAAGGTCAAGT
This sequence comes from Palaemon carinicauda, assembly GCF_036898095.1. NCBI lineage: Eukaryota > Metazoa > Arthropoda > Malacostraca > Decapoda > Palaemonidae > Palaemon > Palaemon carinicauda. Next base: position 66,475,522 of record NC_090730.1, on the reverse strand, counting down.
AGCCCTGGTGGCCCCCAATTGGCCCAAGAGCAATTGGTTTCCTCTTTTACTGGAGCTGAGTCTCCGCCCTCGCCAGATTCCCAACCTGACTTTGACCCAAATAGTACAAACGCGCACTGTGTTCGCTTCCTCAAACATTCGGAACGCCGTAACTTTATGGACTTCATGAAGTTTGCGGCCCACAAAGGGGCTAATATAGATCCCCAGAATACTTTATTCTTAGAATCAGATAAGAGGGACTCCAGTCTTCGTCAATATGACTCAGCGGTCAAAAAACTAGCAAAGTTTTTGAAGGATTCTAATGTTGTCTTTATGACATTAAACCTTACGGTTACCTTTTTCAGAACCTTATTTGAGTCAGGTTTGGCAGCTAACACTATTACTACCATTAAGTCTGCCTTGAAGAAAATTTTTCTGGTCGGGTTTAATATAGATCTAACAGACTCATTGCTAGCTTCAATTCCAAGAGCTTGTGCAAGACTGAAACCATCCATTCGTCCTAACTCGGTTTCCTGGTTTCTCAATGATGCCCTCAAACTGGCGTCAGGAACCATCAACGACTCATGTGAGTATATACCTCTACTCAGAAAAACTCTATTCCTTATGAGTTTAGCATCCGGCGCTAGAATTTCGGAATTAGCAGCCTTGTCAAGAGATCTAGGCCACATCGAGTTCCTTCCATCAGGAGAAGTTCTCCTCTCCCCAGACAAAGTCTTCTTGGCCAAACATGAAGACCCTCAGAACAGATGGTCCTCCTGGAAAATTATCCCGCTCCCTCAGGATCCTTCCCTGTGTCCAGTTACCACTCTAAAGTCCTTTCTATCAAGGACTTCGTATAAGACCTCAGGACCCTTGTTCGTCAGAGAACAGGGAGGGACTATAACTTTAAAAGGGATCAGACAACAGATTTTGTATTTTATCAAACAGGCTAATTCTGAGTCTTTCCCTCACGTCCATGACATACGGGCGGTAGCAACCTCAATAGATTTTTTCCATCACATGAACTTTGCAGATCTTACTAAATATACCGGATGGAAATCCCCGTCAGTGTTCCGGCGGCACTATCTTAAACATATAGAGGCCCTTCAGCTCGCTACCGTAGCCGCAGGGAGCGTGGTATCCCCCGAACAAATTAATTCCTAATTAATTCCTGAATGTACTATGTCTTGCCATCTTCTTCCTCTTACCTGCCTCACTTACAGTTCCTACCTGAGTTCAGTTTGTTATGTCACACCCATGGGTGTCCCCATGTCTTAGATATTGTTTATCTCTATTATTAATTGTCATATTTACATTTTGTCCTGCAAACTGTATCTCTTTTATGTCCAGTTTTATATGGTTTTATCTAAGACATTCTGACCTCAGATCCAATTTTGATTTCAAGTTTTATTTTTACATTTTGTCATCCCTTCCTGGGATATTATACCCTGTCAGTTTTTGATGTTATAAAAGACTATCGTCTACTACTACAGTGAACCCTCGCTACTTCGCGGTTCGACCATCGCGGATTCACCACTTCGCGGATTTTTTCCATAACCCATATATATACAGTAATATATATATATATATATATATATATATATATATATATATATATATATATATATATATATATATATATATATATATGTATGCATGTATTTATGTATATATGTAGGTATGTATATGTGTATACATATAAATATATATATATATATATATATATATATATATACACACACACACATATTTATATATATATATATATATATATATATATATATATATATATATATATATATATATATATATATATATATATATATATCTAAAGTAGGAAGATGTGATGTAGTTCTAAGGGAAAAGTATGGGAAATATGTCTGGGTAATAAGCAAAGCTCCTACCTCCAGTTTGTTTCTTCATTATGATCAGAGATAAATGTAAACAAAACATTGGTTGCCATTTTTTATCGTGCTTTTTAGCGTGTTTAGGAAATGCATGATATAAAATCACCTTTAATATTTGTGCCTGTTTTAGTTTAGGGTACTGTAGTACATGCATTAAGTGTTCTGTACATTAAAGGGTAGTTTGTTAACAGTACTACGTACAAGGGAAGGTTTTAAAAGTGAATATACATGTTGAATAAATAGGTAAATATGGTGTCACTACTTCGCGGATTTTCACCTATCGCGGCCGCGACTGGAACCTATCTACCGCGATAAACGAGGGTTCACTGTACAACTCTTGATTAAACTACTGTTATGTTATGTTGATTTTAATTCGTTCCCTTATATTTACTGAAGTTGGGGTTCGGTTCTCTGGTACTATTTCAATGGCCGGCACAGGTTGAGCCCAGAAAAGGGATTTTGACGAAGGAAAAATATATTTCTGGGCGAGAGACCTGTGCCGCCCAGTGAACCCACCCTAGTTGCCCCCCCCTGATCAGACCCCAAACTTAGGGGTGCTATAGGGAGTGCTGGGCAAGCGTGGGTAGAGTTAGTAGTACTAGTCTGCGTGGCAGGGGAGGTTGATCCGCACCTCACTATTGAGGGATTTTGAAGAGGAGATATCTAAATGGTACGAGACCTCTGGTCATATTACGCCCTAGATTATATCGACACCAATAGGTGAGCGAGCTAGTTCAACCTAGCATTCCTATGCATTTTTTCTCTGGTAATAATTTAGCAGTTATATTCCTTAGACATGGTGTTTTAGGAGCATTTCACTGGGTGGCACAGGTCTCTCGCCCAGAAATAGAGTTTTCCTTCGTCAAAATTCCTTTTTTAGGACCTATGATTACGGAACACAGAAAACAACACGTGAAAAGGCAAGATAAAAAACTGTTAAAACTGAGCGAATAGAGGACAACCACACGATGCGCACGCGATGAGAGGACTGATCAAGGTGACGCTCGATTGGCATCCCTCCGATGTGCTGCCGTCTAGCAGCGTCAACAACAAACCACGCTGCACGCTTTCGAGAAAATTCCACGGGTAAGCGTATTGTTTACGTCGTATGTTGGAGCAACACTTCTTATGTTGAGACAAATTTGGTCGAATTTTACTTCGTATGTTGGAAAATTCATATGTTGGGACAATCGTATGTAGAGGTTCCACTGTGTATATATATATATATATATATATATATATATATATATATATATATATATATATATATATATATATATATATATATATAATAGAAAATCTATTTTTGGGTGAGATGGCCATGTCGTCCTGATGGAAGTTCCTATAGGGTAGCTTCCTAGGGCATATTACAACTACGGCGATATTCCCAGAGAATTTACCTTAAGGTGCCAGAATTCTAACTCCTGGAGCGAGTATCCCTCGTGAAAGGGATATCGCGACATATCAGAGGACGTATTCTTGACACGCCACATGGCAATCTGCATCCTGGACAGAGATTTCGTCTCGTAGGAGGGATTGGCAAGAAACGAATTCGGGAAAGAAAAAGGGGAGCTGCTCCCAAGGCTTCCCTATCCTCCGATTCGTATGCGTGCCTGGCGCCAATCCTGGCGCCATCTGTATTCCTTGTAGCGTACACGAGGTGCTACAGATACTGTATGTAGGGAGGGGTCCTACAGCCCTTTCTTAGAAAGGCAAGGGCGGGTCCATCAGGACGACATGGCCATCTCACCCAAAAATAGATTTTTCGCTTCGCTCAAAATCCGTTTTTTGGGCTCAAGCCATGTCATCCTGATGGAAGTGTACCAGAGCATTACTGTATCTGTGGATTCTCAGAACGTGCCGTACTCCCCGGATGTAATTTTTCCCGGTCGACTAGACCTAGAGACCTAAGATGTTACCGTTATACATCTTTTCAACTAACTATAAACCATGTTAGAGCTTCCTGCCCCCTACAGGGAAGAATCCTACTAGACTCTGGAAAAGTCTCGAAGAGTACATATACCTATGTATGAATACCAGGCAAGCTAATATAGTGGTCTCGCCCTATATTAAGTAAAGCATAGTTTGTAAAGAACCACTGCGTCAATATGAAATATCGACCAGTTCTCCGCACAATACTTGTATTGGACAAAGGTTTTATATCCGCATAGGAGGAAAACCAATGCAACATAGCTTGCATAAAGGAGCAATTCTATTAGAATTATCCCAGATAAGGTACATAGAATGAATGCTCAATTATACCAATAAATTGACACAGGTGAAGGAGACGCAAGGTTCTCAAGAACCAGATTATTGACAGGCAATAAATAGACAGGTTAACCATAATTATATATATATATATATATATATATATATATATATATATATATATATATATATATATATATATATATATATATATACATAAGAAGAGGATAACCCAAAAATTTAAGCATAAGTATGATAGTAAACAGAGCTTGTTTGTCTGAAAGAAAAAACATTAAATGCCACTTTTAAGATACCGAGGTATCAAAGTCATAAAAGCCTGTATTACAAATCAATGACATTAGCGTTAGAAACGCTCGGCACACATGTCTGCACTTATGCTAGGTTCACCTTCGGAAATGGAACAGTCTGCATGGGCAACACACTGCCCTCACTTAGTTTGTAGTACAGTATGTAACTACACACTCACCCTGGAATTAATCGTCCCAATTAAGACCACTGTTCCTCGCAGAGTTAAACAGTAGGGTTAACACCGCGACCCACTGCTACCACAGATCTCTTTTAGTTCCTCTACTTGCTTCGCATAGTGGCGAAAGAACACTCTGGAAGACTTCCAGCCAGTGTATGAACGGAGATGTTCAAAATCCATACAATTAAAGAAATTTAAGGATGAGGCAACTTTCCTCGGATCGTGACCTGCGGGTGTATTGTCAGGATCCGCTCTGCGAATAAATATGTGATTTTCGCTCTGAGTTGATTCAGAGATAAATTTGAGCCTGATGTTTCTCCCCTGAATAGTTGACCACCCTTGAAGTCTGAAGTTCTATGAAGATAGACCTTTAGGCATTCTACTGGACATAGAGATGCATCTTCTTTCAGAGGGCAGATTCTCCAGGGACCCCACCTGTTGGTGGGTAACTCATTCTTGGCGAGAAACGTAGGATCCGGAAACAGGTTCAGTTCTCCCCCATCCAGGAACTGAACACGACCTGCCTCTCTCGAGAGGCTACAATCTCACTAACCCTGGCCCCGGACGCGAGTGCAAAATAGGAAAATAACTTTTTGTGTCAAATCCTTTAACGCACACTCTTCATTGCTCAACAGAGAAGCGAAATGAAGAACTTGTCTAAAGACCATGAAATGGGCTTTGGAGGTGCTGAAGGTCTGAGCCTAGCACAGGCTTTCGGGACTTTATTAAAGATCTCGTTACCTAGGTCGACCTGGAAGGCATATAGAATGGGTCTTGTCAAAGCAGCTTACACGCTGAAATCGTGTTAGCTGCCAATCCTTGACCATGGAGGTGGAGAAGAAAGATAAGCAGAAGTCTGTCAAGATCTCCTGCGGATTCTTCGCCTTGACAAAAGGCCACCCATTTTCTCCAAGATGACTCATATTGCCTTCTAGTAGATTTGCACTTATATTCCTCAAGGAAGTCTATGCTGGCTTTCGAAATCCCGAAACGCTTTCTCACCGCTAGGGAGAGAAAATCATGAGCTGCAGGGTCCGGGTTTTCTGTAATGAAGCGCAGACAGTTGACTTCTGGACTCGCTGGGTCAGAACTGGATCTGGTAGCGGTACAAACTTCAGCTACAGTTCCAATGCCAGGAGGAACCACACGCTGTTCGGCCACTTGTGGGCTACTATTGCCGCTACCCCTTGAAGGATCTCAGTTTGTTGAGGACCCTCAACAGAAGGTTGTGAGGAGGGAACAGATAAATCTTGGACCATCTGTTCCAGTCGAGGGACATCGCGTCCACTGCTTCCGCTAAGGGGTCCTTGTACGGGGCACGTACAGGGGCAACTTCTTGTTGTCTTTCGTCGCAAAGAGGTCTATCTGCAGTTCTGGGACTGATTCAGAATGAAGGAGAATGATCCTGCGTCTAAGGACCATTCCGACTCTATCGGTGTGAACCTGGATAGAGCGTCCGCTGTCACATTGCGGACTCCTTGAAGGTGAACTGCCGACAGGTACCACTTCTTCTTTTCCGCCAATCGGAAGATGGCCAACATCACCTGGTTGAGAGGTGGTGACCTCGATCCTTGTCGATTCAAGTATCTCACAACTACCTCGCTGTCTATCACCAACCTTATGTGGATCGAGTGACGCGGGGAGACTTTCTTTAAGGTAAGGAGCACTGCCCTAGCTTCTAGAAAGTTTTATGTGAAAGGTCTTGAATAGCTTGGACCAAGTCCCCTGGACTTTTTTCCGATGAGAGTGACCTCCCCATCCCTCCTTCGAGGCGTCTGAGTGAATCGTCACCGACGGGGGAGGTGGCTGAAGAAGAACCGACTTCTTTAGATGTCTGGCTTGGGACCAAGGCCTGAGAAGAGTACTTAGCCAAAGCGGCTGGTCTTCTCAGATCTCTTCGCGCGTTTGATGCATAACTTCTCCAAACTCCGATTGCATCCTTTAGCTGTGCTCTTAGCACTGGGTCTGTCACCGAAGCAAACTGGAGAGAGCGCAGTACCCTCTCCTGCTCGCGTCTTGATATCCTTTCGGAATCTAGAAGTCTCTTGACAGAACCCGCTATCTCCTTCCTTTTCTTCGCCGGGATGGAGAAACGGTGTGACAAAAGGTCCCAGTGGATTTCCAGCCACTGGAACTTTTGAGATGGAGAAAGTCGAGACTTTTTCTGTTGATCTTGAAGCCTAGGTACTCTAGGAACTGGATCACTTGACTGGAAGCTTGCAAGCATTCTGTCTCGGATGCTGCCCACACCAACCAGTCGTCCAGGTAGGCTACTACCTGAATTCCTTTTAGGCGTAATTGTTTGAGAGCTACGCTCGCAAGCTTCGTAAAAATCCTTGGGGCTATGTTTAGCCCGAATGGCATGGCTCCGAAGGCGTATAGTCTTCGTTGTAGCCTGAACCCTAGGTAGGTGGAGAGTCGATGGCTAATTGGAATGTGCCAATAGGCGTCTGACAAGTCTATAGAGACGGAATATGCCCTCTTGGGCAGTAAGGTCCTCATGTGTTGCAGTGTTAGCATTTTGAATTTGCAATTCACTATGAACTTGTTGAGTGGCGACAAGTCCAGAATGACTCTGAGCTTTTCCGAGTCTTTCTTGGGAACACAAAACAGCCTCCCTTAGAAATTGATGGGCTTCACCCTTCGGATCACCTTTTTTCTCCAACAGTTCTTGAACGTACTCCTCCATAACGGGGGTGGAGTGTTGGAAAAACCGAAGGCACGGGGGTGGAGTGCTGTACCAGCTCCCGCCCAGTCCATTCTTGAGTAGGCTGTGGGCCCAGGGATCGAAGGTCCACCGATCCCGAAATTTCAGAAGTCTCCCTCCTACCGGTATCACCTCACTTGGACTGCCGTCCTGAGGTCTTGCCTTCCTGACCACGACCACCCCTGAATCCCCTTCCCCTTGAGGGGCGTCTAGACGAGCCTCTGGCTGCTCCTCTAGGCTTTGCTCGAAAGGAAGTAGACTGCCCTTCGAACGCTGGGGTGAATGCCGTGGACTGCGTCGACACGGCCTGGGGTACCCACTGAAAAGTGGTCGGGGTTTGTGCCACGATCTGGGGCACTGGGGGCAATGGCAATTGCAGTTGCTGTTGCTGTCTAAGAGGCTTGGCTGGCCGAGACGGTAGCCTAGTCCTCATAGTCTTCCTCTTTGGTTGAGGACCCTCATCCGGGGAAGACTTTCTTTTGATAGTCAGGCCCCACTTCTGGAGAAGGTTTCTATTCTCCAAGGCGGCCTTATCAACAACTTCTTTGACCAAGTCGGTAGGGAAAAGGTCTTTTACCCAAATGTTGGAGGAGATTAGTTTCCTTGGCTCGTGCCTCACCGTAGCCGAGGTAAACACGAACTCCCTACAAGCTCTCCCTGCCTTGACGAAGCCATAAAGGTCCTTCGTCACTGTGGCCAGATGAGACTTGGCCACTACCATGAACATTTCATGGACCTTGGGGTCACTTGCCATCGTCTCGAGAGTAGTCTGAAGAGACATTGAGGCAGTCAGTCTTTCTTTTGTATCGAACTCTCTTCGCAAAAGAAAGTCAGACAGCTTAGGGAGGTCCTCGCCGAACTGACGTCCGGCAATATCAGCCTCCAACTTTCCAACTGAGAACGTAAGATGGACGTCCTTCCAGTCTTTGTGGTCCATAGGCCGGGCCAGCGACAAGGGTTTACACTCCTCTAGGGAGGGGCAAGACTTGCCGGCCTCGACTGCTTTTAGTACAGCCAGAAACCCTTTCTGTAAAAAGGGGAAGGCTCTAGTAGGCGAGGACAAAAAGGAAGGGAGTTTCCTATTCAATGCGGCTACCTTTGAGTTAGAGAAGCCCCTCTCTTTCATCGAGGATGAAAGTAGAGCTTGAGCCTTAGCATGGTCCATCACTTTGACCTCCTTCGGCTCTGTCTCCTCCTTTCAAGCTGGTTCCTTCCTCAGCCGGACATAACAGTCCGGATATGATGCCTTGCTGGGCCAGAATTCCACCTCCTCTAGGGGAACTGAGCCCAGCTTATCCGAGATGACGATCTTTCCAGTCGTCATCGGCATGTGCTCAGCATACCTCCATGGGTTAGCATCTGAGCACAAGGGAAGGTCTTTCACATTGAGCTTTTTCTGGGGCCCATGTGATTCTGCAAGGCACTGCATTCGCAGTTCCATTGCAGCCGCCTTCTCCTGATTCTCCTTCTGCATTTGTTGGATCATTCCAACAATAGAAGAGAGGGCCTGTCCCAGCTCAACTGGGAGACCGGCCGATTGTAGAGGGAATAGGCTCCGGAATCTGAACCGGAGTAGCCGACACCTCGTCGACGTCTACCTCTACAACGTCTGGGGCTTGAACTTCATCCTGGGCTTCTGCCAGGAGGTCTTTCTCCCGACACCCGTCTACATCAGACATCCTGTCATCTAACTGGATGTCTTGCATCGCGACCGCGACTTCAGCATCCACCTGGATCTGAACTTAGGGGATCTCCTCTTGAGGCTGGGGAATCACTGCATCAGCTGATGCCTTAGGGAAAAGATACGCCCTCATCTTCTCACTTGGAAGATAAGGGCCAGAAGTGTTCTTTTGGAAGGACCTTACCCAGGTACGAAGCTTCTTCCTAGCTATATCCCTTGATTCCTCTGTCCTAGGGGAATTAAAGGTCTTAGTAATCAGGTTAGTGCACACAGTACCTACCTGAGGGTCCCAATACCGGAGATCATCCTTGGAGACAGCGTATGCTGCGTGTCTCCTACAAAACTCATGTCCGCAGAGGTTCTTGCTGCGGACGTTGCAGAAAGCACTTCCCCACTTCGGAGTGTCCTTCTGTAAAGAGAAGAAATTTCCATGAGTATCAAGTGAACTATGTATCACTGGATATGCATAGTATAGCATAACAATTCAGAAAGGAAAGACACACTCTTGTGTTTCCCTCACAACCCATTGCTGCAGCCTTCCAGATAATAAAATCAAATGGTTAATCTCTTCTAGAGTAACCAATGCAAAGTTTCCAGAGGAAACAGGTGGAGCTCACACCTAAGCAATGATTTTAAAATCCTGGATAATAGACAGGAAAGAACTCACTTTCCTATCTGTAGGGCAACAGCAAAGGGATGTGCGAGAAAACACAATAGTGTTAGAAGACACAGTGCTGTACCAAAACCCTTACCATAGTTTTCTTCTTACTGTATATGTTATACTGAAGAATACTAGTACAGTATAGGGGGATGCGTGCCGGCCGGCACACACCATAACTAGCTTTAAAGTATACTACTTAACAGCTATAAGGCGGCAGCACTCTGGTTCAAATGCATGTGCCGGTCGGCAGCAACTGCCGGCCGGCAACAGCCAATGTCGGCCGGCAATGGCTGCCGGCCGGCAACTACACAAGGTAGTACCCAGCTGCCGGCCACACTCTTGGTGACCGGCAGACAAGGGCTGACATAAGCCGGCCGGCAAAAGTACAAGACCGATGCCAGCCGGCAGCAAAAGAACCAGAGAACTACACCTGCCTCATAGGCCGGCAGCCGGGTCGGGTACAGCACTAGAAGAAAAATAGAATGGATGCCGGGATAAGAGTGTACACAACCTCCAAGCCCGGCAACCGAAAGAGTGCATATAAGGAAGGGGAGAAACTAATTCAGGCTTCCTGACCAATGCCGTCTGGCTCTACAGGCAGGCATGGATGAGGGACCAAGAGAGGTCCGGGCAGCACTCGAAAACATAAGACCCTTGCCGGCCGGCAAGGGGCTGAGTCAATTCCACATCCTAACCTATACTAGGTCCAGATGTAGAACGACGTACAGTACAGTAATGGCTAGGCCATTACGGAGAAAGAGGGGGAAGGGACAAGAGGGTCCTACCAACCTTGCTTTAGTGACAGATCACCCGCAGCCAAGAAACTTATCTTAGCCTAAGGGAGATCTAAGGGGGAAGGCCAGCAATACTTGCCAGCTCCCAGAGCACCAAAGCAAGGAAGGTGTTGCTACTCACAGGGAAAGAAACTTATCCTCCCCCGAGAACAGCAACAAGGACTAGTGTGGTAGATCACAAAAGAAGGAATCATATCCACAGAAACCTTCGGTAGTGACCTAAGGGGGCTAAGCTCCCTTTGTCTGTGTCAGGCCAGCGAGGGGGACTCTGCCCCAAGCCAGACAATACAGACTCAGACTAAAAAACTCTGTTGTTCTGTCCCTCTTGAACCATACTACAGGAACAGGAAGGTACAGTAACACCCCAGTATAGTTTTATCGAAAATAAATTCGGAAAAAACCACTTAGGGATAAGCCCAAGGCTTAAACAGAGGGAAAGGGATTGCATACCTTCTTCGAAGAAAAGAAAGCAACCGGGGAGTATGATAAAGTATACTAAGGCTCCATAAGCAACTAGCCTAGGCACCAAGAGAATCGATTACCTAAATCACCGAAACTCACTCGTATACTATCTTGGAAATATTCCACACAGTCTTAAATGTATAAAATATAGCCTAAAGCTTCAATAAAATTTTTATTACACTCGGAAAAACCAAAATCATGCATGAAGTACTAGGACCAAACGACTAGGCTACATGGCCTAGCGTAGGCCAGAATGGCGAATACTTCGCCAAATAATACTAAGCATGAAAGGAAATCCTATGTAATGCTAAATAGCTAAAATTTATTAAAGCAAAACAACCAGGAATGTCGCTCTGACTAACTAAATTTATACCTAGCGAGCGACAGCGTCCAGGACGCCTCTGGTAGGCTACGGCTCTTGTATCAAAGATTAATCCTATTGATCACTCAAAATTTTACCAAGAGCCTACATTTATACATAAAAGACATTATACTCAACTTATCAGAGGCCGACGAAGACGGAGAAGCCATGAAAAGTTGAATAAATCCAAGATTTGCGAGAAAAACAGGAAAAAACACTGAGTTGTTAAGCTACGCAAAAAGGAATACAGATGGCGCCAGGATTGGCGCCAGGCACGCATACGAATCGGAGGATAGGGAAGCCTTGGGAGCAGCTCCCCTTTTTCTTTCCCGAATTCGTTTCTTGCCAATCCCTCCTACGAGACGAAATCTCTGTCCAGGATGCAGATTGCCATGTGGCGTGTCAAGAATACGTCCTCTGATATGTCGCGATATCCCTTTCACGAGGGATACTCGCTCCAGGAGTTAGAATTCTGGTACCTTAAGGTAAATTCTCTGGGAATATCGCCGTAGTTGTAATATACCCTAGGAAGCTACCTTATAGGAACTTCCATCAGGACGACATGGCTTGAGCCCAAAAATATATATATATATATATATATATATATATATATATATATATATATATATATATATATATATATATATATATATATATATATATATATATATATATATATATATATATATATATATATATATATATATATTTATTTATTTATTTATTTATTTATTTTTGGGCTCAACCTATGTTGTCCTGATGGAACGGTTCTTATAGGTAGCCTTTTAAGGGATATTTGCTACAGTGATACAGTACTGCCAGAGAATTAAACCAAAGGTCTCCAGGATTCCAACTCCTGGCGCGAGTGTCCAATAAAGGATATCGCATAATATCAGGGGACTTATTCTAGATACGACACATGGCAATCTTCACCCCAAATAGATTTAACGCTTCGATGTAAGGGGGAAGAGTGGCAAAGAAAGGGGTGCCGTTCTAGGTACCCGGGGGATCTCCTTCCCTATTACTACTGCGACGCCATTCCTATTATAGTAGCCTGCTAAGAGTGTTGTGGTCCCCCTTAGCCTGGTGTTTTTCTTGTTTTTCAGAATTTTCATTATGCAATCCCCAGCATCTTTGTAATCTAGAAAGTTGGGTATTAATTCTTTCCTGTGTAAAATTTTAGTCTCCCTTTTCACAGTTAAATTTCAATAATTTAAGTGTGTTTGGGTGAGCGTTGCTGAGACCGGAGGCAGCCATTTTATGACTGCTGTCGTCCGTTATATTCTCGCATATTATTTAGATAGAAGGGCTACACTTCCCGGTTTTAAGCTATTATATTAGCTAGTTAGGCAAATTATATATGATATGATATTGCACTCATGAAAATTATTCTTTCTTTATTATATGACTTACTTATTGTACGAGGGTGAGAGCCCCGGTGGTACCGATTACCTTTGCCTGGGCTCTTACCAGAGCAAGGCTACTTTTGCTCATCTATACGTTAATAAAGTAATTCCTCCTGTTTAGCTTCACCCTTATCGTTTCATCTCGGTTCGAATGAGATGTTACATTCTCTAGAATCTATAGACAAGCTACGATAATTATTCTCTCTCTGAGAGAAGAGGCTAAACCCTTCCTCCCTCCCCGAGTAACGCCGCCGTCATAAGTGGCAGCCACTGTATCTCTTCATTGCCGCCGAGTAGAACGATGTTCTTACTGCTTCCGGCTTTGATTCAGATAGTGACATACTCAGGGTGCCCTTGTCTTGCCGACGACAATGTCGTCAGCACAGGAAGCCATGCTTCCCCAGCTCATTGTTTGAGGAAGGCGGCATACCTGCCGCCATCTCTGATATCAATGAACTGTGAGACCCTCACCTCTTCCCCCTCTCTGTCTTTTAGTGACGACATGCCGTCACAAAATTCTTTCACCATATGCTAGGATGATTGCATTACCGGCTGGTATCCTGCCGGCGGCAGTTAGTTCTGTCGTCTCTGCCACCTTCCCCCTGACTCCCTTCCTTCACAGGAAGTTGATAAAATTGGGGGAAGATTGAGACGGCTTCTGACGGCTTCCGGTGGAAAACCTAACATACTTTCGAAAGTCCTCAGCCCTCTCTTGAGCTGCCATCCACATTCATTGCCGCTGACTTCATTGCTGGCGACAGGCCTTTTGTGGATGGGTGGGAGCCAGAATCTGATAGATTCTTCCCCTTCCATTGAAACTTTCATTCTGGTAAAGAGACAGTAGGCGAACTTATAAGCCCCCTACACTTCCAGCTGTTATGTTAATTCATAATAGTGGAAATTCTCCTTCCTTAATCTTTCTCTCTCTCTTTTGGTTAGCACAGTCAGGTACTAACCCAATACCGGCAGTGACTGCCGGCTAACTACTGTATACAACTATACAGTAGTACATATGTTTTCTAACATACTCTGTGTTTCCTATCGCAGTCGATTATTGAGACCATGATATTCTGTTGAGGCTGAGTACTCCCTCAACACCCAGATGGCTTTCCTTGATCATCAGGGACTTACAATACCTGAATGGTATTAATACAATACTACAGGTGGAGAATGTTAGTATAAGCTATTTACTAACTCTAACTCTAGTTTCTAGAGTTTCTCTACCTTGTATACTCCCTATCAGGGAAACTGAATATTAATACTGACGGAGATCTCAGCAATGGCCTGGGAGAGGAAATACAGATATGTGTCTTTTCTATTTCCTTTCAAGCTTACTATCCTAAGCTTCCATAAACAATAGTGATTACTATTGTTATCATAAACTGTTTGCTTTTATATCACTGATATAAAAAACAAATTCCTTTACAAGATGGCCAAACCTCCTGTCCCATTGGAACAGGATGAAATGGAGAATCCCTGTGGGCTGACCAGTGATCCTTTAGACACCATTGAAGGGGTCTCTGGTGGAGATGCCTGTGTGGAATGAACTTTTCTAACTAGGAGAGATAACCAAGAAGACATTGCCAGTGCCAAGCTGATACTTTGTCTTGGACAGGAACGAACGCACAACCTTTTTGAGCCTGCTGATGAGATCGTCTGATGGAAAGATTTGATGCTGCTGTATCTATCAGCATACCCAGATACTTCAACATCTGCTTGGGTCTGAGATCTGACTCTTCCCAGTTTATCACAATCCCCAGATTGCAGTAAAATGTAAGAATCTGATCTTAATCCTGTAGTAACTACTCTTTCAAAGAGACCAGGATCAACCAATCGTCAAGATGCATCAAAAAACATATCCCTCATGAATGGACCCAATCATCTACCAAGGTGAACACCTGAGTGAACACCTGAAGAGTTGTACACAAAGTCTTGAACTGGTACTGCATACAGTAGAAGAAGCAGAGGTACTTCCGAGAGGACTGATGAATAGGCACTTGAAAGTACTGTAAGAGTTCTGCAGGTCTGCCGAAAGCATCAAGTCTCCCTCTCTGACAAAAGACAACACAGATCATACAGTTTCTATTCTGAATTTTATTTGGTGAACAAACTTTTTCAGAGGAGAGAGGTCAATGACCAGCCTCCAGCCCCCAGTTACCCTCTCTACCAGGAAGATTGATTGATTTGAGGTTTTCAAAATCAACCAATCTTCCTAGTAGAGAGGGTAACTAAGCCGACTGTATGTGTATTAACTTAGAAAAAGACATTGTTTTTTATTAAGGTTGCTGGGCTTTGGTTGCTGAAGTAGTTATAGTTTCATGGGATACAGTATAAAGAAGAACTTTTCTTAATTGTGTAATTTGGATAAAGTTATAGTATTCCTTTTTTCTTTTGAAAATATGTGGTGCTGTGTAATATATAAAATTGTTTAGTTTGAAAGTGGGCTTGTATTTGGGAAGACCTTCTGGAAGCTTGAATTACAGTACAGTAGACCCCGACATATGATATTAATCCGTTCCGGAGTTGGTATCGTATGGTGAAAATGTTGTATGGCGGGCAATAGAATAGCTAATGCGTGCAAAACCCCATTAAAAACATTGAAAATTAGTACTTAACAAAATAGTATAGTAAGCAATGTACTACAGTATACTTATATATAATATATATGTACTGTACAGTATATAATTAAATAACAGTACAGGTATAAATAAAAATTATATACTGTACTGTAAAGGAAAAATTAAATTTTATTTACCTTTGGAGTGACGTGACTTGAGCTGGTAGTGGGTGGAGGCAGAGGGGGGAGGAGACGGTAGATATAAAAACATATCAATGCTAATTATGTTATGTACACTCAATAATGAATTTATTCTTACTATTAAACACTTAAAATTAAGAATGCTTTTTTATTATTATTTTTGTGTTTTGAAATTTTTTTTATGATTTTTTTTAATAGAATCACTTATCTTTGCTTTCTGGCACTTCTCTTTTGGAGAAATGTCTATCCATAGAAGCCTTTTTCTGATGACTCCTCAAAATATTTCTAAAATGACTCATACACTTGTCATTAACACTCTCCAGAAGATGACCTGTGTGAAGTTTTTCTGGGTGTTTTTTTCCAATGAATCTCGTAAGGTTTTCATACCAACCGATAGCTTCCCTTATCTCTGCCGATGTCGTTTCTTCAGTCTCCCCCCTGTCCTCGCCACCACTAGAGCTGTGCTCTTCTTGAATGATGGACAACTGCATTGCCTCCAACTCCTTCAAGCCTTCAGTCATAAGGTCCTCCCTGTGCTCCTCGATAAGGTTATCGACGTCAGCCTCATCGACAGCAAGCCCCATGCACATGCCTTCTTCGTATTTCTTTAATATCTCCAGCTTCGTTTCCATAGTAATCATCTTCTTACTTTTCCCTTTAACATCACAAGCAATCTTGGGACCCATGGCTAACGAATTAAAGATGGAATTAAGCACTAAAATGCACAAAAAATACGATATCGCATGCACTTACACGAGGTCAAGTCTTTGCGAAACGCACTCGATATTCTGAACTGAAAGCGCGATTAACAAAGAGAGAGACTGAGGCAGCATCTCTCTCAGGCATTGTAGGAGGGATTTTGGCCAATAGCGTATCGGCATCTAAGTGACACCGTGACGCCAACCAACAGCAGGTCAGCTTCTTAGTGATGTATGCAGTGATGTATAAGGTTGGTGGTAGGAGAGTGACTCGCACAGTCGTATGCGTAAAAACCGCCAAGTTTGAATTTGGGAATTCGATGCCGTAAGGTGGGGAAAATGTCGTAACGAGGGGATGAAAAAACATCGTTTTCCACACCGTGACGTGAAAAAAACATAAGCTGGGGACGCTGTACCCCGGGGGTCTACTGTATAGCACTATTTGGTGGCGATTAGTTACTGTGATACTAGGCCTAAAAGAGTCTCTCATCTATTAAATAAGTTTACTACTTTAGGACTTTACATTTTGTATATCTTTCCTTCAGCGTCCCACCTCCATCAAAGTGTGAGAGTCAGCATTATGAATATCAGAGGAGTTCATAGAAATTAACAGAATTTTAAAGATAAAATTCATTATTTTTATACTAACCTGATGTCCATACACATCCCAATCCCTGTCGCCACTATCTAGTGGTGTCAAAGAAATGTAGATTTAGTTACAAGATTTAGACTGAAAAGACCAAGGATTTATGTCATGCCCAAAGTGAGGTTATTGATATTAACCACCAACTTGTCTCATTAGTATAATAGATTCTTAATCCTATTGAAAAGAATTTTTTTTTTTTTTCAATTTTTGGATAAACATTGATATGATACCAGGCTATGATAGAGAAGCATTATGAACCTTAGGTGAGTATAGAAAAAATAAATTTCATTATCAAAATTCTATATTTTGATATACAATATGTCACTAAATTGAATTATCATTTAATTTGCACAATGGAAAGATTTGATTAGGTGATATTGTCATAGCCATTGATTTTGTAATACTCAAGATTTGTTCACATATATCTAATCTATTCCCAGCAGGATGGTACAGAAGGTGAAGCCCCTCATACCCCAGTCAGGAAATCAGAACCTAGTGCTGGTCATGGCAGCGGTGGAGGAGGCCCCCCTGCAGGTGGAGATGAGGGGACAAGTAAAGCTTCTAAAAGGTATAACGGAGAAGTTCCAGACACAACAACGACCACAAGTGAAAGTACGCCTGTCAAAACACGTAAGTGCCGAAAGGTTATATTTATCTATACTGTATGTTAAGCAGTGTTTGTCGTTTTATATATATATATGTATATATAAATATATATGTATATGTATATATAAATATATATGTATTTGTATATATATATATATATATATATATATATATATATGTGTATATATATATATATATATATATATATATATGTGTGTGTGTGTGTGTGTATGTATGTATATATATATATATATATATATATATATATATATATATATATATATATATATATATATATATATATATGTGTGTGTATATATATATATATATATATATATATATATGTGTATATATATATATATATATATATATATATATATATATATATATATATATATATATATATATTGGTAAATTATTTAGAATTTCTCTTACTAATTTTTTGCTTTTAAACCCAAATTTACTTTACTTTGAGTGTTTCTTTTCTCAATGTACTCAAATCCTCTTCTTAGGCTATTATCCTGTAGTGTGCCATAAGAATAAGCTAGTATAAAGTCCCCAGAAATAGTCTAGAGATATACGTCAAGTAAATATTTAGCTCTGTTGATAATGCCATGCCCCAGCAAAATCATATATATTCAACATGGAATCTTACATTCCAAGTCGAAGCTTTGTTATAGACAAGAAAACTTGTGAACTGTGAGAAAATTCTCCAACCATTTAAATAAAAAAAAAATTTAAAAAAGTTTATTATTTCAATACTTATTCATAGTGGCATATGTTTTTTAAATCACAGGTTTGGTTGATAAATGAAAAAATCATAGGATTAGTATTTAGTTTATGAGTCTAGCCCTCCTATAACATGTTACTGCTACAATGAATGGCTGCTGATGGCCACCATATTAGAAAAACCCCTTGTTGGTTTATCTCTACAGAATGGATATAAGAAGGGTTTGACCTATCTTGGATTCTAACATTACTGTTAGTTGATGGAGCTGGAGCCATCATTGGGTTCATAGCTGGCTTAAGTTTACTGACTGAAACCTCAGAAGTTTGAGATAGGTGTCCCTTGGGTTTGAGATCTGCTCCAAAATTTGTGCAATTCTGATTGGATCAGCAAAGGAATTTCGTGAAAAGTTTAGTCGTAGCTGCTTCTAATAACTTTGATTAGTTTATTGTTACTTCTCTCAAAGTTCAAAGGCAGGGCATTGTTGAAATGGCCATTTATCCTAATTTCATGACGAATCTTTCCCTCCAAATAGTAATGAGTGTAGAGATTTTGCTTCCTCATACTTGAAGGAGAGTCAAGTTGTGTATGACTCATGTTGTTCATTGGGTCCCATAGGTGTGGCAGGTGACATTTTATATAAAGACAGTACTAATCTTAGTATTTCTTAGTTCTTGTGTTGTACAATTTATTTGTACTAGGTAATGTACTTGAGGTACTTTTTGGTGATTAAGTCAGTACCTTGACTTGTTAGTTCTTATGACTTGCCCTCATTTGGTTTAGGTTGATGATAGTCCTTGTAGTGGGGTCAGAGCCATGTATAGAAAGAGGTTTGTCATGCTTCAGTCAAATACATCAACTGTGGTTGGTCATTTGTGTCACGCGACCTTATGGTGACATCTTGCCTCCCAGACAGAGCCTTACCTGGTATCCTAGGTAGCACATGTGATTTATTAAATTAAATGAAAATATCTATATCACCTGAGAGTAACATTCTTTTTAAATAGAAATGGTTCGCTGCGTAGTAGTAGGTTGTGCTTTACAGCCTGAACAGAGAGAATTTTTACTCAAATTTCCTAAATGCCCAGAAGATCAAAGACAATGGAAAATCAGAGTCAAGTTTTAAAACTGGAATGCTCATAGTAGTTCCCATACTTTCTTATTAAAACTTTCTTAATTACACTTCTGCAAATTTTGTGTGATGAGGCTATTGACTGAATGATTTCTAAGATATTGTGTAGCATTACAACAGCATGAATAATTGATGTTGCTGGTAATGATAATTATCTCTGTATATCAAGTAAATTGATGTGAAGAGCAGATATTTTCATGTTAGGTAGCAATTTGTTTATATGAAAATTTCTATCTACATGCATGATATATATAGATAAATGTTATATTGAGAAGCATATTGTTGCTATGAAAACATTCAACTAACATATTGTTCTTCGGAACTATTATAAAGAGAATCAGTAAGAATCTGGGAGAGCTAATGGTCCAAAGTGTATAAAGGCAAATGCGGTTCATACAAAATGTGTTGTATTAAATCTCAAATGGTATCTCCCCACTAGTGGAAATGCAGGGGGACTGCCTATCCTAGCGTTTGCGGCCTCAGCTGCTCCCTCTAGAATTTTTGCCTTCCCTGGAGGACTTAAGGGCTCAGACACCATTGACTTCGCTGCAGTTGTCGTCATAGTGGTCTTGGTTGGACGGGACTGCTGTGGTGCTGGAGGTTTATAGGGCTTAGATGTTAAAGCCCCATGGAGGAGGGAGTTGTGAGGGGACTTCCCCCACCTCTCAGCAGCATGTTCCACATCCTTAGGCTCAAACAGAACAGACCCTTCTATGGAGGATTGTCTGAACCTATTGATCTCGACGCTAGGTACCTTCTGGTGGAATCTCTCAGCTACTGTATCCCAATGTTTCAGGATGGTATTTGCCCACAAGTTCAAGACTTGGTGGGCCAGAAACTCGATCGTGCGAGTACCTGAGAGAAGGAAGGTTTCCATAGCTTTCCTGGTACATTCCTTGGAGAAATCCTCAGATTGTATTAGGATACCTAAGGTCCCCAACCAGATATCAAGTCACGAAGTAGCTTACATAGCACACTTCGCGAACTCCTCCTGATTGAGGATCTCGGCTGCTGAGAACGAGACCTACTGGTTGGAGAGTCTCTCAAGAGGGACTCCCCTGGTTAGCTCTTCCAACAAGTAGTTAAGTGGAAGAGCTAAACAAGGGTCCTCCAGGATCTCGAAGTACCTCCTCTGCTCTACGCAAGGAGGTGGGAGGAGCTTGTTCGCGGTACCGGGACGGTTGGAGGAGGACATCTCTGAGAGCTGCTGGGCGATCTTGTCCTTGTTACTCTTTGCCCCTTGAGACCAGGGCAGGGCTGCACTGGTCTTAGACGGTTTTTGAGTACCAAAGATGTGGTCTAGGAGGGGGAATCTCCGTGTCAGAAAACCCGTTGAGAACCCTCATTAGAGTCAAAACCTGCCAAAACGTGTGTTCTGACTCCTGCTGATCTCCTCTTTTTGTAGGACTTGCAGCAAAGTCTCTTTCTGTCCCCAAAGGCTCTTCTTGGGGAGAGTCGCGGACATTCCCTGAGTGACTGGCTCGCTCCATCCTAGCCCTAGTGGAGGACTTTGGCAATGTTTTGGAGTTTTTGGATTCCTTCTGGGGAAGGATGTAAGACTCCAACATTGATGAGGGTGGCATGTCCCTTCTATTTCCGGACTGTGTGGAACTCTCGGCGTGAAGAGAGGTTTCCTCCATTGGTGTGATGGGGGAAAATCTTTCTTCGCGTGATTCCCTTGGTGACGGGAGATCTTTGTCCGAAAGGTAAGGAGAGTTAGTCCGAGAATTAGGAAGAACTTGCCTTGAAGGTCTGTGTGGAGTCAGTTTCGCCCTTGGGGAAGTGACCGCGTCCAGAACTCCTCTTTTCCTCTTCAAAGGGGTAGAGGAAGCCATGGTTTCGTGTCCTAGATCAGAGAGGACAGGCTAGAAACTCCGAGTTACGGCTCTGATCAGGGCACTGAACCAGGGCTGTTGGTTGACAGACACACTATCAGATATACCCCCTGAAGAGAAAGGGATTGAAGGATCCCTGGGAGAAGTCACTGGAATAGTTGGGTTTGCCTTCGGAAGTAGCTTTGGGATCCTGAACCCCTCTGCATGTTTCCCTTCTCCCACAATGCGCGGTGGTATGGGCTTGCGGGGAGGGGAATGAGGCGATGGCGACCTTGTTGGACCTCGTTGCTTGTGGTGCGCAGGCTCGCGCGCAGGAGAATATTGGCACTCGCGCGAGGGAGAATATTGGCGCTCGCGCGAGGAAGAATATTGGCGCTCGCGCGAGGGAGAATATTGGCGCTCGCGCGAGGGAGAATATTGGTGCTCGCGCATGGGAGACTGATGGCGTGCACGGGAGAATATTCGCATGCGCGGCCGCGCAGGAAAATCACGATGTGCGCACAGAAGTGTTCGCGCGCGTCTGTCAAAGACTTAGGCCTTGCGCAGGAGATTGTCTCCGAGCATGCGGGCGCGCAGGAGAATCATGATGGGAGCGTGGGAGAATGTTGGCGCGCATCCTTAGGAGAGAGATCGCGCGCGAGTATCTCTGTGAGTGCGCGCAGGATAAGGCTGGCGCGCAGGTGAGCGCGAGGCTGGTGAGTCCTGGCGCGTTGGTAAAAGATGGCACGCAGATGAGGGCAGCAGGGCTGTTGCCTCACCTATGAACTTGCGTGCAGGAGATTGTGGCGCGCAAGATGGCGCTCAGGAGAGCGTGATGTAGGGCGCTCATGTTGGCGTGCGGGAGAGCGCTGACGCGTGGGAGAGCACTGGCGCGCAGGAGAGTGCTATTGCACAGGCGAACATTGGCGCGTAGGAGAATGTTGGCGTGCAGGGGAGCGCTGACGCGCAGGTGGGCACGGTGCGTAGATCGTTGGCGCGTGGGCGCAGGGCACGTCAGTGCAGGAGAGCCCTGGCACAGGGCACGTCGGTGCAAGAGAGCCCTGGCGCGCAGGAGATCGTTAGCGCATGTGCGCATGTGCGCATGTGGGCGTGCATGGCACGTGGTTGAGATCTGCTCCTGTTGGCGCGTAGGCGCATGTTGGCGCGTAAGCACGTTAGGTTGTTGCCCTGCGTTAGGGTGAGCAAGATGGGTGGTGCGCTTCAGTGTTTGGGCCTGACGAGCTACTAATGAGCGCTGGTCAGGTTGCGTAGGCGCGTGGTGCGCAATAGCGTGCTTAGGTGGAGCCTTGTTAGGCCCATGCAGGAGCGGTGATAGAAGGTCAGCAGGTCTGTCGGGTGGAAGGTCGACGTGTCCTTTTAAAGGACGACCATCCACCGAAGGAGATCGTGAACAATCTGCAGAGAGGTCCAGGACTGAAGTCACAAGACTGGTTGCAGGTGCAGTGATGGATGAACGGTCTAGAGGCTCCTCTGCGGGGACTACATTGACGACGTTGAACCAAAGAGGCGCCTCCTCATCGCAGGTGAAGGAAGGCCTCTATGGCGAAGGGGAAGGCGAGCCTTCCGACGGATGTGCCCTATGTGGGCCGTTGGATCAGCAAGCTGACCGACAGCAGTCCTCCAAAGAGGAGTCTCTGTAAGTGAACTTCTCCGAGGGGGAGAAACACTAGCAGGAGAGACTGATGATGAACTTAGTTTCCCCCTCGGAGGATGGTCAGGAACGGGGGAAACTAAGCCGTCAGCTACCGTAGAGTTTGGAGTGGCAGAGGAGATGGGTGACGCCGCATGGGACACCTCTGACACAACAACGTCGACAAGAGTCAGGGGACCTACCTCTGACGGTGACGACGATTGCTTGACAGCAGCACCCAGGCGGATGTAATCAAGCAAAACCTCCTTGGAGGGCGAACATGTGAGCCCCAAGGAGGACAGAATCTGAGAGAGGGAAGTTAGTGACACGGGGGAGGTAGAGCTGCTTCGCTAGGAAAAGCAATGTCATCTCTCAAGACCCGAGGTTGGACGGAAATAATTTGGTCTACACTACTACTCGACGTTCTCTCGAAAGAGACCGACTGAGTAGGAGCTTCGGAGGAGGTTTGAGCGACGGAAGAAAAGGCCTTGGGTTTTTCTTCCTTTTAAGCAACCTTCGCAGGAGAAACATCCCGCTTGGACTTCTTCTTCCGCCGTCGCGAAAACCTCTCCCACTGGGAGGCAGACCACTCCCTACACTCACTACACTTGTTGACGACACTATCACACCGTTAACCCCTACAAGAAGGACAAAGGGAGTGAGGATCGGTCTCGACCGCCAACATGAATGTTCCACAGGGGCAGTCGGGAAGACCAGGGCAGGTGCGCATGGTCGCAGAGGCCAACTTCACGTACACAGCCTAGAAAAAGAAAGAACAAAAAGCGTTAATGGCTGCCAAAATGACGGCGAGGATGAGAGCGGACACATCCGATCACCATCCGAGCCGAGAGCAAAGTGAGCTCAATCACAGGTGCGTGAGGGGGAGCGGTAGCAAGCTACCCTCCCTACCCCTGCTAACTAGCGGTGTGGGTAGTAAACCCTCGTTAAAAATTAATGGCTCGTCATTTCAGCCACGCCGAAAGTAATACCCCTATTAAATAGCGTGGTTTGTATTCCAATTACGGAACAAAACTCTTAAATAATGGTGCGGTATTGCTTAGACTATGTCCCCTTTTCTTTTTTTTTTTTTTTTTTTTTTTTTTTTTTTTTTTGTATAAGAAATCCTCATATGAGGGAACTGAATGTCTTTTATTCACCCCATTTCTTCTTAAAAAAGGGGGTAGAAAATAATGTGTTCCTTAAGTTTATGAGGAATTGACAGAGGTGAGGTGTTAAGTTTAAGCCCACAAAATCAAGTACTGCAGCAGTATGTACAGTACATCTGAATGTGTGGCCCTGTATCATTTTTGTTCTGATGATGAATTGGGTAGCAAGAATTTAAAAATAATTCCTCTGTATACCATCTTCATTTATCATCAGAAACTAATTGCAAGGTTTAGGAAATAAAGGAAATGAGCCTTCTCTAAAGGGCTCAAAAAACTTTCTCCTACATACATACGTAAAGTCTCACAATTTATTGTCAGAGGATTCTAGTAGCTGATGCAATTCCTTCTCTCACCTGTGATTAAAAAGTCAAGACCACTTCACTTAAATTACAACTTGATGATTATTAGCAATTTAGAAAATTTCTTGGAAGCAGGATTACTTCTGTTTTACATCCCTCTGTTGATATTTTTTGCCTGTGAGCATATAATTAAAGCAGTCTCTTCTAGCTTTCTTGCTTCCCATAATCACACCTCAGTTTTTATTCTTTTGTGGGATTCTCTGACTTATAGTATACTGTACTTTTTCACTTCATACCATCATTTATTTTGTTACCAGTTCAATACCCAACAAACTACAGTTTCTTAAAAAAGAAAAATTTTCATTCTTTACAAGCTGCATAGTTGATGCACATTTGTCTAGTAGTTCTTAATTTGTGACTCAGAAAATATGCCTTGTAGGGGGTGTAGTGCTATCAGGGCACCTCAAGAAGTGCACTGTAAGTATTACTTGAAGGCCTTTGCAGAGTCCCTTTGTCCCTTGCTGCACTCACTCATTAGTCTTCATCTATACCTGTTTCCACTTCATTTTTTTTCTATTTTGCTGTCCAACTTCTTGAACTTTTACTTCATGCTGCAATTCCAGGGTTTTCCTCACTGGCTCATGGATGCTGAATGGCATCCTAGGTCCAAGTGATGGGCCATATGGCCTAGATTCATAAGTCCAATCCAATCTACTAATAAAACTAGAATCCTTAATGACTGTCCTTTTTTTCTGACACTTGTAGAACATTTTTACAGTATTATTGATATCATGTTGTTGATATTTCTAAGAATGAAAAAAAAAAAGATTATTCTAATTCAAATTACATATTTCTTTGACATTTTACAGTGGATTATTTACTAAGTGTTATATAAAGATTTTATCCTTAACTAAATTTTTTAGGTATTGTTCCCTATGGATTGCTATGTAAAATGTTTAAGATAACAAGGGCAAGGTAGGTCTTTCTTATAAATGAATGATATTTTTATAGGTTTCAGATCTCTTACTTATTTAATTGGTATATATTTATATGATATAGATATGATTTCATACTTAGTAACAAGTTATGTGTCATTTGTAGATTCCTCTTGCCTTAAATATCTCGCTCTCTCTCCTCACCTAACATTCATTTTATATGTGGCAGGCACTCTATTTGATATGGGTTTGTGTGTGAATACCACAATATCTTATCTGCTCACTATATTTTGTTTGCTATTTACTGGAATATATCAGTGTCTTGATTTTGTCTAATTCTATGTTCTTGATTCTCCAAAGAAGGGATTAACTTGGTATCTGTTATGCCAGGGATGTTATTATTAATGCTGTAGTAGTATGTTTTAAGTAAGATTCTATAATGCACTACTCAGAGGATGTGGATTTGTAGTTTTTTATGAAGATCCTTGTTTGAGTAGGAATAAATTTTGATCTGAAATGACAGTTTCCTGATCTAAGGGTGACCGCAGCTTGCTCTTATGCCAACATATACATTGAAACATAACTTCCTTGGATGATTATCAGGAGGACTGTTTTTTAGTACCATATGAAAGTACATGGTAACACAATCTAAAGTTTGTTTAAATCAAGTTTTAGTTTCATCTTTCCCTTAGTGTAAAGTGGCATAGTACACAAATATTAAATTTTTTTCCTCAAACTTGTTTGTATTTGATGTGCTGTAATTCATGCTGATTTTCCATTTCCACAACAGCAAAATAATATATACCATACTTGTTGGTACTGGTTGATATTAAGTGAACGACAAACAGGTCATCAAATATAACTTTTGAGTTATTTTTCAGTGTATCAGTATAACAGTTTTGATAGACATGTTTCTATTTTTTCTAGATTATGCTTTTAGAAGTTTTTTTTTTTTTTTTAAATAAGAGTAACATTCTTATATTCTTGATTAAATGGTTTTTATTTAATGATGAGGCTGCGAAAAGTGCAGCACTCGGTTTACTCTGTATTAAAAGTTTGCTTTATACGGATTTCAGTTTTAACTGAAAAACATGAGTACAGATGTGAAAAGCAAAGAACTTATCAAATTTACATATTCAAACTGAAGTGTAAGGTATTTTGTACAAAAGGAAAATATGCTTTAAATGCAGTATGTACGTAAAATTTTACAATGAAGTCTCTTCTCAGAGCTTGATTATAGTACTCTGCCTATCTAACTGAATTTTATTTTGATCACAAACTTATGCATGCAGTTCTGGTAGGTGATCTTGAATTGTGGTCTTATGGTTATGGGTTTGAACATATTGCTTTTGTTCAATTTTTTGTTTCTTATAGCAGTCGTATCTCCATTATAAGTGTTGATGTGTCGCGAAGGCAGTCTTATTTCTTCAAACTTTTGTTGCATATAATTAACTTTTTTTTATTGATTTATACACAGTTGTTTGAAATCAATTAAATAAGAGATAGTAAAAGCTACATGTATTTAATGTAGTTATCCATTATTTAAATAGTTCTTAATACTAACCACTCCTGTATTTTGTAGTTTTAAGGGATGTGGCTTTTAAATGCATCAAAACACTGCTAGTAAAACTTAATATTTGGTCACATCTCTCTTTTGCTAGATGATCAATATCAACAATTTTTAGATACTTTGTGCAGGTTTAATTTCTGCATTGGTAAAAGAATTTTCATTAAAATGCTTTTATAGAGGTACCAAAAACAATTCTTGTACTTTTTTTGCGTGATGATTGTTGTGCTCTCTCTCTCTCTCTCTCTCTCTTTAGTATTCTCACATTTCTGTTATTCTTCATTTTCTTATCTCCAGTCAGTAGAAGGTTGGGAACTGAGGTTGGGAAATTACTCTGGAGTACTTTTGCACTAATTTAAAATAATGTTTTTTATTACATCACTTATTACCAAGTTTTAGTGAGGTTTTGATAGTTCCTGCTTTAATATTTTTAGTACTGTAGTATGAGAAGGTAGTAAAATTATGGTAAATCTCCATTATACCTTCTGATTTTAGTACTTTGAATTGGCATGGTTAATGTTCTGATGGACAGCTTTGGTTAAAATTCTGTTTTGGTCTTTGCATAGATAAATATTTCAGAAATAGAGTGGAATACTAAGAAACGTCTTGTAATTAATTTAAGCAGATGTTAAGTCAGAACAATTAGTCAAGTCAAAAAACCAGTGATCATGAACCTAGATCTACAAAGGTACTGATTCATCATCAAAGAATGAAGAGCAGTATATCATCAGGTTCCTTATCTATGGTTTCTAAGAGTTAGATAATTATTACTAACCTCTGGCATCTGGCAGCTGACTAACGTATGGTGGCGGTCTTGCTCCTCAGATCGACAGGACTCTATCTCAACCAAGTCTCACTTAACCATTAGGACAAGTGAGGACAAGCCTGAGAGGGAAAAGGAATCTTCTCATCATTTCTTAGGTACAGGATATTTTACAGGCTTTATTATGGAAACCTAATTGCTTACATTAGTGTGTTGTCCCTCATCTTTTAGCAGTAGTCTACTTGGTAACAGTAGTATTTTTCTATTAATTATTTATGCCTGATTCTATAGTACAGTTCCTCTTGTATGCCTTGATTTACCTAACTGGCAAGTTATAACTAAATAATATATTATTTAGTTTCACAATATAGAATCATGTATGCTTTCATTAATTTTGAGTTTCATCAGTTTGCATAAATAGTCTTTCACTTCAATTTTCCCTTTGAATTGTAGTTTGAAATCTATATTTTTACATTATCCAATTGTTGTAATTTAGTTTGCATGGTTAAACATAACTTAAGGCATGATATATAGGTATATTCTGTAAATTATTAATTACTAGCAATATGCTGGGTATGGTAGCGAATGTGTAAGTAGTGGATCAAGATGCATTTGGTATTTTTGGATGAGGGAAAGGTCCCAGAGAAAAGGCGAGATGAATGAAAAGACTTATATAAGAGGAAAGGAGATAGAAGGGACTGAAATTAAGAATATATGCCAGGGAATATATATGGTAGGATTAGAAAGCAAGACAGATTACAGAAAGGCTAAAAATAGTATAGATTTAGACAAGAAAAAGAGTGGGTGACTCAAGTGATCCAAGTGATCCCTATGTTGTATGAGAATTCTGAAAATACATGGAAAAGGCTGCATATACTTGGGAAAAACTTATGGCACAACTGATAGAGATCCAACATGAAGGGTGCTGAGGATGCAGAGTAAAGAAGGAATGTTAAGAGCAGTTAGAAGTCTTGATAATGCAATTGATGACTGTGTAAGCAGTATGCAGATAAGGGAAGGATTTGCTTAGTAAAAAAGTGTGTTTGAGATAAGAATGTGTTATATTTCAAAGGCTATTTAATCTTTTTAAAGGATTCAGTAATAAGGGGAAAAAGAGGATAAAAAGTGGGTGTGCAAATTGTGGAAAAACAAAATTGGCAGTGAATAGAGGTAGGAGAGTTTGATTTTTGCCATTCATTTTAGTTAGTGGGACACAGTAAAGGGAAACAACAGAGACTCGACTGAAGAAAAAAATAAGTGTTTGAAAATGAGCAAACTTCAAAGTTAATGTTAGATAAAAATGTTTGCAGATTGAACAGTGTACGTCAACATGGATTGGCAAGAATGAATTGATCCTTAAGTGTTTTAAGAGGTAAATTTAACAGATAGTAGAAATAGTCAAAAGGTTTGTCATTGAATAGGGGAAGTAATTAAGTTAGCAGGATCCTGCAAAATATTTAAAAGAAAAAACTTGAACTGTATCTGTGGAAGCAAAATTTGAGATGTATAAAGGGGCTTTTGAACCAGGTCTCCTTAATGTATGTGAAATGTGGGTGCTGAATAAAGAGAAGAGATAATAAAAGGGATTTAGGTGGCGAAGTTGGTAAATATTCAAGTACAACAAAAAATTGGGAAAATGTCAAGAGTGTTTTATGGTGTTTATCTAATGTAGAAACACAGGAGGTAACTGAACTGAAAAGAAGTACATGTAATTCAGAATTTTGAATAGGAGATGTAGAATGAGGAACTCTTGGCTAAATTGAGTTGAAGAGACATAAGAACCAAAGAACCTTGATATCCAGAAGCATAAAAGTTATGTGGAGGGATGTTATGTGTATACAGGGCATTTTAGATACTAATGAGCCTTCTGCGCAGGTAAGGTATATAAAGTACACTACCTAGTGTTTTTGAATTTTAGCAGTTAAAGGATAAACATGGTTTACTCAGGAGTCCACCAACTAGGGATGAATGCACATGTTTATGAATGTGGTCATACACTGATAGGGATGTGTGTGTGTGTGTGTGTTTAAACTGAAACTTCATAAACAAAGAAAAATTTATAAATTGACTGTAGCAATGGTTTGCTTGCTGTGATTCGTGTAGATGAATTCTTGTCAGAGAACTAGAATTTATGTTATTGTCATTGAATAACCAGATAACTAACCATGAAGTACTTGGTTTGCAGTATCAAAACTTACAACAATTCATTTTAGAAACTTCCATTAGAACTGTAAAACAATGAAAATTCCATAATATGTAGTTAAATGTTTTCATATAGCAAGTAAACAGATTATGAAAAGATCGTATGCATACTGTTTAGTTTATCATAATCCAATTAACCATACACACTCATATATATTTATATACACTAAACTGTATATGTATACTATATATATATATATATATATATATATATATATATATATATATATATATATATATATATATATATATATATATAACACTCTGTAAACTAAACATTTACAGAAAGATATTCTTCCTCTTCATGATTTTTTTAGTTTTGAAAATGAGGTACCAGTATCTTATGTAATGTATTATTATTATTGTTATTATTATTGATATTATTATTTTTATTATTATTATTATTATTATTATTATTATTATTAACTAAGCTCCAACACTAGTTAGAAAGCAGGATGCTATAAGGCCAAGGGCTCCAACAGGAAAAATAGACCAGTGAGGAAAGGAACGAATGAAATAAACTACATTTCAGTGAATGAGAATCAATGAATGATTGATATAGAATATTTTAAGATCAGTAACAGTGTTAAAATAGCACTGTCTTATATAAACTATGAAGAGTCTTGTGTCAGATGGTTCAACGTAAAATATTCAGTGCAAGTTTGAACTTTCGAAGTTCCAACAATTCAACTGCCTGACTAGGAAGATAATTCCACAATCTAGTTATAGCTGGAATAAAATTTCCAGAATATTATGTAGTATTGAACCTTATGATGGCGAAGGTATGACTATTAAATCAACTGCATACTTAGTATTACGCGCAGGATGGCACAGTCTGGGAAGATCTGAATGTAAAGGATGGTCAGAATTATGAAAAACTTATACAAGCATAAAGAATAACTGAATGACAGAGCCAGAGATTGATATCAAGATCAGGAATAAGGAATTTAATAGGCCACAAGATTTTGTCCAACAAATTGAATTGAGATTCAGCAGTTGAAGACCAGACACGTGAACAAAATTCGAAACAAGGCAGAATGAAAGGATTAAAGCATATCAGAATACATTGATCACTGAAAATCTTGAAAGACTTCCTCAATAAGCCAATTGTGTGTGCAATAGAAGAAGCAGACCAAATGCATTTCTCAAAAGTAAATTTGCAATCAAGAATCACACCTCGAATTTTAGGTCATGTAGACCTAAAGAAATATTATATATATATATATATATATATATATATATATATATATATATATATGTATATATATATATATATATATATATATATATATATATATATATATTTATATATATATATATATATATATATATATATATATATATATACATATATATATATATATATATATATATATATATGTATATATATATATATATATATATAATATATATGTGTATATATATATATATATATATATATGATATGTATATATATTATGCATGTGTTTGTATATATATATATATATATATATATATATATATATATATGATATGTATATATATTATGCATGTGTGTTTATATATATATATATATATACATATATATATATATATATATATATATATATATATATATATATATATATATATATAATTATATGTGTATATATATTATATGTATATATATTATGCATGTGTGTATATATGTATATACATATATATATATATATATATATATATATAATATATATATATAATATTATATTATATATATATATATTATATATATATATATATGTGTGTGTACACTATGTATTATACAGCATATGTAAATTTATGAATTAATATATATATATATATATATATATATATATATATATATATACTGTATATATATATATATATTATATATATATATATATATATATATATATATATATATATATATATATATATATGTGTGTACTATATGTATTATACAGCATATGTAAATTTATGAATTAATATATATATATATATATATATATATATA
The DNA here is from genome assembly GCF_036898095.1 of Palaemon carinicauda. Classification (NCBI taxonomy): domain Eukaryota; kingdom Metazoa; phylum Arthropoda; class Malacostraca; order Decapoda; family Palaemonidae; genus Palaemon; species Palaemon carinicauda. Next base: position 66,443,912 of record NC_090730.1, on the reverse strand, counting down.
TATATATATATATATATCTATATATACTGTATATATATATATATATATATATATATATATATATATATATACTGTATATATATATATACATATAAAATATATATTTGTTCCAACACGGAGTACTTATGTCAAACTACAGTACTTGCTTAGGAGTATCTGGGATCTCCTCACAACCGACCAGAATTTTGTGTAGTTTACCCTACTCCCGTTTTCTATGCGGGGTAACCTCTGGCGGAGTGATACGCGCCATGAGGCGACCCGGGGTCAGAGAGCATGCTTGCTCAGGTCTCGATCTCCAGTAAGTTTTCTGGTCGCGTCGCGATAACATCCCGACGCGCTCTCCTTACCCAGTGCGACCCTTTGTGTCCCACGCGGTTTCCACGTGGTCCCTTTGTGCTATTCCTTTTCCTTTTCCCCTGTGTTCCTGTGTCTCGTGGTGCTTTACTAGTGCGCAATGGAGCATCCCCGTCGTTGCCCTGGGCCTATGGCTGGTAGATCGTGTGGCGCCTTCTTTAAGCTTGAAGTTGACCCGCACTCCTTGTGTTCTTCGTGTAGGGGCAGTGTTTGTTCCCCTATGGCCACGTGTCCGGAGAGCGAGTCCTGGAATGAGGTGTAGTGGGCGCGTTGCGGCACCAAGAAAAAGAAGTCTTTCAGGAGGTCGCCTAGGAAACCGAGCGTCTCTTCGCCTCTTGCTTCGCCCGGCGTATCGTCGGATAGAGTGTCTCTGCCGCCTTCCCCTACCCAGAGTAGGGGACGAGGTAAGTCAGTTGCGGGGAAGAGGAGTGTGGCCCTTCCCCAGGAGTCTGAATTACCTGATAGTGGGGTTGTGTCGTCGATCCAGGCAAGTGGGGGGCCTGAGGGAGGGACGGGAATGTGTTCGGACGACGGAGCCCTGGTGCAAGCAGGGCCCGTCTCTTTGGACGATCCTATGGGGGTAAAGACTGCTGCAGCCTCTTCTCCCGCCTCTTGGGCATGTGTTTCAGGTACGTCCGCAGCCGAGGGTGACGCCGAGAAGGAGGACTCGCCGCCGTCAGACCCCCTCGCGTGGGCGCCTCCGAAGATGCCCTTCAGATCACCCTTGAGGCTGGAAGAGGAGTTCGAGAGCTGGTTCCTCAGCGAGGAGCTTCCCCGCTCCCCTCCAGCGCCTTCAGCTACGCTCCCGTCCATCTTCATGGAGCCTTCGTCGCCGGCTGATCAACGCGTGGACCCACCAGCAACGCGGCGCGACTCAGACCCTTCATTGAGGTCCTACAATTCTTCGGGCTCCTCGGTTGAGGCCTACTCCTACTTCTCGGAGGACGGAGCCCCGAGGGACCATAGAAGACGGCGAGATAGGTCCCGCAGGAGACGGTCACGCTCACGCTCCCGTTCCATATCCCGCCACGTTGGGAGGTGTTCGAGATCCCCCAGGAGGAAGTTTAGGAGAAGCTGCTCCCCGAGAGAAGAGTGGGTGCGGGTCGTCATCTCACGTAGTCAACTCCTGGAAGCTTCAGCGGTTCCGGGCACCTCGGGCTGGCTCCCAAGGGCTCGCTCGCCAGTGAGGTACATCCCCAGCAGCAGGTACGACCGACGGAGAGAGTTGTCTCTTCAGACCCCAGGGGCCAGGCATAAGTCCGCGAAGGTTCCGGCTCCATCCGCCAGCGGAGAGAGTCGCCCCTTCGGTCTGGCAGCCGCGTCCCAGCCTCAAAATCAGCAACGAGTCGACCGGAACGTGAGAGACACCTTCCTTCTGTGAGCAAGCCCGCAACCTCCTGGACCTCCGTAGGCAGAGATCGGCCCAGGACGAAACCCTCCGTCTCAGCGGCGATGCCCGTCCTCCTGCCTGAACCGCCGAGACTAGACCACGCCAGGAAGATGCCTCCTCCCCAAGCGGCACCCTCCGTCGGAGGTCCCCCGTCACAAGCAGAGGAACATCCGACAGAAAGTATAGATGACGGCGTAGAAGGTTCGGCCGCAGAAGTTTCGGCCTACAGGAGAGTGATAGGCCTCATTAGGCGTCATCACAGGCTGGACAAGCCTAAGCTCTTCATGGACGAAGACTGGCTCTCGGGCCTCAGCAGGCTGGTCGATGTGCCCATGCAACAGAGGCCCACACTAGCGCTTCCTTTGGCTATGGATGTTAGGCTGGGTATGGCTCACGTAGACAGGATCATGGCCAACCACGCTGAAGCCCCCAAGAGTCAGAGCGCCTCCAAACTTCTCCAGGGCCTCAAGACCCAGAGACGTTTCTACCTTCCCGAAGGGTACCGCGCGGGTCCCTATACGGTAGAGCCAGCAGTCGCCATCCTGGGTCAGGGAGCGGAAGAGAGAGCTACCACCGCCCCAGTTTGCTTCTTCCCTTCGGAGGCTTCCATGATGGAAGAGCTAGCCAGGGACCTGGTATACGTATCTATGTGGCTAGATTGGTGGGCCTGCACACTGGTGGGTTTTCAGGCCTCGCACGATCTTGCAGTTCCGGAGAACCATGCCTTGCTGAAAGAGCTGATTAGCTCGGGGGGGGGGGGGGGGGTGGTAAGGCCCTAAGTTCCTCTCTTACCAGTCTATCGCTCAGGCCGCCAGTTGAGGGCTGTGGAAGAGCAAGCTCGTCAAGAGACTCCCGGACAGAGAAGCAAGGTCCCTGAGGAACCTACCCTTGTGGGGCAACTTAGTGTTCCCCCTGAAGGCAGTGGAGGAGACAGTGAAGAGGGTCAGGAAGCTGAAGGATGCAGGAGAGCCCAGACCTCCTCCAACGAGAGGACCTGCCCATAGAAGGCCACCCTCCGACGTCTCGCTCCCTCCTCGCGCCTCACCTAGCCAGCCCAGGAGAGATGCCCCTACTACGGCCAGGCCTCAATCTTTGCAGGCCCCCCCCCCCCCCGTAGAGGAACTCCTGCTATGCAGTCAGCCTTCAGGCCGCCTTATTCGGCCGCCAGAAGAGGGCGTTCAGGCCGCGCCTCTTGAAGAAGGTAGGGAGAGAGGCCCCCTATTCCTGCCGAAGCCTCAGGTGGGGGAATGCCTCAAACGTTCTTGGCAAGCATGGCGAGACCACGGAGCAGATCCGTGGACCATAGCAGTACTAAAGGAAGGGTACAGGTTGCCCTTCCTGGCGGACCCCCCACCTCTGATACCAGATCTACAGGCGGGGTGGTTGGCACCCAAAGATCCCTTGAGAAGGACAGCCCTACAAGAAGAAGTCTCTGCGATGCTGGCGAAAGGGGCAATAGAACCTGTCAAGAACCCCGGTCCAGGGTTCTACAGCAGACTCTTCCTGGTGGAGAAAGCGACAGGGGGCTGGAGACCAGTCATAGACCTCTCAGCCCTCAACAGGTTCGTGTGCTAGACCGACTTCAAAATGGACACCCCAAAGTCGGTCCTAGCGGCCCTGAGGGAAGAGGACTTTATGATGTCCATAGACCTCAAGGACGCATACTTCCAAATCCCTGTTCACCCCTCCAGCAGGAAGTATCTAAGGGTAAAATGGGGTACCCAATTGTTGCAGTTCAAGACCCTCTGCTTCGGTCTGTCCACAGCCCTTCAGGTCTTCACAAGGGTCATCGCAACAGTCTCAGCCTGGGCACACGAACAGGGCATCCGCCTGATTCGGTACCTGGACGACTGGTTGTTACTTTCAGCCTCAGATGAAGTACTGAGGGAGCAAGGCGCAAAGCTCCTGTAGTTCTGCAACATCTTGGGGTATCATCCTCAACCTGGAGAAGTCCCAACTGATACCCTCCACCTGGATGAACTACCTCGGAATGGTCCTGGACTCCCGGTTGGCGAGACCCTTCCCTTCCGCGGAGAGACTGGACAACTTAGATCAGATCCTCCGGCCCTTCCTGTCGGGCCAACCCAGGAGAGCCAAGGACTGGCAAAGACTGATAAGCCACCTCGTGTCGTTAGAGAAGCTGGTCCCCCAGGGGAGGCTCAAACTCAGGGGAATACAATGGAACCTGAAGGAGCTCTGGAACTGAGAGACTCTCCGCACAAGGTGGTCCCGGTGTCCCCGGAGACGAAGGAAGTCCTAGAATGGTGGCACGACAGATCGAACCACCTCAAGGGAATACCCTTCGCAGCCGACCCTCCGGAGATGCTTCTGTTCACGGACGCATCCAAGGAGGGTTGGGGTGCTCATTTCCTCGACAAGACAGCAAGAGGAAGTTGGTTAGACGAGGAGAAGAACCTGCACATAAACGTGCTAGAAATTATGGCAGTGCGAAGAGCGTGCCTAGAGTTCGTCCATCGGCTCCGAGGAAACACCGTGGCGCTGATGTGCGACAATGCCACAGGGGTGGCCTACATAAAGAAAGAAGGAGGACTGAAATCGAAGGAGCTGTGCGACCTCACGATGGAGTTACTAGAATGGGCCGAAGTAGAGCACATCAAGATCTCAGCCAGATTCATTCCAGGGAAGAGAAACGTCCTGACCGACGGCCTCAGTAGTAGGATCCGAGTGGTCCTTGCACCCGAAGTGGCCAAGACTCTCATTCAGAAGTGGGGCTCGCCAGTGATAGACCTCTTCGCCACGAGACTGAACGCACAGCTCCCCGTGTTTTGTTCTCCTGTGCCAGATCCGGAGGCGGCGTTCGAGGACGCCTTCCAACACCCTTGGGACAATCTCGACGTTTACGCCTTCCAACACCCTTGGGACAAGCTCGACGTTTACGCCTTCCCTTCTTTCGGGATGCTCAGGCAAGTCCTTAACAGGGTGAGGCGAGTGGACAACCTGTGGATGACTTTGGTAGCGCCCTGGTGGCCGGAGAGAGAGTGGTTCGCAGATCTAAAGGAACTGGCGCGACTTCCACCTTGGCCCCTTCCGGACAGACCAGACCTTCTCCGGCAGCCACACTTTCAACGGTTCCACAAAAACCCTCGGTCCCTCTGCCTTCACGCGTGGAGGTTATCGAGCGCCTCCTGAGGAAGGAAGGATATTTGTCGAAGACAGCAACAAGGATGTCAGGGTACCTGAGACGTTCGTCTGCCGCAGTATACCAGGCAAAATGGGCTACCTTCACTAAGTGGTGCGTCTCAAAGAATATCAAGCCATTGCACGCCTTCATCCCGGAGATAGCGGACTTCTTGGTCTATCGCAGGGACGAGGTAAACATGTCCATCCCAGCCATCAAAGGAGTCTGGGCAGCCCTGGGCCAATTCTTCCTCCTGAAGGGCATCGACCTAGGTACCTCCAGACATATCTCGATGCTCATCAAGAGTTTCGAGCAATCGTGCCCCCCTGAGGCCATTAGGGTGCCCCAGTGGGACGTGGCTAGAGTCCTGAAAATACTGTCAGAACTTCCCTTCGAACCCCTAAAGGACATCTTGGACAGAGAGCTCACCCTCAAGACAGTTTTTCTGTTAGCGCTGGCATCAGCAAAACGGGTAGGGGAGATTCATGGACTGTCGTACGAGGTATCACACTCGAAGGGCTGGCGTGAAGCTACCTTCAGGTTCGTACCATCCTTCGTGGCCAAGACTCCGAATCCAGCAGTTTGGGACCCCAAGTTTGAAGGATTCTCAGTGCCGGCAATCCCTCGTTCGGACAACCCGAGGGACTTGCTTCTGTACCCTGTCAGGGCGGTACGGAAGTACTTAGAGAGGACAGCCAGACTTCGACCCGAAATCAAGTCTGTTCGTCTCCTCGGGACTAGTAAAGAAGCCAGTCTCCAAGAATGCAATCTCCTTCTGGCTACGACAGGTGATCATGAGAGCCTACAGTAGTGCAGGGGTTCCTCTTCCGGGGAAGCCTAGACCCCACGACATTAGAGGGCTAAGTACTTCGTTGGCCTTTGAGAAGAACATGGCAGTGGGCCAAATCCTAAGGGCAGGTACATGGTCTAGTCAGTCGACCTTCACAACTCACTACTTAAAGGATTGTTCGAGGAGGTCCCTGGACGGATTCTCTCTCGGTCCCGTCATTTCCCCGCTCCAAAAGATTTAAAGGTGTAGCCCTGGGGAAACCACGGACAGTAAGTCCAAGAGACACAGGTTCCTTCCTTACTCCCCCCCCCTTTTTTCCCCTATTACCTTCCCTGAAATGACCCTAAAATCCTTTAACTGCCATGGGATACGCCGTCAGTGAAAGAATACGTCTCCAAGAATTTTTACAGAGGTGAGTTACTTAGACACTAAGATAGTTTTTTGAGTAGTTTTCCCTATTTCTTGTGTTTTCCTTTGGGGGTCAGCAGAACCTAGCCTCCTATCTAGGTTCCTTTTCTCTCCTCATCATGGTCTCTGGGTCCTGAGGGACACTCCCACATCCTAAGGTATAAGTCTCCTAAGAAAGTAGTTCGAGGTAAGTACTCCGTGTTGGAACAAATCACAAATTTTAAGCAATTTGTATTTTTCCTAACAGTACTTACCTCGAACTACTTTTGGGTTATGGGCCGCCCATCCTACCCCGAGTGCCTTACAGGACTTAGTAGAAACCTATCTGTCAAAAACTTACTGGAGATCGAGACCTGAGCAAGCATGCTCTCTGACCCTGGGTCGCCTCATGGCACGTATCAATCCGCCAGAGGTTACCCTGCATAGAAAACAGGAGTAGGGTAAACTACAGAAAATTCTGGTCGGTTGGGAGGAGATCCCAGATACTCCTAAGAAAGTAGTTCGAGGTAAGTACTGTTAGGAAAAATACAAATTGCTTAAAATTTGTGATATATATATATATATATATATATATATATATATATATATATATATGTATATATATATATATATATATATATATATATATATATGTATATATATATATATATATATATATAAATATATATATTTATATATATATATATAAATATATATATGTATATGTGTATATATATATATATATATATATATATATATATATATATATATATATATATATATATATATATATATATATATATATATATATATATATATATATATATATATATATATATATATATATAAATATATATATATATATATATATATATATATAAATATATATATATATATATATATATATATATATATATATATATATATATATATATATATATATTATATATAAATATATTTCTGGGCTCGAACCTGTGCCGCCCAGTGAATAAGCTCCATTTAGCACTTATTCTTAGGTAATTTACTGCTAAATATACCAGAGAAAAAATGTAAAGGAGTGCTAGGTTAACTAGCTCGCTCACCTATTGGTGTCGGTATAAAATTGGGCGTATATTCCAGAGGTCCCGCACTATTTAGATTAATCCACGACAGAGAACCCCAATAGAGGAGAGCCGTTCAACCTCACTCGGTACTACTACAATGCATCCGCTCAGAACCCAACTCCTTTTAGCACAACGATCAAAGTAACCCGCATTTTTCTGGTGCTCTCGATTTTGGATATTTTCTAGTGAATTATGGCTTCTTCGTCGGTTTCCCAGGAGACACCGTCTAAGTTAAGTACCAAGCTGGATTTTACTGTGTTTTGAGCAACCTAGATCGTTTAATATTTATATTATAGGAGTTATTCTCTTCGTTCATACCGATCTTGCTTGATTTCACTACAGTTGGTACTCCTGTTTTTGAGAGCTTTTAATTTTCACTTGCGGTGTTACTATGTGTATTATTTTTATTATCAAATATTATTTGTTATTGTGAATATTCATTATTTAGCGTTTAGAATCCTCGTGGTTCAATTTTTGGGCCGATATCATTTACGTATCGCTATGGCTGCCGACCGTGCTAAGGCGGCAATGTTATTTTAGCCATCAGGTGTGTCTTTTGTGATTTAATTATTTATGTTGCATGCCTTGCCCAAAAATTTTCTATGTGTTTATTCATATATTTAATGCTATTATTATTATTATAATGAATATTTGTGCCATTACTCCGTTTGATCTGTCTGGTTGGGGATCGTCAGTTGGTAGCCCTGCTGCCTCGTATCACGTGATCCTCCCCCACGCTCCCCCTCTAGCTAGGTGGGAGGCTAGGCTTCTCCCCCCTCCACTAAGGGACCGTTGCCTTCCCTCCTTTTAGAGGGGGTAGTTAAGTGTTTATGGACTTTGTCCTCCGGGTGGCCCGGCGGTTTAGTCTCTGTCTAGTCTGGTTGGCCACCGGTCTACAGAGTTGGATCCCGGTGTACCCTATTTTATATTCACTTTTCATTCTGGCTTATGTTATACGAAACCCTCCGGGTTCGATTGGCAGTTCTTAGTTACAGTTCCGCCCCCCTATTATTTTATAACATTTCCTATGATGATTATATATGACAGATCACTACCCCGGAGTCCCTAAAGGAATTGGTATTGAATATACCTTTATTTCCCGGCCCGGGGTCTACCCCACCCCGGGAAATCAGACACTATGTGTCTTAATTCCTTGTTATTGCATCCTTTTTTATGCTCCCGGCTTGACCGGAATGGATGGCTATACTTTAGTTTCAAGTTAGACTTATGTTTAGGCCCGGGACCTCCGGTCCCGCCCCTATGTAAGACTATTACAGTTAAGCTCTAACCTTGCGTTAGACCTATGTTAGGCCCGGGTCCTCCGGACCCGCCCCTATTTAAAAAAAAAAAAAAAAAAAAAAGAAAAAAAAAATTAAAATTTAAAAAAAAAAAAAAAAAAGTACAGTTAAGCTCTAATCTTGTGTTAGACCTATGTTAGGCCCGGGTCCTCCGGACCCGCCCCTACTTAAAGACTAGTACAGTTAAGCTCTAATCTTGTGTTAGACCTATGTTAGGCCCGGGTCCTCCGGACCCGCCCCTACTTAAAAGAATAGTACAGTTAAGCTCTATTCTTGTGTTAGACCTATGTTAGGCCACTTAAAGAATAGTACAGTTAAGCTCTAATCTTGTGTTAGACCTATGTTAGGCCCGGGTCCTCCAGACCCGCCCCTACTTAAGAGAATTACAGTTTCTCATATACTATTCTTTTTACAGATGGTGCATTGTCTGACGCCGGCCTGTGCAGCTGTTCTGCACCAGCCTTGTGGCCACTCCGTCTGCCGATCTCACGCCCCTTGTGGGGTTCAACTGGAAGACGTTGTGGTATGGCACCCGGATAACTGTGTGATTTGCTTCGACCTCATCACTACCCTTGGATCTGACTCGGTGAGTCCCGTTGGCTATATTGCCTTCTTATTTTATTTACTATTAGTAAGATATCTATGGTCTTGAAGGACCATTGGGAGTCTCCCTTTTATAATTCCCACTATTATTTCAGGCATCCCCGGAGCAAAAGTCTGCGGCTCGGGCCACACTGAAGGTGTGGGTTGGTGGGTTTGCCCGGAATGTAAAGTCTAAGCGGCCGTACGTCCTATCTGAGGACTACTGCACCATGGTTTACCCCAACGCCAAGTCTTCAGCTGCTGTGGCTAGGCATGTGGCAGCTCCCATCATTGCCCACATTGATGCCACTATAACGGGTCTCATCGACCCAGAGCAAGATCCATCGGACGCCCCCGGAGGTCTGGAGGACAATGTTGCCTCCATGAACCTGGACGTCGAACCAATGTTGCTAGACGAGCCGGATACAGGTAGGGTGGTAAGTGAGGCAGGTGTGTCCGGCGCTGAGATTCCTATCCTCAGCCCCGCTCTTTCTTCTTCTTCTGATCGCTCTTCTTTTCTTGGATTTTCTGGGGACCGTGATTCGTCTCAACGTTCATACCCGGTTCCCCCTAAGGATAAGTCTACTTCAAGGACCTTACCCAAAGCTCGCAAGCCTCACAAGACTTCTCATGGCTCTAAACATGGTACGAACCCGTCTTCAAAGACCTCTGGTTCCTCCTCTAAGTCTCACGACCCGGGAGTTCCTTCCGCCCCTCCTGCTGCCAGCCCGGGCCTTTCCGAATCAGCTATGCTTCGCATCGTGTCGGAGATGCAGGCAAAGTTGGTTTCGGAGATGCAGTCGAGGATGGACACGATGTTCTCTAACTTCGGTCAGAGAATTGGGGCTTTAGAGCAAGGAGCTCCGGAGAGAGTCCAAAGCTCTCTCATACCGGATGCCTCTAAGCTCCCGCCGTTTGCCAAGAACAACCCCTGGCGGATGGCTCTTCATTCCCCGTTCTCAGACGGAATGTTGACTCTGGAGGGCCTTGGCACTCGTCCTCTAGAGGACTTTGAATTCTTTCCTCTGGGTCTGGCATTTCCATTTCATGGTTATGCCAGACTTACCGAGGAAGCTTTAGTCCGATTAGACAAGGTCCCCAAAGAGACGGTCATCTTCCCGAAGGAGCAAGCCCAATCTGTTTGGGCCAGATTTTTGAATGACATCGGCTGCACTAACACCATGCTGACGCCTTATAAAAGCTCCTTTACGATGTTCTTAATGGACAAGACCACCTTGACTCCATGCGTCAATAAGGTGGCAGAGCTTGCCTTTCAATATGCTCTGGAGGAGAAGCCCTTGCCTCCCATCCGAGAGGTGGATCCAATCTCCCTCCTTCTTCCCTCAGGTATTGAGTGTTGGGACAACGTCCATACCACCTTTACCTCCGGCAAGCTTGCAGCAGACTGTGCCTCAGTCTTGTTTAGTGAGAAGCTTCCCCGTCTCCCGGAATCCCTCATTAAACAGGAATATGATTCCCGCCTACGTGTGGGCCGTACTCTAAACCTGGCCACATCCACGGAGTCGATAGCCTTGACTTACGATACGGAGAGTATTTTTAAGTCTCTCAACAAGGCTACGTTACAGTCTTTGTATTATGACTTGTATGACTTCGCTACTGCTAAACGCAGATGTCGCAAGCATGTTCTAGCTGAGGCGACGATTAGGCATGAACCTAATAAACTCATCCGGTCCTCCTGTTGGGGTTCAAATCTCTTCCCCGAGGATCTCGTAGAGGAAGTCTTGGCGGAGGCCACTAGGGTTAATCAGAGCCTTAAAGCCCGTTGGGGTTTGACCCCTAAACGCAAGTATGACCCCGCAAATTATCAAGCCCGGGGTAGGAAGAAGCTTAGACCATATACCTCCACCCAGTTCAGGCAACAACAGAGTGCTTCATCCAACTTCCGGCTGCCTCTTCCTCCATCTTCTGTTGCCCCTGCACAGCCTTCCACCTCTCGGGCTCCTTCGGATGACTATGTCACCGTTCTGCTACCTAAGAGCCAGCTTTCTGGTGCCTCCGCCACTTCCCCTGCCTTTAACCAGTCCTACGAGGCTCATAGCTCTTCCCAGAGTTATGGTAGAGGTAGAGGCTACCACCGTGGCTCTAACCAGAACAAAGGCAGGGGAAGAGCCTTTCGCAGAGGAAAGAACTTCCGAGGCGGACGTGGAGGCAACTCCTCAAACCAATACTGAGGTACAGCAGGTAGGGGGGAGGCTCTATGCCTTCCGCAACAAATGGAGGTTCAGTCCCTGGGCGTTCAGTATCATCTCCAAGGGACTAGGGTGGAGTTGGATTCAAGGACCTCCTCCTCCGAACAAATTTCGTCAACATTCCACTCCGGACCTGGTCGAATTTGTCCAGGATCTTTTACAAAAGAACGCCATACAAGAAACGAAACATCTGAAGTTTCAAGGTCGGCTGTTCAGTGTCCCGAAGAAGGATTCAGACAAGAGAAGAGTGATTCTAGATCTATCCCTTCTCAACTTGTCCATTCAATGCGACAAGTTTCGAATGCTTACCGTCTCGCAGGTGCGGACCTTACTTCCCCGTGGGGCCGTCACCACCTCTATCGATCTTACAGACGCCTACTATCACGTCCCGATAGCGAGACACTTCCGTCCGTACCTAGGCTTTCGCTTAGGGGACAAAAGTTACTCCTTCAAGGTGATGCCTTTCGGGCTCAACATTGCCCCAAGGATCTTCACAAAGCTAGCAGAAGTCGCTGTTCAGGAACTCAGGAATCAAGGGATTCAAGTAGTAGCCTATCTGGACGACTGGCTCATTTGGTCAGACACCTCCCAAAATTGCCTAAAAGCCACTCACAAAGTCATCCATTATCTTCAATCTCTAGGCTTCCAGATCAACTTCAAGAAGTCCCGTCTTCTTCCAAAATCGAAGTTCCAATGGCTCGGCCTGCAAGGGGATCTTATATCTCATACTCTGTGTCTTCCCAGACCCAAGAGGTTAGAGATTGCAAGGAACACCAAACGCTTTCTCAAAGACAAAGTAAGTTCCAGACGACTCCAAGAGAAGATTCTGGGGTCCCTTCAGTTTGCCTCAGTGACGGATCTTCTTCTGAAGGCAAAATTGAAAGATATCAATCGTGTCTGGCGTTCGAGGGCGAACCGGAAGCTCCGGGACAGGAAAGTCCGCCTTCCTCCCATTCTACGGGAAAGACTTCTTCCTTGGACAAGAGCAAACAGTCTGTCAAAGTCAGTTCCCCTTCGATTTCCGCCTCCGGAATTAATCATTCACACAGACGCATCCCTATCAGGTTGGGGCGGCTATTCTCAGCTCAAGAAAGTTCAAGGTCTTTGGACTCCCTTGTTCCGCCATTTTCACATCAATGTGCTAGAGGCCATGGCAGTTCTTCTAACCCTGAAACGTCTCGCTCTTCCCAAGAAACAACACCTTCGTCTGGTCCTCGACAGCGAAGTGGTGGTCCGCTGCCTCAACAGAGGCGGGTCAAAGTCAGGGCCTCTGAACCATGTTCTAGTAGCCATATTCTCCCTAGCAGCCTCGAACCGTTGGCATCTTTCAGCTGTCCACCTGGCGGGAGTCCGGAATGTAGTGGCAGACGCCCTGTCCCGGACCTCCCCTCTAGAATCGGAATGGTCACTCGATCTAAAGTCATTTCGGTGGATTCTCTCTCAGGTTCCCGGTCTCCAAGTGGACCTCTTCGCCACGGAATCCAACCACAAATTGAGAGTATATGTGGCTCCCAATCTAGACCCTCAGGCTTACGCCACAGACGCCATGTCACAGAATTGGGACAACTGGGAAAAGATTTATCTCTTTCCCCCGGTGAATCTTTTGCTGAAAGTTCTAGACAAACTGAGATCCTTCAAGGGACAAGTAGCCTTGGTCGCACCCAACTGGCCCAAGAGCAACTGGTATCCTCTCCTGCGGGAGTTGAGATTATACCCTCGCCCGATACCCAATCCGGTTCTGTCTCAGATAGTACAAACACGCGTTGTGTACGCTTTCTCAAACATTCAGAGCGCCCTAACTTTATGGACTTTATGAAGTTTGCGGCTATGCATGGTGCCAATATTGATCCTCAAAACACCTTGTTCCTAGAATCGGATAAACGGGATTCCACCATCCGTCAGTATGACTCTGCAGTTAAAAAGTTGGCAAAATTTTTAATAGACTCAGACGTGAACTGTATGAACTTGAACCTTACAGTCACTTTCTTTAGATCTTTATTAGAATCAGGTCTGGCAGCCAATACTATCACCACTATTAAATCGGCTCTGAAAAAGATCTTCCTAGTGGGTTTTAACATAGACTTAACCGACTCTTTGTTAGCTTCAATTCCGAAAGCTTGTGCCAGACTGAAACCGGTTACTCGTCCTACCCCGGTGACCTGGTTCCTTAATGACGTACAGTACTCAAACTGGCTTCTGATACCATTAACAGTTCTTGTGGTTACATGCCCCTTCTCAGGAAAACACTTTTCCTAGTGAGCTTGGCTTCCGGGGCAAGAATTTCTGAATTGGCAGCCTTGTCGAGAGACCCGGGTCATATTGACTTTCTGCCTTCAGGAGAGGTCCTTCTTTCTCCTAACAAATTCTTTTTGGCTAAGAATGAAGACCCTCAAAACAGATGGACCTCCTGGAAAATTGTTCCCCTCACGCAAGATCCGTCGCTGTGCCCTGTCACTACTCTTAGGTCTTATCTATCCCGGACCTCCTCTAACTCCTCGGGGCCTCTATTCGTTAGAGAACAAGGCGGTACCATTACTATTAAAGGGATCAGGCAACAAATTTTGTATTTTATTAAACAAGCTAACCCTGACTCTTTTCCTCTTGCACATGATATCAGGGCGGTTGCCACCTCGGTGAACTTCTTTCACCACATGAATTTTACAGACCTTTCCAGGTATACAGGGTGGAAATCACCGTCAGTGTTCAAGAAACACTACCTTAAACATTTGGAAGCCCTAAAATTTTCTACAGTAGCCGCAGGGAGCGTAGTTACTCACGAGTAACTCACAGGTTAATGCCTTGACTCTTTATCTCTCCCTCTTACCTGCCTCATTTATACCCTATTGTATTCGTTGGTCGCGCACCTGAATACTGTTATTATATTTGTAAATTTTATGCTCCTGAGTATCTGTATATATTATCACTCACGGCATTATTATACCTACCTTATTGGATTTATGTTCATATTTAAGATACCCTTATAATTGTTTTTTGGTACTCATCTCTGATTAAAGCATCCTGTTTTTCTCTTACGCTTATGTTTTTTCCTTTATTTTGCAAGTTTGGTGACATTTTTCTCTTGTATAGATTCACTGGGCGGCACAGGTTCGAGCCCAGAAAAGGGATTTTGACGTAGGAAAAATCTATTTCTGGGCGAAGGACCTGTGCCGCCCAGTGAACCCTCCCAGCTCCTCTCCCATGGAGTCCCCAAACTTTGGGTGCTAAGGAGTTGGGTTCTGAGCGGATGCATTGTAGTAGTACCGAGTGAGGTTGAACGGCTCTCCTCTATTGGGGTTCTCTGTCGTAGATTAATCTAAATAGTGCGGGACCTCTGGAATATACGCCCAATTTTATACCGACACCAATAGGTGAGCGAGCTAGTTAACCTAGCACTCCTTTACATTTTTTCTCTGGTATATTTAGCAGTAAATTACCTAAGAATAAGTGCTAAATGGAGCTTATTCACTGGGCGGCACAGGTCCTTCGCCCAGAAATAGATTTTTCCTACGTCAAAATCCCTTATATACATATATATATATATATATATATATATATATATAGAAATATATATATATATATATATATATATATATATATATATATATGTATATATATAATATATACATATATATATATATATATATATATATATATATATTATATATATATATTCACAGATGTTTGTATTTTTATGATCTTATGGTTTACAACTTTAAAATTTAGGTACCAGCATCTTAGATAATATTATATACTGATTTAGAAATTTTAAGCACATTTAAGAAGTTTCTGCTCAACAAACAATCTTGTCATGGTGGGTGCTCTTTTACAGCACAAGGGCATCCACAAATATACATGGAGTTCACCATGGGGCAATTAAAAAAATCAAATAGATCACATTGCCATTAATAAAGAGAGAAGGAGGACTATGAGAAATTTAAGAAGCTATAAAAATGCAGACATTAGTAGTGATCATCAGCTCCTCATTGCCACACTGAAATTAAAACTGAAAGCACCCAACAGAAAAGTGGATAGAATACCTAGGTTTGATATAACTAAGCCTCTTGAAGTAGAGCACAGCGAAACATTTGCTATTGAATGTAGGAATCGATTTGTAGTCTTATAGACTTTAGGAGATGAAGAGCAGACAATTAATGAAATATGGTGTGATATTAAGAATATATATCAATCAGTTGGTAGTGAAGCCTTGGGACTTGCAGTTACAAGGAGAAAGCCATGGTTATCAAATAATACGTGGGATACTATAAAAAGGAGACAAATACAGAAATTGATTATTGAGAGTTCTCGAGGAAGTAATGAAAATTACAAGGTAGAGCAAACTAAGTGTTCCAGTATTGATAGTAAAGTCAAAAGAAAAGCCAGGAATGACTGGAGAGAATATTTAGACAGTAAAGCAGATGAGGCTGACAAAGCTATGAATTCAGGGAGCAAGAATTGCTCGTAGAATTATTAATGAAATCTACCGGGGAAAAGAAGAAAAATCATATACCCATCAAAAAGAGAGAAGGATCTGTTATAACAACAGAAGTTGAAGTGAGAGCATTGGTTGGAACACTTGAGTAAGGTTATGAATAGGAGATACAAGAGGAATAATTTGATTGATATACCTGAAGCTGATGAAGGGCCTTGATGAGCCCATGAATGAATTCAGCGTATTTGAAATCAAAGCTATAATTATAAAAACTAAAGAGATAGAAAGCCCCTGGATATGATGGAATAATTGCCAAGATCATAATGGCCGAAAATGAAGTGACACCAGAATACTTAAGATATTATTTTGTACAATGTGGCATGAAGAGGCAAAACCTGATGAATGGGTTTTATGAGTGTTGGTGAAAATGGCAAAAAGAAGATCTGACTGATTGCAATATTCACAGAGGCTTAACACTTATGTCAGATGTTATGAAAATATGCTTATTCTCAAAGAGACTGGAGAGAAAGATTTATGAAAAACAAGTGAACAAACAGGATTTTGAAAATTTAGAAGTTACACTGACCAAATTTTCATTTTGAGACGTGTAGAATATAGAAATCCACTTTTTATGTCCTTTGTGAACTATGAAAAAGCCTTTGATGGTGTGCTCCGGCCAATTTTGTGGAGAGTCCAGCGTTATTATGCAATTTCTCTTAAATTTGTGAATTTGATTGTCTGTTCATTAACATAGCAAGTGCAAAGTTAATGTTAATGGAATCTTATCAAAGGAATGTGTTGTTATGGATGTTATGTAGGAAAATTTGGAAATTAAATCACCTAAAATTACATATAAAAATCAGACTATACATCAGTTTAGTGAGATTGGTACTACAATATGGACATGAGTCGTGGTATGACAATGAAACAATATCCAATAGATTCAGTAAATTTGAGAACAAAGCCCTCTGAAGGGTATTGGGAGTTAAATGACAGGACAGGATTAGAAATGAAGTTATAGGAGAGATTACTCTAGTGCAATACATGAATGATATCATGATGAAGGATTCATGGAGATGGTTTGAGCAAGCTCTTTGTACTCCCCAAGAGAGACTACTTCACCAAATTTTGAACTGGGCTCCACAAGGCACTAGAAGAGTTGGAAGATCCAGGCCTACATGACTGAGGACTGCAAAGCGTGAAGTAGATGATGAATGGAGAAGAATTTATTTAAAAGCTCAAGATAGAGACGACTGGCGAAATCTAACCGAGACCCTTTGAGCCAATAGGTGTAGGAGATGATGATGATGATGAGAAATTTAAAATTTGGTATACAAAGTGATCAATCCCAACTGGCCTACCAATGCCAGACAAGAATTTTTAATGATACCTGGGTAGCTTGTACCAAGAATAG
This sequence comes from Palaemon carinicauda, assembly GCF_036898095.1. Taxonomy (NCBI): domain Eukaryota; kingdom Metazoa; phylum Arthropoda; class Malacostraca; order Decapoda; family Palaemonidae; genus Palaemon; species Palaemon carinicauda. Next base: position 66,426,816 of record NC_090730.1, on the reverse strand, counting down.
TTGCTTCTACTTTTTTCTTGCTACCAATCAGAAATGAGAATTTTATTGTGATCTTTGTCCTTGTTTAATCCTGTTATATTCTTTACAGTATTATTAGCTGCCAAAGTTCCAAAATAGGTCATTTATTGTTGGTAAAAATAGGAAGAAAGCCAATAATTTGGAAAAGAAGTTGAAGTCGATAATTGTAACAGTCATCACGTGATCATGGACTTTCTCAGTGTACATTTTGAACAATAAATAGGGATAAAAATTATAACACAAGCTGTTACTTTATATGCCTCTACTAGATGTACTGCTATCAGTAAGAAAAATCATGAACTATTGATGGTATGGGACAACTACTTGTGATTTGCATGGAAAATTTAATACAAAAATGCAACCTCTGCAACCTACTGACGACAAGGGCTATAGAAAAATACTATCTAGACTGCAAATTACAGGTGATTTCAAGGGTTTCAGAATTGTGATAATTAAGACAAGGTGAAAATTAGCAGTGAAGCGGAAAGTGCTGATAATGTAGTTGCTGAAAAATTCTAGGACACATTTAATTAGAGTACTGTATTTCACTATATGAAATAAGTATTTACTTGAGCAAATATTCCATGGAGACTAGACATGCTTGTGCTAGAAGGAAATGCCTGAATGCATGTACATTCATCAAGAAGTGAAGATGGTGCCGGGATTTAAGGCCTTTAAAGAAAGTGTAGATCTTTAAGGAAGAAATATTTCTGAATGTAAATTAAAGCCATTGATATGGATTCACCTCTTTCCCAACCCTAGGGCATTAGTAAAAGTATTCCAGAACTTACTTCCCATTCTTTTTTGCCACAACAAAAAAGACTGGATTACAATATTTATTTAAAGATGGGGTTTCATTTGCTAAATTAAAAATGTTCCTATCAGAATGATATTCTTAAGTAGGTACTTCTCCTTTTAGATGATGTTCCATGACATCCACAGTATCTTGATGATTAGCTTTATTATATAAAAAGCCCATCTATTCAACCTATGGATTGAGGCACCATGGTGACGTTCACTCATACAAATGAAACTGCTTAACACAAAGACACCGAATATTTTAGATGTATCAAAAGAATGGATGAATAGCATATGAAAAAAAGTTTTAATGATATACCCCAATAAATTCAAGTGCTCAGAAGGATTTGGTAACCTTATTTCTTTTGTGGTAATGTGGCAGGCTGCATAATTAAGCCAGACTTCGTGTTTTTTGGCAATACAATGCCAAGCCTGGGGTCACTGCTATTCTCTTCAAGTAGTGTTTTAACAGTTGGTTTGCTCCAGATGCTAGAGCAAACCTTGAGAGGTAAGGGAGGCTGTTCGAGGTGCTGCTGATTACTGAAAATGTTCCAGGACATTCCCTAGACATTATTATGGAGAAATAAAATCATATATATAGAATTTCTGTCACCAAGCACAATCTTGGTCTTACAGCCTCTTGATTAGGGCATCATCCATCAAGTACATCAAAACCACCTAGACTATACATTTAAGAACATCATAAACTTTTCAAATGAAAATATAATGATGTGACTAAATTTATCTGCAATGAAATGATAGTAAGGGATATCATTCATATCAGTATAGTACTTCATATGCACTGTAATAGAGTCTGCAAAAGTCGAGAGTCCACTTTAGAATATGCATTTGAAATTCACATTTTATATGCTATAGTATACCCCTTCTCCATGTTGTATGCTCTGATTCAGTACTGTAGCCTACATACTGTTACAACCATATACTGTATACAATAATATTGTGAAAGGTATTTACATAAATAATTACTGTACAGTATTAATGTACAGTATATTAAGTCTGTCTGCTCATCCTTGGTCTGTGAGATTATAATGATGGCTTTAGATGCAGAACCCAATGGACGGCTGGAAATCACTTACTATTGCTGATGCCATAACTTTTATTAAAGAAAAGGTGGACGAATTGCTGTCGCAGCTTGTCAGTGCCAGTTAGCGACTTCAAAGGCTTTCCAGCAACAGATGGGCAGGTCTTGAGGATATTGGAGATGGCAAGACAACTTGGTGATGATGGTATGGCAGATATACTAATAGTAGTTAAGGATGATGTTGATCATATGAGGGGGATTGGTTGCCAAATAAGGATTAAGAAGAACTTATTAAGTCACTGACAAAAAAGACAGATGAAGACCGTGAAGACGTGAAGCCAAGAAATTGGACTGTAGACAAACTATGTGAGATCTTGATAATATTCTGGGATTTTGAAAACAAAATATAAAAATATGACCCCCATTTGAAGTGTTGGATTAAAGTGACCAGAGGTATCACAGGCACTTATGTTCCCTCTTCAGCAGACATACAGTACAATCAAATCAATAAGCTGACACAATAGTTACCTAGTACAGGGTCTACTAGTGGAGGAACAGTAGATACCCATTACCATTAACATTGTCTACATCAACCCACAACTCTTTATTTTGTCTACTGACAACCCATAAATATCTGCTCTGCCTGAAACATTTACTCCTCACCAAAATTATTCATATTTCCTCTATTTTTAGGAAGAGACATTAGTCTACAGAATCCTCATGCCCATTCATTAAGTCCATGTAATTAGAAACTCTTGTGATGCCTATATCATCTCCCTTCATTTGATAGGTGTAGGAATTTTAAAAGTATCATCATCAATTCTTTATCATTTATTGAGCAATGAAATGAGGAATGAAGGAGTTGGTGATTACCTGAGTAGCCTGTAGTTACTACAGTATTATCAAAAACAGTATTATTATTATTACAAGCTAAACTAGAACCTGAGTTTGAAAAGAAGGATACTATAAGCCCAAGGACTCCAATAGGAAAAAATAGCTCATTGAGGAAAGGAAATAAGGAAATAAATTATATGGGAAGTAATGAACAAAGAATATGAAACACCTTAAGATCAGTAACAACCTTAAAATAGACATGTCGTATAAACTATGAATAGAGACTCATGTCAGCCTGTTTAACATGAAAACATTTGGTGCAAATTTTATTTTCTAAAGTTCCACTAATTCAACTGCCTGAATAGGAAGATCATTCCACTATCTGGTCACATCTGGAAAAAAACACTTTAAGAATAGTGTACTGTGTAGTACTGTCTCATGATAGAGTAAACAAGATTGTTAAAACTAATTGCATCCCTAGTACTATGTACAGGATGGTACAGTCTGAGAAGATTTGAATGCAAGGAAGTCAAAATTATGATAACTATTATGTGGCATACATATAGAACTGACTGATTGATGGTGCCAGAGATTAATATCAAGATCAGGAACAAGAAATTTAAAAGACTGAAGATTTTTATCGAACTAACTAAGATGAGAATCATCTAATGAAGACCAGACAGGAGAACAATACTGAAGCAAGATGGAATGAAAAAATTAAAACATTTCTTCAGAATAGATTGATCACCAAAAATCTTTAAAGAATTTTCCGATAAGCCAATTTTTTATGCAATTGAAGGAGAAACAGACCAAGTATGTTTCTGAAAAGTAGATTTGCAATCTAGCATCACCTAAAATTTTAAAAGTTATGTATAGTTGAATAAGTCTATTCATGAGCATAGCAAGTGCAAAGTTCATGTTAATGGAGTCTTATCAAATGAATTTCCAGTGAACAGCAGAGTACTCCAAGGGAATGGGTTGTCACCTATGTTGTTTATCCGCCTCATGCATTTTCTAATGACCAGAACAGTCGTAGATGGTAGAGATGGATTGGACTGGAGTGGTGATAAGAATTTAACAGACCTAGAGTATGCTGATGATGCTGTCCATGTTAGCAGAACACCATAGGATTTGCAATGCTTGCTTACCAGAATGCATGAAATATCACACAAAGTTAGGCTCCAGGTAAATAGAAGAAAGACAGAGATGATGGGAATGGAATATGCAGTGGAAGATGAAATATAATTTGAAGGAGAAAGGATTAATGAGGTAGAATCATTTAAGTATTCATGGACTATGATCTCTAATACAGGGTCTTTAGAATCTGAGTTTAATGAAAGATTGAAAAAAGCAAATCAGACAATGGCTAGGTTAAGTGAAATTTGGAAATCAAATCGCCTGGAATTACATGTAAAAATCAAACTATATATCAGTTTAGTGAGATCAATGTTACTATATGGACATAAGTCATGGTATGACAACGAAACAATCCCGAATAGATTTAGTAGATTTGAGAATAAAGCCCTCAGAAGGATATTTGGAGTAATATGGCAGGACAGGATTAGAAATGAAACTAAGAGAGTTTACTCAAGTACCATATGTGGATGAGATCATGATGAGTTGTAGATGAAGATGGTTTGCCCTTCTCACTCCCCAAGAGAGATTAGTTCACCAAAGGTTCAGCTGGGCTCCACAAGGCAATAGAAGAGTTGGAAGACCCAGGCCTACATGGCTGAGGACTATGAAGCGCAAAATAGGAGATGATGAATGGAGAAAGTATTGAATGAAAAGCTCAAGATAGAGATGACTGGCAAAATTTAATCGAGGCCTTTTGTACTCGAGTGCCATCTATGGATGAGATTATGATGAGTGGTAGGTGAAGATGGTTTGGGCATGCTCTTTGCACTCACCGAGAGAGATTACCTCACCGAACGTTCAGCTGGGCTCCACAAGGGACTAGGAGAGTTGGAAGACCTAGGTCTACTTGGCTGAGGACTATGAAGTGTGAAATAGGAGATGATGAATGGAGAAGTATTGAACTAAAAGCTCTAGATAGAGACGAGTGATGAAATCTAATCGAGGCCTTTTGCGTCAATAGGCGTAGGAGGAAAGGATGATGGTGATGGTAGTTAAAGAAATATTTTTAATAGAGATCTGCATGTAGAGGAGTCTCTGTCTTTGACTTGCATACAATCATACCTTGAGTTTTGTCAAGGTTCAATTTTGTGCTTAGTTTGCACCATGCACCAATTTTTGCTAGATCTCTATTAAAGGCTTCGGCATCTCCAGATCTACATTCTGGAGGAGTTGATGTTAAGAGAGTAGCATCATCTCCATATGCAGTGAGCTTGTTTTCTAGGCCAAACCACTATTACATTACTGTAGTATTGTATTGTACTCATGATTTAGCATATATTTTATTCGCCATGTACAGTACGTGGGATGTGTATTGCACTGTACTTTACTTAGTTGTATAGGTACAGAACACTACAAATGTTTATTATACAGTAACTGTAATAATACAGTATTAGTGTACTGTAGAGAACTACAGTATATAATACTGTACACTGTAGTATAATGTACTGTATAATATTTTACGGTATACTGCACTGTGTGGTAGTTAATATTAGCACTCTACAGAAATTCTCAAATATACTTACGCCCGTTCTACTATCTTCCAAGCGATATGAATGTTTCCGAAAGTATTAATTGAAGAAGCAGAATTTTAATTATTTTATTTCTTATTTCTAGACTCACCTGATGTTCATATTACTTTTGTCTCTGGAAGCATGAGATATTGATGTTACTCCTTAAAATTCCAAAATTTTCCAGTTTATTTTACATTCCTTTATGCTAATGCCTCTAGTGTAACTGTATTTCTTTTATCATGAACCCTAATTTTCAAATCCTTTATTAGATTTGGACCCAATTCTTTTTAAGCTTCCTGACAAAATAGTAATATTGAATAACACTGCATTCATGGAAAGAGGTTGTGTTGTAAATCTTATGCCATAAACCAAATTAGGCACAATACCTCCATATAATCAATGGAATTGTCCATATCAAACAGTTCTTACCGGTAAAGGAAAACTATCTCCTGAATAAACTACCACTTCTAGTGTCCAAATAAAATAGAATGGCTCATACTGACTGATTAAACGACCACTTCCTTTCATTAAGAAGGAAATGAGAATAAATTCCTTTTAGCCCTGAAATTAGGTAAAAGAGAGAACATTCATTTATGATTATCAAAGGCTACATTAAATGTGATTGCTTGTAGTTCACTGATTTGTTTTCTGATGCCAAAGCTAACATAAAGTAATTTTACAGTGAGCTCTTAATAAAAATTATTTTTAAAGATATAAAGCATGAACTCCTTAAGTACTGTAACATTGTTTAAATAAAATAAAAGTATATTGTTACTGGAACTCTTTCTGATATTAAAAGATCTAAAAGCTTCTAAAATTCCTAATGCAGGCAAATCTAATCTTATTGGTCAAACACGTAAATTAGCATATATTTATACCTTCAGTTGCCAAGATTGAAAGGTTCTGATCATGGAAAAGGAAATGTAAAAATTTCAAAATTTCATTATGACTACAATGGTTCTAGTAACTGATGAAATCTTTGACTTATACTAATCAAAATTAGATTTCTGTTGTTTTTTGTATATATTATAAGTAAACTAATTCATTTCTTGGAACCTGTGATATCCAACCTACAGGACTTGATGGTCGTATACATCCAAAGATAAGTTGGATAGGACTCCATTCAGTAAGATGTAGCTCATAATTGATTTAGAGAATTATTCAAAGTTGTTTGTGTGAACCATGCCCTTTTGTGACCAAAGTGTAGCTATGTGGTTAACCAAGAGGTTGTCTTTTCCTTATCTGATTCTTTTACTTTTCAAAACCATCCTTACTGTCCTCCCTTCAGATGAAGTAGCTATCCTGGAGGGTATTTAGCCTTGCATGGTGTATCGGCTCCTCCATGTTGACCAGCTTTTCCGACTTTTATCTATAGTCTATGGGTTTGATATATCACTTTATTTATATTTCTGTACATATTGTTCTTGTTATCATTCATGTTAATTTTGTTTTTAAGTAGGATGTATTTTTTATCACCATTAATTCTCATGCTCTCTGGAGACATTGAGCAAAATCCGGAACTAGTTCGTCCTAGATTTCGTCAATGTCGTCTACTGTATTGTAGTATTCGTGGTCTTTATGCAAATATTAAAGACCTGATAGTTGCGTCCAGACAGTATGATATTCTTTTGTGCTTAGAAACTTTGGTTTCTAATATGAAGCACTCATCTGAGCTCCTTATAACTGGTTTTAAGAAGCCAATAATGTTGAAACGCGATGTCATCCTTAGTGCCAGGGGAATGGCAGTGTATATTAGGTCTGAGTACCCTGCTTCTCGTAAGTCCTGCTATGAATGTGGATATCATGAGATTCAGATAATAAAAGTTTGTGGCAGGCATAACAACTTCTATTTGTGTTCGATCTACCAGAATCCTGACATGGATGATTCTATCTTCGATTGTCTTCTTACCATTATGGCTAAGATACAAGAAGATGATAGAAAGGCTTCTTTTGTCTTTGTTAGTGATTTCAATGCTCACCATAGGGAGTGGTTAAATTTTGTTTCTCCTACCAATCACCATGGCTTGAGAGCTTTAGACTTTGCCTCTGAATCAGGCTGTGACCAAATCATAAGTGAAGCTACTGACAGGTCTGGTAACTGCTTGGACCTCGTATACACCAACTCCCCCGGCTTTCTAACAAGTAGGGTTGGTTCTCCAGCTGGGACATCTGATCATACCTTGATTTTATTAGAAGTAAAGACTGAGCAACCTGTCCCTGATGTATCTTACTCATGTAAGAATCATATGAAATCTCAAGCAGACCGGAATGGGATTTTGCATGATCTTTTAGACTTGAATTGGTCATAATTGTATAGTAGTGTTTGATCCTTTAGTCCCTTTGAATGAGAATCTAGTCAGCATAATTTATAGGCATATCCCTTCTTGTGTACTAAGGTAACGAGTGAAGGACAAACCATGGTTCAATGATGATTGTAGATGTGTTTATTTTGAGAAGCAGGAGGCCTATCATCTCTGGAAGGGTAACAGATCAGGTTTGACCTGGAATAACTATACTCATCTTAGAACTTTTGCTCAGAGAGTTTATGCTTCAGCTGAAAAAGGATACAATTTAACCATAAAAAAAACCCTTTCTGGGACAACCTAGGAGCATAAGCGGTGGACTACCCTAAAATCGGCACTCTTTGGTGTAGATGCAACAGTTCTTCCTTTACTTAAAGCAGATGGCTCTGTCATTTGCTGTCCAAAGGAAAAGGCAACCCTTTTGGCAGATGTTTGACAGCAAGCAGAGTAATGAAAAACTCAAACTTCTTCATTCCTGTTTTCCTGAGGCTAAACTAACTAGTTTAGCTTTTCGATCTCATAAAATTAAAGCTCTGTTGATAGACCTTGATGCTTATGGAGTGTAGATCCAAATGGTATTTTTCCTTTGTTTTTCATAAAGACGGCAGATTTCTTAGGTCCAAAGTTATCTGTTATTTTGCGCAATATAGTAAGAAGAGGAGGTTTTAGCACTTTTTGCAGAATTGGTAATGCTACTCCACTATGTAAATTGGTTTTTGGTAGCTCAAGTCCAACCAATTACCGCCCAATTTTCATAACTCCCATATTATCTAAAGTTTCAGAACGCCTTTTAGCAAAATGTCTTAATAGGTTTGCTGAAGGTAATCATCTGTTCCCTACTAGTTTGCAATTTAGTTTTCGTAAAGGCCTTGGAAGATGTGATGCCCTTCTTACAATCTCCAATGCTGTACAGAAATTCCTTGATTGTGGTAAGGAAGTTCATATGATTGGCCTTGATTTTAGTGCTGCCTTTGACCGTGTTAATCATGAGGGCCTTGTTTTCAAACTCAAACAGTTTGGAGTGGGTGGGTCATTTCTTAGCATCATTATTGAATTTTTAAGTAATAGATCACAAAGAGTTGTTGATGATGGGCACCATAGTTAAAGTTAAAGTTGAAGTTGCGGGTTTTAGGTCTCCACTGAGACGATTTACATCGTTCTCCTCGGGCGACCATTAGCCAGCAGGGGCTATCACTAGTCCCCTTTAACCTCTCCCCCAGGTGCCACCCTGGGAGTACCCCCTGGTAGAAGGTCTCAAGGTATTCGCGTCCCTGGCGGGGACCGAACTCGGGACCTCTACAATAGAGATCCGTGACGCTACCAACCTTGCTATCCGGAGTATAGTGAATATAGGAATGTGAGATTTGGTCGTCATCAGGGTTGTGTTCTTGCCCCATTACTTTTCATACTATATATGCATGACATGTGGTTTGGTCTAGAAAACAAGCTTGATGCATATGCAGATGATGCTACTCTCTCTGCATCAATTCCATCTCCTGAATGTAGATCTAGGGTTACTGAATCCCTTAATAGAGATCTAGCTAAAATTAGTGCATGGTGCAAATTATAGGGTATGAAGTTGAATCCTAACAAAACTCAAAGTATGATTGTAAGTAGGTCAAGGACTGGCTCCCCAACACCTGGATCTCAGCATTGATAATGTTTCTTTAACTTTGTATGACTTTTGAAATTTTAGGTGTGATTCTCGACAGCAAATTTACTTTTGAGAAACACATTAGGTCTGTGTCTTTTTCAATTGCACCAAAAATTGGGTTATTGAGAAAGTCTTTTAAGATTTTTGGTGATCAATCTACTCTGAAGAATTATTTTAATTCTTTTATTTTACCTTGTTTCGAGTATTGTTCTCCTGTCTTTTCTTCAGCTGCTGATTCTCATCTTAATTTGTTGGACAGGAACTTACTGTCTATTAAATTTCTTATTTCTGATTTAGGTATTAATCTTTAGCACCGTCATTCAATTATTTCATTACGCATGATGCATAGGAATTTTTATAATTCTGACCATCCTTTACATTCTGATCTTCCCAGACAGTTCCATCCTGTTCGTAATACTAGGTATGCAGTTAATTCTAATAGTCAGGCCTTCTACAGCATGAGGCTCAATACTACACAGTACCCTAGAAGTTTTATTCCAGCTATGACCAAGTTGTGGAGTGATCTTCCTAATCGGGTAGTTGAATCAGTGGAACTTCAAAAGTTTAAACTGGCACCAAATGTTTTTATGATGAACAGGCTTACATAAGTCCTTTTATAGTTTATATATCATATATGTGTTTTAATGTTGTTAATGTTTTTAAAATATTTTATTTTAATTTTCATTACTTATATCGTTTATTTATTTCCTTATTTCCTTTCTTCACTGGGCATTTTTCCCTATTGGAGCCCTTGGGCTTGTAGCATCTTGCTCTTCCAACTAGGGTTGTAGTTAGCTATTACAGTAATAATAATAATAATAATAATAATAATAATAATAATAATAATAATAATAATAATAATAATTACAACTTCTATTTGTGTTCGATCTATTGGAATTCAGACTTAGATTATTTTATTTTAGATTGTCTTCTTACCATTATGGCTAAGATACAGGAATATGGTATAAAGACCTCTTTTGTTTTTTTTCTGGTGATTTCAATGCTCACCATAAGGAGTATTTAAATTCTGTATCTCCCTCTGATTGTCGTGGCTTTAGAGCCTTGTACTTTGCCTCTGAATCAGTCTGTGAACAAATGATAAGTGAAGCTACTCACAGGTCTGGTAACTGCTTGGACCTAGTATACACTGACTCCCACTCATATTATAACAAGTAAGGGTGGATCTCTACTTAGCACATCTGATCATACCTTAATTACATTAGTAGTGAAGACTGAGCAGACTGGAATGGCATTTTGAGTGATCTTTTGAATATGAATTGGTCGAAATTGTATGATAGTGTTGAGCCAGTTGTTCTATTGAATGAGAATCTGGTCAACATAATTGATAGGCGTATCCCTTCTTGTGTGCTAAAGTACCAAGTGAAAGGCAAACCCTGGTTTAATAATGATTGTAGATGGGCTTATTTGGCAAAGCAGGAGTCCTATCATCCTTGAAAAGGTAACAGATCAGATTTGACTAGGAATAACTATACTCCGCTAGGAGCTTTTGCTCTGAGACTTTATGCTTCAACTGAAAAAAAATATACAATATAACCATAAAAGAACCCCGTTCTAGTGCAACCCTGGAGCATAAGTGATAGTCTACCTTTAAATTTGCCACAATTTGGGGTTGACATTCAGTTCCTTCTTTACTTAAACCAGAGAAAAAGGCAACCCTTTTGGGATATCTCAAGCTGACAAGACAGGAAGCAGAGACAAAAGACAGCACCTCCGCCTAGATAAGCTAACCAGGCAAGGGAGTCAAGACTCCATAGCAAAAGGGATATAGCACAGGAAGAGAGGCTGTAGACATAGGACAAGCACTGCCAAGGCGGCAAAGGAGTAACCCAAGGGGTACCAACTCTCTGCCTAGATAGGGTTAGGCCGTGGTAGAACTATGTAGGCTATGCTAGCCTTCTAGCGGGTGAGGGATAGCTCAAAAGCTAGGGTGATATGACTAGACAAGAGGAACATAGTTCTGGCTAGATAGGTTTAGACCATGAGAGAACTGTGTAGGCAAGCCCAGCCTCCTAGCGGGTTGAGGGAAAGCTTAAAAGCTAGGATGAGATGACTAGACAAGAGGAACATAGTTCTGGTACAGTCAGGTTATGGCCTAACTAGTAAGGGGAAGGGGCAGAGAATCACCCAAGGGTGGACTCTTAGGAGGCAGAGAGATTTCAACCAGGAGAGGAGAAAAACTCATCTACCTAGGCCAGGAAACATATGTACAAGTAGGCACACTAACAGGCACAAGGAAAGAGGAAGGAGGGGTGGTGATGGGAGACTGAGAAAATGGTGAGGTGGCATGGTAGGAAGGCCCAACAGCAACAAGGAACAACAATAGTGTCTCAGAGGGGTTGCAGTAATAGGGCACAGAGGACAAGTCCTTACAATTACAACCAGGCATAGCCTACCAAAGACTAAGAGAGAAGCCTAATGATGGTTAAGGCGACACAATGAGGTCTACTAGTCGGCTTCAGAACTAGGGTAAGATGTTCTAATGGGTAGACACAGGGAACAGGATCCCGAGACCTTTGCTGCCTCGCCAAACATATAGGCTAAGTGGAAAGTGAAAAGCAGTCACCCTAGGGTAACTGAGAACACTATCCAACTCCCATAAAGACCTACAAGACCGCAGTTCCCCGCCGTGACGAATCGACAGCGTGGGAGGATAAACGGCCACACCCAACCCATAAGGTTTGATAAAAGAAGGGAGTAGTGCACTAGTGAACTTTTACCAGGTATTGCTGCCGGCTAGGGTAGTCTAGTCTAAGCCCAATGCTAATAAAAAACATAAAAGAAATACCAAGAAAGGATGGAGGGATACCATATACATACCACACTTTAGAATAATAAAATAACATATTTCTAAATTCTAAAGTAAAGGACTAAATAAATAGGAGATACTTGAGTGTTTGACGATATGATAAATGGGGCCAAAAGCCTGCCAGCTTCAGAACAATAAAAGCATGCAATTTAATAAAAGAAAACTGGGTGGAGACTCGAAATTCTACAACACACTAAAGGGTGAATATTCAACTTAGTCGATGAGGAAGAAGTTGAAGCCTCCATGATCAAAAAACACTCAAAAAGCTAAGAAAACTAGCAGAAACTCTCCAAGCGAATGACAAAGATGGTGCTGCGAAGGGGAATGGATCAACAGGAAATGTGTTAGTTGTAGCACATCGAGATCGGGAGTTGTGACGGCTCACTTGCCTATGTCCTTCCCTCTACCCATATCCTTTGAGACAAGGTTAATTCTATTCAGGGAAGGATAGCCATGGCTTGTTATTAACACATCTCTGATTTATACACGATATCTCCCGGAATATTTGCTCCAGAGGTCAGAACTCTGTTGATATCTCCAAGGTAAAATATCTCTGGTATATCACTTGCAGAAATATCCCAAGTAGAAGCTGCCAAAGAGGAACTTCCATCAGGATGACATGGCTCGAGCCCAATAATATTACAGTAATAATAATAATAATAATAATAATAATAATAATAATAATAATGATAATAACAATCAGAGAGAGGTATCCAATGCAGTACTGTTTGGCCAGTCAAAGGGTAGTATCTGAATGGGCAGCTGGTGCCATGGCCAACCTACTAACTATAATATGTATATAAATATATACATTATATATATATATATATATATATATATATATATATATATATACTGTATATATATATATATATATATATATATATATATATATATATATACACACACACGAACAGGTGGGAGTTCGAATCTCCACCCGGCCAGAAGCTGTTACCATAAAATGAATTCCAAGTGGATGTATATTCCCAAGATAGAATTCGGTATGGAATGCCATTCATGGGTGATATTTACATTGATTAAAATCATGTGTGCTTGTGATATATATATATATATATATATATATATATATATATATATATATATATATATATATATATATATATCGCTGTGTCCGGCCACTTGGCCGGACACTTCGTTCCGCGTCTTTCGGAGTCATCACGAGAATCGGGGAAAAAATCGACTGAGACCTATTGATTAATTGGCATTTTTTTGTCCAAGTTATCACCTACTCATCTGCATGGGTGGAAAGTAGCCAGTGTATTTCCTGAAGTCGTGAAGTGAGGTCGTGTTCGGTTTAAAGGGCCGAGTTGCAATCGTTCTTTTGTGAATTCGCGTGGCATTTTTGTGTAACAAACCCCCCCCCCCCCAGTGATGTCTAAACCCCATACAAGTCACGATGATATTGTTAGAGTGATAACTTGTCATAAGTTAGGTCTTCAAACGAAGGAAATTGTTAAGAACACCGGCGTAAACGAGAGGACAGTGCGGCGCTTGGTAGCCAAGTTCAAGGAAGGGGGTAGCGACGAGATCCCTTCTCATTCCCATGCTGGTCCCCCCCCCCCCGGAAGATCCCTGATCGTACTTTGTTACTTTTAAAACGAAGCCTTGATGCAAATCCAACCTTAACAGCGAAGCAACTGAAGGAACAGAACCCTAAATTGTTGAACAACGTCAGTGTTCGTACGATCCAGGAAAACCTGTCGAAGCGCCTTAACTACGAGAAAGTTGTTGCCAGAAGAAAGGCAGCTTTAACCGAGAAACAAAGGAAGAGGAGGGTTGCTTTTGCCAAGACATACAAGGATTGGACCTTGGAGCAGTGGCGAAGTGTTTTGTGGAGTGATGAAGCGACCTTTTGTGTGAGTGAAACGGCCGGGAAAAAAGTTTGGAGGCGCAAGGGGTCGGACCCTCTTAAGCCTAATCTCACGGCCAAGACAGTTAAGCACCCAGCATCCCTTATGGTATGGGGCACTTTTGCCTACGGTGGTGCCCCAAGGCTTGTTGTTCTTCCTAAAGGTGTGACAGTTAATGCTGACCAGTATCTGAAAATTTTAAAGGATAATTTAGCCGATTGTTTTGCCGCTACTGGAGCGGAAATTTTTCAGCAGGACGGTGCCCCTTGCCACACGGCTAAGAAGGTGAAAAAGTGGCTAGAAAATAGCGAAGTGGACTTTATTACTGACTGGCCAGGTCAAAGTCCTGATATTTCGCCCATTGAGAACCTTTGGGCGATTGTAAAAGCTCGGCTTTGTAAAGAAATTACGACATACGCCACACTTCTTGAGGCGGCGCTCCATAAAGTGTGGGCTGGAATACCTGCCGAAATACTCCAAAACCTCGCCGATAGTGTTCCTCGACGACTTTTGGAGGTCAGGAAGAGGAAAGGCTACCCTATAGACAAGTAGCAGGGATATTGGTGAGTGTTCAATTAAATTATTATTGATTTTTATTGTGTATTAGCGTTGATATGTAGCGGGGGACCAAAATGAATGCATGGCGGATGCTGCCCGGACACAGCGATCCGCGCTGACTGTATATATATCATACATACATATACCAGGGCACTTCCCCCAATTTTGGGGGTTAGCCGACATCAACAAATGAAACAAAACAAAAAGGGGACCTCTACTCTTTACGTTCCTCCCAGCCTGACAAGGGACTCAACCGAGTTCAGCTGGTACTGCTAGGGTGCCACAGCCCACCCTCCCCCGTTATCCACCACAGATGAAGCTTCATAATGCTGAATCCCCTACTGCTGCTACCTCCGCGGTCATCTAAGGCACCGGAGGAAGCAGCAGGACCTACCGGAACTGCGTCACAATCGCTCGCCATTCATTCCTATTTCTAGCACGCTCTATATATATATAATTTAAAATAAAATTACTTCTCGTATCCCAACTTACTTTATGAACACTTTTTCATAATGGAAATGCATTCCCAAGATCACAAGTCGTCCTTGTCAACAAAAGATAATATATATATATATATATATATATATATATATATATATATATATATATATATATATATATATTACCTCTCATATCCCAACTTAATTTAAGAACACTTTTCCATAATGAAAATGCATTCCCAAGATCACAAGTCTTCTTTGTCAACAGAAGATAATAGCTTGTATCATCTGGATCATTAGGTAACTTAATGAATAACTTTACTTTTGTGATCCTTCAATGCTTTTAACATCTCTTTGTTGGATTATTTTCTGTGTCAATGAATGCCTTACAAAGAACCCTCAAGATCTTCTCTGAGATAATTCCTTTCTGTATTTCAAACTGTCTGAAAAGATTTTACATGTGAATAGTTTCTCGTTTGTTCCTGACCTTTCAAAAAGATCCAAATATCTGTTTGCCAGGACATTTTCACTCTTTTTCCATAACTTCCTTGTCTATTACTAGTAGGGGGCAGAACTTCCTACTCTGATCAGTGAGAACTATCAAGCTTTACCCACAGACAATGTGGCAAAGGAAGAAACAATTTACTTGTGTTTGTCTCTAATTGGCCATGTTAAGTGTTTTGAGAACTTACAGTAATATAATGGTTGGGGAAGTATAACAGGTTAAAATACCTGTAGCCAATTCCTAGCACTTCTCTTACATTTTAATGCAAATGGTTGGACATTTACTCTTTATACATTTAGTCCTAGCAGACCAAGCATATTGCCGATCATTCCTGGAATTGTGGAGAAGCTGAAAGTGTTGTAGTTGTCCAAATCTGGAAGACTCACATGATACCAGTGTTTTGCTTAACATTTAAGTGTGTGCAAGTGCTCTGATGGATCCCACAGGCATGCCGGAACACGGGGACATTCAAGATCGTGATTTCCTATCTAAATAGTGATCTTGACATACATTATTAACAGGATTGTAATTAAACAAACTGTCTGTTAATAACATTTTTTTAGACCATATGATTGGTGTGCCCTCCTGAAATCTTGCAGCCTCACTTCAATTTTACACAGAAGTGGGGCTTTTGGGTGATAAATACTACTTTAGAATGCAGATAGAGCATGCACTGTGTGACTACATTCATTTTTGTCAGATTAAAGATTGGTAGTTTTTGTAATAGGTTAATATGCTTTGTGATCCCCAATGTGGCATTCCTGTTAAAAGCTAGAAGTATAGGTATTTATA
Source organism: Palaemon carinicauda (assembly GCF_036898095.1). Lineage (NCBI taxonomy): Eukaryota > Metazoa > Arthropoda > Malacostraca > Decapoda > Palaemonidae > Palaemon > Palaemon carinicauda. The sequence continues at coordinate 66,410,526 of NC_090730.1, read as the reverse complement.
TGATTTATAAATTTTATTAAAGAAATAAAAATCTTACTTGGTATCATAATTTTTTATTCGAGCTAACACAGCATATATCTCGGCCAATACTGGGTAATATACCATGAGGTACTAAGCAACAAGTGACTGACACCCCAGAATTTATGCAATGGTCCTGTTGTTGCAGACGTCTATGAATAGCCAATATATCAATATTATGACAAAGTAACAATGATAAAGATACCTTACAATGAAATTTACTTCATATTGTCAATTATACATACATTATAATTGCATGTCCTTGCAATTTTTTCATATGATAGACAGAAAAAGAAAACAGTATGTATGTAAAGTGGTCCATCTCTTTTATTTTTCTCACAGCAAAAGTTAGCTGATGAAGTTAGCAAAGGCAATAGAACCTATTACCAAATGCTGTAGAAAAGATGAGTGAGATTAATTTCAAGCTAAATAACATCATGGTAAGGTCATTGAGAATCCACAAGTGTAGCTTATGCATGCATATGTTTAAATCGACCAAAGGCTTCATCTATGAAGAGAGATTTGGGATTAGTTATGTGAACCATCATCAGACTGCTGAGTTTTGAGAGAGAGAAGGAAAAGATTGGAGAGAGTGAAAGCTAATTGGTGTTTCACAGAAGAAAATCTGAATTGAAAGCTTGATTTTATGAATTGGAAAAAATTTTAATTATTTCTATGAACTTCCCCTGATGTTTATATTGCTCCCTCTTCAGGTGCTTTGTTTAATTGACCATTACCCTAAAAGTTTTAGATTTGAAAATTTTCCCGCTTTCTTCCTTCAATAAACATATGCCCTCAGTAAAGGAAGGAGCATTCTAGAAGGAAGTGATAACTGACATGCCATTCTCATCAATTTTTCTCAGCCGTTCACTACTGATCAGATCTTATCCAGATTGTTTTTTTATTATTATACATTAAAATGTCTTCCCTTGGTTTTCTTAGCAATTATTACATGGATTGTATATAGGAATTATTTCTGGAAGGTCATTATCCGCATTCCCTTGTTTTATCGTGTCAGGAGCAATACTAGTATAAAGTCTGTTTCCCTCCTGTAAGCTCTCATGTGAATGTATGTTGCAATGGCTGTCGACCAAGTTAGTAGTGTAAAGTGCTAAATGAAACCTGCTGTTAGTTCAAGGGAAAATCCAGGAAAGACTAGGCTAGTTAATTGTAATGCGGATGACAATGAAAATGACAAGCCTCGACATCGAGACAATTCACATGATCTCCAACTTACGATAATGATGAGCTTCATAATATCTTGACATTGCTAGTTTACTTTCTTAAAGTTCAGAAGTCCAGTGAATCCTCTCTTTAAAGGGGTACCTCTGATGCTAACTGCCCCATTGCCAACCTAACCTAACTCCCCAAGTTAAGTCTTGTGTTCAAAGTGTTTCTTTCAGTAAGGTTTCTGAAAGAATCATGAACAAATTATCTGAAGACATCTTAAATATGCAGTAAGGTAGTAGGCTGGCAAGCACCAGCCACCCATTGAGATACTACCACTAAGGAGTTATTGGGTCCATTGACTGGCCAGGCAGTACTACATTGCATCTCTCTCTCTCTCTCTCTCTCTCTCTCTCTCTCTCTCTCTCTCTGGTTATGGGTCACTTTTCCTTTGCCTACACATACACTGAATAGTCTGGCATATTCTTTCCATATTCTTCTCTGTCCTCATACACCTGACAAGACTCATCATCATCATCATCTCCTCCCACGCCTATTGACGCAAAGGGCCTCGGTTAGATTTCGCCAGTCGTCTCTATCTTGAGCTTTTAATTCAATACTTCTCCATTCATCATCTCCTACTTCACGCTTCATAGTCCTCAGCCATGTAGGCTTGACAACACTGGGATTACCAAATAATTCTTCTTAGTTCAGAGGGTTAACTACTGCACTGTAGTTGTTCAGTGGACACTTTACTCTTGGTAAGGGTAGAAGAGACACTTTAGCTATGGTAAGCAGCTCTTGTAGTGGCACACTTCAAAACCAACTATTGTTCTCTAGTCTTGGGTAGTGCCATAACTTATGTACTGTATTCTTCCACTGTCTTGGGGTAGAGTTCTCTTACTTGATGGTACACTCGGGCACACTATTCTATCTCATTTCTCTTCCTCTTGTTTGTTTTTTGAAGTTTTTATAGTTTGTATATGAAAGATCTATTTTAATGTTACTACTGTTCTTAAAATATTTTATTCTAATGGTTCACCTGTTCTCCTGTTGGAACCCTTGGGGTTATAGCATCTTGCTTTTCCAATGAGGATTGTAGCTTAGATAGCAGTAGTGATAGTAATAATAAAAATAATAATAATAATAATAATAATAATGATAATAATAATAATAATAATAATTAAAAATGATCTTGAGTAGGCATTTCTTTCAGTAAGGGTCTTAAAGTTTGCTATGTATTACAGATTCAAAAGCCTCTCACATAATCTGGAATTCTTCAATTACTCTAGATCCTTTTGGTGCTAAACTCTTGCATGCTGCAATCTTAGTTGCTCCATAAGACTTCTAAATTGTTAAGCAAGAGGCAGTTGGTAGCCTGAGTCCTAATATCCCTCCATTCGCTAAATTAAGCACTTCTCAATTTTATTGTATTATTCCCTTTAAACTTTTTATGGTAAATGAAGTTTCAACTAAACTCAATTATTTGCATTATGTTTCATTTGGCAACGTGTTCCATTCGTTTGCAAACGTGGCCATTAACTGATCATTATCTCCTCTTACGTGAATTTATGCAAAGGGCCTTGGTCAGATTTTGCCAGTCATCACTATCTTGAGCTTTTGAATCAATATTTCTCCATTTGTCATCTTCTACTTCACACTTCATAGTCTTCAGCCATGTAGGCCTGGCTTTTCCAACTCTTCTTGTGCCTTGTGGAGCCCAGTTGAAAGAATGGTGAACTATTCTCTCTTGGGGAATGTGAAGAGCATGCCCAAACCATCTCCATCTAACCTTCACCATGATCTCATCCATATATGGCAGTCAAGTAACCTTTCTTATACCGTAGTTGCCCTTCTAATCCCGTCCTTTCATTTAACCCCCAATATTCTCCTGAGGACTTTGTTCTCAAACCTACAAAATCTGTTGGATATTGTTTCATTATCATACCACGACTCATGTCCATACAGTAACACCAATCTCACTAAACTGATATATATAGCCTGATTTTTATATGTAATTTCAGGTGATTTGATTTCCAAATTTTACTTAACCTAGCCATTGTCTAATTTTCTTTTTTCAATCTCACTAAATTCCATTTCTAAAGATTCTGTGTTAGAGAGCATAGTTCCTAAATATTTAAATGATTCCACCTCATTAATCCTTTCTTCTTCCAATTATATTTCATCTTCCATAGCATATTCCGTTCTCATCATCTCTCTTTCTTCTATTTATCTTGAGCCCACTCTCATGTGATATTTTATGCATTTTAGTATGAAAGCTTTGTACATGCTGTAGCATTTTGCTAGTAAGGACAGCATCATCAGCATACTCTAGGTCAAGTAATTTCCAGTTACCAATCCAGTCCAATCCTTCTTCACGGTCCCCAACTGTTCTATGCATTACAAAATCCATGAGGAGGATATACAACATTGGTGACAACACATTCCCTTGGAATACTCTACTGTTCACTTGATAGGACTCCATTAACATTAATTTTGGACTTGCTATGCTCATGAGTAGACTCAATCAAATTGACATATTTAAGTGGAATTTCATAAACGCTGGACTCTCCACAAAATTGGCCGGTGCATACTATCAAAGGCTTTTTCATAGTCCATAAGTGCCATCAAAAGTGGATTTCTATATTCTACACATTGCTGTAAAACATGTCTTACAATGAAAATTTGGCTTGTACAACCTCATCTTTTCGAAATCCTAGTTCATATTAGTTTTTCATCAATTTTTTTCTCTAGTCTCCTTAGTGGGAGCATACTATATATTTTCATGACGAATGACGTAAGTGTGATGCCTCTGTAATTATTGCAATCAGTCAGATCTTTTTTGTTCATTTTCACCAACACTCCTAGCTCCCATTCATCAGGTTTTTCCCTCTTATGCCACATTCTACAAAATAATCTTGTAAATATTCTGGGAGTCGCTTGATTTTCGGCCAAAATCCTCTCAGCAGTTATTCCATCATATCCAGGAGTTTTCCATCTCATGACTTTTTAATGATAATTTTGACTTCAAACACACTGAATTCATTCATGGGCACATCAAGGTCTTCCTCAGCTTCAGGTATATCAATTAAATTATTCCCTTCATGTCTCCTATTCATGACCTCAATAAAATTTCCCATCCAACGTTGCCTTTTTTCCTCTTCTGTTGTTATAACAGATCCATCTCTCTTTTTCATGGATGGGTATATGCTTCTTCTTTTTTGCCCCTGTGGAGATTTCATTAATAATTCTATAAGCAATTCTTACGCTGTAGCCACTCCCTGATTTCTTAGCTTAGATAGCCTCATCTGCTTTCCTGTCTAAATAATCTCTCAAGCCATTCCTGGCTTTTCTTTTGACCTCACTATCAATATTGGAACTAACTCACCACAAGTTGATTAAAACAGGGTAAATGTAGTGCTACGCATGTGTAGCATCCCTCACATTCATTCCAGCTGTTAACAAACTGGGATATTAGCTGATATTCCCTCAGTTAAACCTACAATACAGGAAGATGAAGGAGGCAATCTTGAAATGGAGGAATTATCTCCTATTCAAACCTTATGTAACCCTATTGCAGAAAAATGCCCCAATAAGTTGAGTAAGGTAAGTTTGGAAGCCTCTTATGCTTCCAAATCTAGAGAAGTAACCTGTTCCTAAACTGGTTATATTACCCAGTTATCAGCTTTTTGGTGTATAGAATCAATATATTGTGTCAGATACAGAAAAGTGCTATCAATCCTGCTTAGTCCTCAAGCCTTCTTTAATCCAGAGACGTACTGACTTGTATAAGACTCATCTGTTGTATATTGTCTCAGTACAATTTGATTTTCACTCTTACCCCATCATTGCACCCTATAAACAAATATATTGAAACACATTGGTTGACGAAGGAGATTTTGTTTGTAGGTAATTGAGTATGGAGTGTTCTTCAATCTCTTTACCTAGTACAATTTGATTTTCACTCTTACCCCATCATTGCACCCTATAAACAAATATATTGAAACACATTGGTTGACGAAGGAGATTTTGTTTGTAGGTAATTGAGTATGGAGTGTTCTTCAATCTCTTTACCTAGTAGTTTTATAAGTGTTTATTGAGTGTTGATTCTGCTGTATATCTTGGTGTTCTTGCATAAAGAAAGCACTGTTTTAAATAGATAAAGACATATTGTTCTTTCCGGTTGTGATAAGTGTGTATTGTTATTCAAGTTATCTTCCCTACTGAATTTGTAATTTTTTTACGCAGAGAAAGTATTGTTTTAAATACCATTGTGAGGAGTAGAGTGTTGTAAACAGAACAGCTTAGGGTTAGTTTTCAAAATGGCTGAAAAGCAAGCCATGTTAATAATGAGCAGAGATATTATTTATTTTTTGTGGAGTGAATAATGATATGACATGCCAATGCTCCCTTATTTGTCAAGTAAGTGATGAGCTTTTTATTTTTTAACTTATTTGAAGTCCTTTGTTATTCTCTGAAGGTCAGTGAGCCTTCCCTTGTGGGAAACAATTCTGACTTGTCAGCCTAGTTACTTACACTAGACTGAATTCCGTATTCGGGTGCAGTTGTCATAATTACATAGTGTTCTTTCTGTAAGTGTTCTAAATGTTCTCTGCACCTTACAGAGTTGTGTTCCTTTTGTAGAGTCTTGATTTCTTTTAAACAATTAACTAAATGAAGGTATTAACTAAAATTGAGATCAATATTAATGTGAAAATACTGTGTGCCTCTAAGAAGTGTATTGAAAACATCCAACCTATTTTCTTAATTGCCCCTAGATCTGTTAAGGGTGTTTCCATCAAAATCATTTTAGAGAACTGTAGACTAATTGAGTCTTGAGACACATAGAACTAGTCTCCAACCCCCTAAAGCAGGGTTTGAGACCTCCTCCACCACATTTTCCTCCAGAAGATCCACTCTATCTAGTTTCAAAATCTGACCCTTTGCTTAATTTGTTAGATAACTCAGACACAGCTGGCTCCTGGGACAAAGGAGGATTGGAGATTAGAGTGATTAAGGAACCTTCTTAGACTATAGCTAGCATCCATGGATCAGTATAAAATTTTCCCAGATGGCATATAAGTAGGAAAGTCGTCCTCCCACTAGAATTAGAAAGGTAGGGTTTTAATATTTTCCGGTAAGACCTACTAGTTCTGTTGGCAACTTTTCTTGAACGTCTACTAGAGCAGAATCTTGATATTCTACCACTGTTACCAGTGGCGGCTCATTATAAGTACTGTGGAACTGCAGCACCTCCTATTTTTATTTGATATTATTGTTGATATTCAATTTAATGATTTTGTCTTCAATTCTTCTTTATATTTGTACAGTATAATTCTTGAGCAAAAAAAAAAAAATCTTTGTATGCACAGTTCCAGCTGTAGGGTGTTTGGCTGTTGTGCATATGCACACAGGAAGCTACATGCAAGTCTGACACACACACACACTCACTCACACACACTCACTCACAGAGAGAGAGAGAGAGAGAGAGAGAGAGAGAGAGAGAGAGAGAGAGAGAGAGAGAGAGAGAGAGAAGTGGGGTGGTTACACCACAGTTGTTGAACTAGAAAACTGTCTAGTATATTCTTAAATGTAATAGAATGCAAAATTAGATTATTATCCTATGTCCTATTTCTTAAGTTTCTTTCAAATTTTTTCGGTTTTCTTGACAATTCACACGACTACAACAGAGGAAATTGATTGATTGATTGAAAGTTTTCTGGCATCCTGACATCTAAGGTCATTGATGCCAATATCATGTATTATATATGAAAAATAAAAGAGAATTCAATTAAAACCATGAAAGTTAAGATGTCATTATAATTGTTGAATAGTTTTCAGAAGACCTGTTTCTGAAATAAATCTAAAAATGCCGCTCGCATAGTAGGACACATCATGTCCAAGAATCTTGGCAAGGATGAACCTACCATCCTCACCTCGAGCCTCAAACAGATATCTATTTCTTAAGTTATTATAATTAGGGCATTCGGTCAACAAATGCCTCACTGTTAAAGGTACTAAACAGTCATCGCAATACGGTTGGTGTTGGCCCTTTAGCAGAAATTCATGTGTCAACCGAGTGTGACCAATACGAAGACGACAAAGAGTCGTCTCCCATTTTCGGGGTATCATGTTATACCGCCAAGGTGATATGACATTTGTTACTTCCCTCATTTTATTGCCATGTAGACTATCCTAGTGCTGTTGGCGTTTATTACAAACCAATTTCTTGATGCTAGGTAGGAAGTCATTACAGGGAATGGGATACCTCCTTGGCAGCAACTCGGATGCCGCATTCTTCGCCAGTAAATCTGCCTTCTCATTCCCAGACACACCTACATGTGCTGGAACCCAACAAAATCAAACTGTTATACCTCTCTGTCCAATAATAAAAAGTCATTCTAAAATCTTTTAAACTAGAGGGTTACTAGAATTAAAAACTTCTAAAGCTTGAAGAACATTCCTTGCATCACTAAAAATTATAAAATTACTCTCCTTAGAATGCTGCTTTTCATTGCTGAAAGCAATAAAATCTTTTATAAGAAGCATTATGAATTCGGAAAGACTAAACGCACTTGCAGCGCATTCAACAGAGAATAACATTCCTCACTTGTCTGTCCGCTAGAGATCAAGAAGAAAGTAATAGATCTTTTTGGTCATATTCAAGCAAAAGAAATTGGTTTAGTTTTGAAAAGAATAAATCAAGTTTGAGCAATAAAATCTTTTATAAGAAGCATTATGAATTCGGAAAGACTAAACGCACTTGCAGCGCATTCAACAGAGAATAACATTCCTCACTTGTCTGTCCGCTAGAGATCAAGAAGAAAGTAATAGATCTTTTCGGTCATATTCAAGCAAAAGAAATTGGTTTAGTTTTGAAAAGAATAAATCAAGTTTGAGCATTAATAATTTGGGTTATGGTAAGTAAAAATTGTTATGATTTTCTTCTTTTAGGATTCTATTAATTTCTAAATACACTTTTTAATGCCTGTTTGTTTCCTTCCACATAATATTAAAAAAAGCTACAATTTTTTTTTAAGAGCAGCACCTCCACAGTTTCTAGCCACTAGCCGCCACTGACTATTACGAAAGGAAATCCTTGGTGACAGTTGTAAAGATGTTGAAGCTGTTGGCTTAGAGGTAGAAAACTAGGTATCCTTGGGAAAGGTCCTCAGTGTGTCACTTTGAGTCTGGGTGCCCACTTGTTTACATGCAAATCAGGACTCAAAATATTGGCAAAAGTCATTGAATGTTTTTGCTCCCCCCAAATTGTCCTCACTATTTGAGGCTCATATAATAGTACCTCGGATTACAAGTTTAATTTGTTCTGATAATGCGCTCAATCTAAAATGCTTGTATCCTAAAACAATTTTTCCCATAAGAGACTAGAAGGGTGCTCAGTAGGGTGCATGCCTTTGCCACGCCCAGCAGTCTTATTTTGCTCCTAACTCCACTGTGTAGTTGTACTTCAATGTATTTTCTTCAAAATCTAATGGAATTGTCCTTGGGTCATACCTCATATGTCACCAACTTTCATAGAAATTGTTTCTGTAATTTTTGTATGATGTTCACCAACAAAAAATAAATTAGCAAAATATTTGCCATTTACTTAATATTGCAATTATTTTCAAAGGACTGCTGTGTACATGTACTTTAATGCCCTTTTATCCAAAACGTTACGAATTTATTCTTGGGTCATACCCAACATGACTTCCAATATTGGTCAAAATTGGTATTGTAGTTTTTGTGTAAAGTTGTTCACGAACAAACAAATAAATAAATAAAGAGACAGAGATGAAAGTATATTCTTCGCATTTTGGCGAAGGCAATAAAAAAGAATTCTCTCATTGTGTTCCACACATCCACAGATACACACAAACACCAATTTTTAGGTTTTGTTTTGATAATTATTGTACAAATTATAACCTTTTATCTATCTATATACCAAGGCACTTCCCCCAATTTTGGGGGGTAGCCGACACCAACAATGAAACAAAACAAAAAGGGGACCTCTACTCTCTATGTTCCTTCAGCCTAATCAGGGACTCAACCGAGTTCAGCTGGTACTGCTGGGGTGCCACAGCCCAACCTCCCACATTTCCACCACAGATGAAGCTTCATAATGCTGACTCCCCTACTGCTGCTACCTCCGCGGTCATCTAAGGCCCCGGAGGAAGCAGCAGGGCCTACTGGAACTGCGTCACAATCGCTCGCCATTCATTCCTATTTCTAGCACGCTCTCTTGCCTCTCTCACATCTATCCTCCTATCACCCAGAGCTTTCTTCACACCATCCATCCACCCAAACCTCGGCCTTCCTCTTGTACTTCTCCCCTCAACTCTTGCATTCATCACCTTCTTTAGCAGACAACCATTTTCCATTCTCTCAACATGGCCAAACCACCTCAACACATTCATATCCACTCTAGCCGCTAACTCATTTCTTACACCCGTTCTCTCTCTCACCACTTCGTTCCTAACCCTATCTACTCGAGATACACCAGCCATACTTCTCAGACACTTCATCTCAAACACATTCAATTTCTGTCTCTCCATCACTTTCATTCCCCACGACTCCGATCCATACATCACAGTTGGTACAATCACTTTCTCATATAGAACTCTCTTTACATTCATGCCCAACCCTCTATTTTTTACTACTCCCTTAACTGCCCCCAAAACTTTGCAACCTTCATTCACTCTCTGACGTACATCTGCTTCCACTCCACCATTTGCTGCAACAACAGACCCCAAGTACTTAAACTGATCCACCTCCTCAAGTAACTCTCCATTCAACATGACATTCAACCTTGCACCACCTTCCCTTCTCGTACATCTCATAACCTTACTCTTACCCACATTAACTCTCAACTTCCTTCTCTCACACACCCTTCCAAATTCTGTCACTAGTCGGTCAAGCTTCTCTTCTGTGTCTGCTACCAGTACAGTATCATCCGCAAACAGCAACTGATTTACCTCCCATTCATGGTCATTCTCGCCTACCAGTTTTAATCCTCGTCCAAGCACTCGAGCATTCACCTCTCTCACCACTCCATCAACATACAAGTTAAACAACCACGGCGACATCACACATCCCTGTCTCAGCCCCACTCTCACCGGAAACCAATCACTCACTTCATTTCCTATTCTAACACATGCTTTACTACCTTTGTATAAACTTTTCACTGCTTGCAACAACCTTCCACCAACTCCATATAACCTCATCACATCCCACATTGCTTCCCTATCAACTCTATCATATGCTTTCTCCAGATCCATAAACGCAACATACACCTCCTTACCTTTTGCTAAATATTTCTCGCATATCTGCCTAACTGTAAAAATCTGATTCATACAACCCCTACCTCTTCTAAAACCACCCTGTACTTCCAAGATTGCATTCTCTGTTTTATCCTTAATCCTATTAATCAGTACTCTACCATACACTTTTCCAACTACACTCAACAAACTAATACCTCTTGAATTACAACACTCATGCACATCTCCCTTACCCTTATATAGTGGTACAATACATGCACAAACCCAATCTACTGGTACCATTGACAACACAAAACACATATTAAACAATCTCACCAACCATTCAAGTACAGTCACACCCCCTTCCTTCAACATCTCAGCTTTCACACCGTCCATACCAGATGCTTTTCCTACTCTCGTTTCATCTAGTGCTCTCCTCACTTCCTCTATTGTTATCTCTCTCTCATTCTCATCTCCCATCACTGGCACCTCAACACCTGGAACAGCAGTTATATTTGCCTCCCTATTATCCTCAACATTCAGCAAACTTTCAAAATATTCCGCCCACCTTTTCCTTGCCTCCTCTCCTTTTAACAACCTTCCATTTCCATCTTTCACTGTCTCTTCAATTCTTGCGCCAGCCTTCCTTACTCTCTTCACTTCTTTCCAAAACTTTTTCTTATTCTCTTCATATGACTGACCCAATCCCTGACCCCACCTCAGGTCAGCTGCCCTCTTTGCCTCACGTATCTTGCGCTTTACTTCCACCTTTTTCTCTCTATATTTTTCATACTTCTCTATACTATTACTCTGCAGCCATTCTTCAAAAGCCCTCTTCTTCTCTTCCACTTTCACCTTCACTCCTTCATTCCACCATTCACTGCCCTTCCTCATGCTGCCTCCAACAACCTTCTTGCCACATACATCACTTGCAATCCCAACAAAATTTTCTTTTACTAACTTCCATTCCTCCTCTAAATTACCAGTTTCTCTTACTCCCACCTCATCATATGCCATTTTCAACCTTTCCTGATATTTACTTCTTACCCCCGGTTTTATTAGCTCTTCAATCCTCACTACCTCCCTTTTACATCCACCTACTCTATTCCCCCACTCTTTTGCTACAACTAATTTTCCTTCCACCAAAAAATGATCAGACATACCGTTAGCCATACCCCTAAACACGTGCACGTCTTTCAATCTTCCAAACATTCTTCTAGTTACCAACACATAATCCATTAATGCCCTTTCTACTACTCTTCCATTTGCCACTCTTACCCATGTATACTTATTCTTATCTTTCTTTTTAAAGAAGCTAGCACCTATTACCATCTCTTGTTCAACACACATGTCTACCAGTCTCTCACCACTCTCATTTTCACCTGGTACGCCATACTTACCAATGACACCTTCTACCTCTCCAGCGCCCACTCTAGCATTTAAGTCACCCATAACAACTACATAATTCCTTCTACCCAGTCCTTCTACACACCTAGTTAAATCATTCCAGAACTCATTCCGATCTTCTTCACTTTTCTCACTACCTGGCCCATACGCACTGACAAACGCCCAACATTCCCTACCCAACCTAACCCTTACCCACATTAACCTAGATGATATCTCCTTCCATTCCACTACTTTACCTGTCATCCATTCACTCAGCAATAACGCCACACCCTCTCTCGCTCTTCCCCTTTCAATCCCAGACACTCTACCAGACATTTCACCAAACATCACTTCACCCTTTCCTTTCATCTTTGTCTCACTCAAGGCCAATACATCCATCCTTCTACTTCTAAACATACTTCCAATCTCACATCTTTTACTCTCTATCGTACTACATCCACGCACATTTAAACACCCCAAAACTAGAGTGCGGGGAGCAGTCACTCTCCCCCCAGCTCCATCTCCTTGTCGATGTCTTTTATATCAGAGATAAATGAAAATGAATAATTTGCAATGAAAAGAAGAAATAATTGACTAACTTGAACTTAATGTTTGAGGAGTCACGGCTGTCATGAGGGAGGAGGAGGAGCAGGAGGTTGCTGTTTGGAACGAGAATCTCCCCTCATGGGAACTGGTTAAATATTAGTTCTCTATCTTAAATGACATTTACTGTTCCTAACTGAATCACATAATTTGTTTTCTGGATGCTTTGTTGTCTTTATTTATACTTACATTCAATTTTATCTAGGAATCTATCTAAAGATAAGGGCTTTTCCCTTTTTCTTTAAAATGACAGGGAAATGAGCCATTGCATTGTCTGTAAATAGATTCGGTGCTTGCCCTGCCAAATCCTTAACTGGGTGATATGTTTTTCCAAATTTTGAAGGGTTCCCACATTTTTAACATTCCATGATTTCACTTAAAGTGAGGTGTTTGTCAGTCAGTGCCTCCTCCTTATCAGATGAAATCTCCTCCACACTCTCTTGATTCTGCACCTTATTTAATTCCAACAACTTCCCGGTCGTCAGCTGCTCACTGTGTTCCTCAAGACGAACGTCGATGTTTTTCTTGTCCACCTCCAACCCATTGTCTTTCCTAAAGATACAATTACATCATCAACGGCCTCCTGGATTGGAATGAATCCCTGAAAATTGCATTCAGAAATGCAGTCAAGCTCCAGTTTCCTCCAAGCAGAATTGAGAGTTTTGTTGGTGAACCCATACTAAGCTTTATCATTAATCTTGAGGCAGTTGACAATATGGAAATTCTCTTTCCTAAACTCTCTGAAGGAGAAGCGGGTCCCTTCAGTGACCTTGAACCATAATTTGAACATTACTTTTGTGCAAAGCATCTTAAAGTTTGAGATCACCTGCTGATCCATGAATTGAAATATTGGAGTGGTGTTGGGCGGTAAAACTTGGTCCTCATGAATTTGCATTCCTCCATTAAGCTGTCTTGAAAGCTTAGAGGATGGGCAGGAGCACTGTCCATAACTAACAATGCTTGGAGTGGGAGGTTTTTCTCCAACAGGTACTCTTTTACCTCAGGACTCAAAACCTCATTGACCTATTCCACAACCTAAATGCCAGTTATCCAAGCCTTGCTGTTTGACCTTCACATGATGTTCATTTGTGTCATTTGCGCCTTGCTATTCTTAAAGGCTGGTGAATTCTATGTGTGATACACCAGGAGAGGTTTGATTTTACAATCTCCATACACATTAGCACAGAACAGTAGGGTTAGACCTGGAATTACCTTTTCTTCTGCTGTAATAAAGATCTGCCTGGGCATCTTCCAAAACAAATCCATCTGATCGCAATTAAAATCTTTCTGCAGTATGGGAGACTCGCAATCCGCGATCATTTATAAATCAGCAGCAATGCCTATGCTGCCTTGACATCAGATCTTCCAGCCTTACTGTCTCGCACAACACCATAGACGGCAATTCTTCTCTAAGAAATTTTTAAACCAGTCCCAGCTTGCATTGAATGTTTTAGTTTTCCTTTTGCTGCTGATGCACCTGGCTCTTTTTTCAAAAGATAGCATACAGTACATTTGTTTTTTCACAAATGATGTTTTCATTAATTGTATAACCTGCTAACTGCTTCTCATTAATCAAGATAAGCAACAACTTTTAAAAATTATCAAGAACATGTGGCCTTCATTTCATGTGTCACCACCCCTTTTGCAATATTGATTAATTTGGTATCTTATTTTTTCTTAAGAAATGTACAAGTCATGGATGTTGTAAGATTGTAGTTTTGTAAGGTTAGCCATACCTACCTTGTTCATGCTTTGTGATAATTTCCTTTTTCATTTCTATAATGAATATCGTCTTACCAACATTCTTAATCATCTTGTGGGCCATTGTCTCAATACTATACAGTACTGTCAACTTTAAAATACAACACAAAATGTCAAATGAAAAATACTGTTCACACCTCTACAAAGAACATGTGGTCACGGCTCAAAAAGGACAGTTCCTAAGATGCTCGCTTGAGATGATGTTTCCATAGATGCTGATTGGAGAATGGAAAATAAGTGAGGTGTTGAAAGACAAATTGGATTATAATTCCTGTGAGCAGTGCATGGTTGACCTATGGATAACCCATAACTGTCTATGTGTATCTCTTGATACTGTATTTTCATTTGTACTTGTCCACAAAAAATGAGTTTATAGTGCAATAATTGTGTTAGCAGGCCGATGCAATATTCATATTAAAATATAAAATGTCAAGCTTGTATTCAGAGTTACTTGTAAACTAAGGTACTACTGTACTGTACTTTTTCTCTTTTCTGAATCCAAAAACATACAAAGACTGCTATAGCCTGTAAGCTTTATGTGAAAGTTTTACTTGAAGAAATCGGGTAATCTAAAATTATTGTAGATCCAAATCCTGATGGCCTGCAAATTTCTCTCTTAAAAGACTAGAAATAACTCCCATTAAAGAATCTGGAAAGGAGAGTATTTCAAGAATACTAACTACTTTGTTACCTACATTTCTTTTGTCAAGCAGCTTGCAAACCCAGCATTTAAAGATTTATGTCTATTCTATTAGCAACAATGATGGGGTCAAGGCATGAAATTGTAATCTAGAACAAGATTAAGTAACTGATTAGTCTTATACAAGTCGGAACATCTTTGAGGTATTAAAGGCTTCAACACTGAACAAAAACCAAACCTACCAGACTTTCCTTGTATTTAGGATAACAATTTATCGATTCTAACCAAAACCAAATAGGAGCACTGAGTGGTGTAAATAGACTTGGAATTAGCAGTCTCCAAAGACTCAGAAAAATAAACAGTACCAGAATTGGATATTATTAGCAGTAAGTTTTATGTAAAGTTTGAAATGGAGATACTTCATCATATTTGGACATTTCCTCTGTGTTCTCTTGATCTCCATCTTTCTGTTCAGAAAGATGAACCAAGATATTATTTACTAGTTTTCCTATTTGTTTACACCTTTGCATTGGAGCCACTGTGCATTTGTTTATTAAGGGACTTGTTTTGGCAGTAGAAGTACTAGTGCCTACTTTTACCCTTTAAAGTTAACTTGTGATGAGCTAATGGTCAAGTTTACAAGCAAACATTATGGCACCAATCAATTGTAGTTGAACATTTATCAGAAACATTTTGTTCTTAAGAAACCATACATTATGCCACGCCATTCATGTGAAATGCAATATTGCTTGAGAGCGCTTACTTCAGTGATTGGAAATATATTAGGATCTAAGCTACCAAATTTTTCTTTGTTTCCGAATCTAGTTATCTAAAAGAGTGGCTAAGATTACGATAAGGCGAGGGTTTTGCAGAAGGGTCAAAAGTTAATACATAATTCAAGGCTCTATGAGAGGTTCTTGAATCCGTTACACAATGTGCACCACCAGAACCCTTACAGAATGGAATGCTATTACCATTAAACCCAACTAGAAAAGTCAGGTTTGAGTTAAGAAAAGAGCATCTGGGATCAGAATTGCTGCCTTTAAGGGAAGACTCATTGGCTTTCTAAGATTTCACAAAGGATGCTAAAGAAATAGAGAGCTTTTGAAGCTTATCACTAAGAAAACATGATTGGTTAAGGGCCTAGTCTCTTGTTGATTTTCCCCTGAACTAAATATAAGTTTCCTTCTGTGCTTTGAACTTTTAATATAAACATTCTTATCCATGAGAGGAACAGTGTGCAAAGAGATTGCAGATTCATGAACTCTCAGAAACAATTCCCTTGAACAATCTATGCAATAGTTACCAACAAGTTCAGAGGAAGATATCTTGAAACACACTTAAAACCTTAATAATCTGAAAGATGGGCTGTGTCTAAGACCTATGTGACACAACCTGTAAAGACAGGTTCTGTAGGATGCCCAAGGTTTTCTTTTTGCTATTGAAAACTATATTGTCTCATGATTTTATTAGTGGCATATGTTTATTGAAGGAAAAGAATGTGAATTTATATTAGTTTTAGTGGTAAATGAATATAAAATCAAGTTTCCAGAGAATAAGAAATATGAGCATCAGGGGTGTTTCATAGAAATAAGTGACAGATCTCTTGCAGTATACTCAAATCCATCCTCAGATATTCTCTGGGACAAATCAGTCAGTCAATCTTTGTATCTTTTAAAGCCAGGAACTGGGGTCCCATAAGTCCTTAGATGTGCCTGTAGCTAATGTTATCTGAATCTATATTCTCCATATTTAGTCATTCTTGAGACATCATCATTGAAAACCATGTTACAAAAACTTTGAAAGTTTGTAGATTCCTGTTTATGGTACTTTACTTCGTGGTTTTCCATTTTTTTTGTGATGATGTTGCAAATTATAATTATTTTTAATTTTAGTCACTTTGCTGATTTAAATGAAAATTGCTGTGAAAGTAAGTGAAAAAAATATATATATTTTTTTATGAAAATGAGAGATTTAGTATGTAACTTCTAATGTATACCTGTATACAGTAACTAGTTTGAATATCCAACAATTTAAAAATTGAATACAAGGTATGGATTAAAAATATATTATGATTACTTATAAGTGTGTATTACAGTTATGCATATGCATGTATGGTTTCTCATATAAGATTTTGTTTAACCTAAAAAAACAAATAGCATATTTTTTGTTTTATATTCTGTCTATATAGCATTTATTGCTTGGTGCATCATCTTTTGATATAAATATTTAATTTTCTCTACACATTGCAACAAAAAAAAAATATTAAGAAAATATGTACTAATTTTCTTATCTTTTCAGAAACTAGTAAACATGTTATAGAAGCGGAGAGTTTAGAAAAACTATTGAATTACAAGAGTGTTAAAGAGAAAAAAGTCGAATTAGAAAAGAACTTGGAGAAGCTAAGAAAAAAGCTTGAGAAGGTATGTTGCTCTCTTTTAACTACATTACCCACTAATTATATATTGCTCATGTATAATTTATTTAGTAACCATTTAAATATCATAAACTTAATGATAGAAACAACCTGTAGCATCATCAGCTGGGTTGGTAGTGCATAATCTCAGAATCCCAAAATTAGAAAAAAATACCATTTGTACTATATCTTGATGTATCTGAGGGTTCATCACCCGAATTTGAGGTCTCCTAAAATATAACAAAGCAAGGTTAACAGACCTTGCTAATTGTTGAAGACCCTTTTCCTTTTAGTTTTCACATTTACTTTCTTTTGTAAGCATCACCAGCTTGACCTTTATATTTAGGATGATTATCTTACTTTATGATTTACTTCCAATTTATTGTTTATTGAATTATGGCTTCTTCTTTAATAGTGCAAGATTGTCAACACTTAACTAATATAAGTCTGGTATCTCCCCTCTATACCTTTAAGAATATGCATTACTTGTATTAGTGTAAGTCATAATGTTTTTTAAGAAATACACACACAATAGGCCTTTCATTAAAATTTTAAAATTCATTTCCACTTAAAATCAGGACTGAACCTGAAACTTCTTGGTTAAGAGAAAAATGTACCTCCAATCAGGCTTGGATAGGAAGACCTTTGTCTCCTGGTTGATATATTTTTTCATATGGTCCAGAACTTGGTGCTCTTGGGAGATTGTTTTATTTAGATCTGTAACAGAAGCAGATATTATTATTATTATTATTATTATTATTATTACTATTATTATTATTATTATTATTATTATTATTATTATTATTATTATTATTATTAGCTAAGCTACAACCCTAGTTAGGAAAGCAGGATGCCATAAGCCCAAGGGCTTCAACGGGTAATATATCCCAGTGAGGAAAGGAAATTAGGAAATGAATTAACTACAAGAGAAGTAATGAATAATTCAAATAACATATTTTGAGAACAGTAACAACATTAAAATAGACCATTCTTATATAAACCATAAAAATAAGATAAAAAAAAAACAAGAGAAAGAGAAATACGATAGAATAACATGCCTGAGTGTACCATCAAGCAAGAGATCTCTACCCCAAGATAGTAGAAGACCATGGTACAAAGGCTATGGCACTACCCAAGACTACATAACAATGGTTTGATTTTTGATCGTCCTTCTTCTAGAGTCTCTTCTACCCTTACCAATAGAAAAGTAGTCACCAACAATTACAGAGCAGTAGTTAACCATTTGAGCACAGAAGAATTGTTTTGTAATCTGTGTTGTCAGGTGTATGAGGACTTAAGAGAATGAAGAAAGAATAGGCCAGACTATTCGGTGTATGTGTAGACAAATGAGAAATTAGCAGTAACCAGAGAGAGCGATCCAATGTAGTACTATCTAGCCAGTCAAAGGACCCAATAACTGTCTAGCGATAGTATCTCAACAGGTGGCTGGTTCCCTAGCCAACCTAGTATTAGTTATTTTAAACATTTAACTTAGCCGGTGGATATATATATAGCTAACGTCTCCGACGGTCCGGCAGCAAATTCATAACTCGAGGGCAATCGTAGGTTGGGTTGCTGGGTGTACACTAGCGCCACCACTCGCCAGGATACTGGAACTATTCCTCACATCCTCAGTTCTTCTCTGCTGGCTGTGGCGTAAACATTGATTTTCTTGCTCGCGCTGACCTCAAGTTTCTACAGCTTTGGTGAAGTACTTGTTTCGGTTTATGGCTTTCGCTTGGTTGGTTATTCTTTCGACTGTTCTTGAACTCTTTTTTTATTTGACTATTATTGACCCTTGCTTTGTTTTTTATCTCTCTCTGGACATTCCAATATGGCTGACCCTTCCCCTGTGTATAGGAAATGTGCTAAAGGCTGTAATAGGCACCTTCCAAAGGCTTCCATTGACCCCCCCCCCCCTCTATTTGTATTAATTGTAGAGGTAAAATTTGTCAATTGGGGGATCGATGCGATGAATGTGTCATTTTGTCAAATAATGAGTGGTTAGAGTATGAAAAATGTATTCGTAAATTAGAGAGAGATAGGGTAAGAAGAAGCTCTTCTCATTCTCGAGAATTTTCCTCTCCCCATGTCACTGAACCTTGTCCTCCCCCTGTAGTGGTAGTTTCTGAACCCCCTACTAGCACTAACGAGCCTTCACTGAAGGACATGATGAAGGCTATTCATGCTCTTGGTGCCAAGGTCAAATTGCTGGCTACGGATCGGAAAAAACTTATGTTCGATGTGAAGTTTTTGAAAAGTGCAAGTGTTAGTGCGAAAAGTGTTAAAAATGTGTTCAGTGTTGCGGAGGGTTCGTCTGTTCGTACTTGCCGTTCGCCCAGTCCGAGACCTCTTTCAAGCTCCCCAACCCCTGGGAGAAGGAATGTCAAAAGACGAAAGGGAACGATAGGTGTTAAACCACGAACAGACGTTCCCTCACGAGTTGCAGACGTTGCTCCTCACGATCGTCCTTATTATGAGAGAGACGAGACTAAGTTCTCCTCGTCCTCCTATGACGTTCATATTAGTAGGAAATCCTGGTGTCAGGTTTCACGACCTCTTAAGAGGAAATTGGTTCCTTCAGAACAAAGTCAACGTCCTGGCTGCAGTCACTGGAGCAGCCCAGAACGTATACCTTCATCAGAGGAAGGTTCGCCTGCTAAACGCTCATTTTTAACGTCAGATTTTGTGGCTCCGGAGGCCCCTTCACAGAGTCACGGTGCCATTGTTTTGTCTGGGCGTTCCAGACGTGACGTGAGTCCTGCTGCTCCCGTTATCGGTACTGACGTTTCTGAACTGACGTTGCCGACGTCACGTTCTGATCCTTGTGTTTGGGATCCTAACTTTAGTGTATTGCAGGACATGCAGTCGAAGCTGTCCACCTTAATACAGGCGTACAGTCCAGCTCCTGTTCGACAGGAACCTTCGCTTGCGGAGCGTCACGGTTCCGCTAAGCGTGAGGCTTTTCATCAGCCTTCTAAGCGTGAAGCTTTACGTCACGCTGACGTGACCCCTAGTGTTAACCTTGCTTTCAAACATGACGCCGATCGCCAACCTCGACGTGACGTCGAGCGTCAGTCTTTGCAGTCCAGCCGTGACGTCGAGCATCAGTCTTTGCAGTCCAGCCGTGACGTCGAGCGTCAGTCACTGCAGTCACGACGTGACGTTGGACGTCAACCACTGCAGTCACGACATGACGTCAGACGTCAACCACTGCAGTCACGACGTGACGTCGACCCTCCTGCCTTGCCTGTTACTCATCGGCAGGTTGATGTAGGCTGTCAAGCTTTGCCTTCTCGACCTCCTTTGGATTCACCTTCTCGCAAGAATATCATTCTGTCGGATGAAGTTTACTTTGAGGAGGAAGCTGATGATCCTCTTTCCACTAACGTACCGTTGGGGATCCTGTCGGAAGAAGAGGAACCTAGAGTTGCACAACAATCTCTAGATTTTAAGAAAATAATTGCACAACAATCTCTAGATTTTAAGAAAATAATTGCACAACAATCTCTAGATTTTAAGAAAATAATGACTGTTTTTAAAGAAGTTTTTCCATCACATTTTGTTCCTGCTGCTCCATGCTCGCCTCCTTCAGAATTTACTTTAGGCTTGACTGCTACAGCTCCCCCTTATACGAAGTTAGTGCTCTCTCGGTCTTCAAAGAGGGCCTTGCGTCTGCTAGGAGACTGGTTGGAGACCAAAAGAAGTCTTGGAAAGTCTTCCTTTGCCTTCCCTCCTTCTAAACTTGCTTCTCGTTCGAGCGTCTGGTATGACACAGGAGAAGTTCTCGGCTTGGGAGTACCTGCCTCTGCCCAGGGGGACTTCTCAAGCCTGGTAGACTTTCCTCGTCGTCTAGCCATGAGACGCTCCAAGATGTTGTGGACCACTTCGGAGCTTGACCATCTACTCAAGGGAGTCTTCCGTGCATTTGAAGTCTTCAACTTTTTGGATTGGTCGTTGGGGGCCTTGAGCAAGAAGGTATTACCTTCTAATAATGATGCTGTTGTCCAGATTATGTCCTGTAAGGACAAAGCTATAAGAGACGGATCTAACGAACTTGCTGCTATTTTTACTGCAGGTGTACTGAATAAGAGGGAGTCATTGTGCTCGTTCCTATCCATGGGAGTTACTCCGTGTCAGAAGTTGGAGCTTCTTTTTGCTCCTCTCTCGCGTTCACTGTTTCCCCAAGATCTTGTCAAGGATATAGTGTCTTTTCTTGCCTTGAAGGGTATTCATGATTTAGTTGCTAAAACAGCTCGCAAAGTTTTGCCATCATCTTTCTCCAGCAGCAAACCAAAGTTGGATACCCCTGCTTCTAGATTTATTCCTCCCTTTCGTGGCAGAGCCTCCAAAAGAGGCAACTCTTGTTCTGATGGAAGACGAGGTAAGAGGAGGGGGGGCTAGATCCAGCCGTGGCAGAGTCTGACTGCCCACAGCTTCAGACAGCAGTAGGGGCCAGATTGAAGAACTTCTGGCAGGCGTGGGAGAGAAGGGGAGCGGACCAATGATCTGTCCTCTTGTTGAAGGAGGGTTATAAAATTCCTTTTGTAAGGAAACCTCCTCTTGTTCGAAATCCTTTAGATCTCTCTCCCAGGTACCGAGAGGAAGCAAAAAGACAGGCCTTACAACTTCAGGTGTCACTTTTGTTAGAAAAGGGGGCAGTGGTGAAGGTCTTAAACCATCAATCTCCAGGCTTTTATAACTGTCTCTTCCTGGTTCCAAAGAACACAGGGGGATGGAGACCATTGCTAGATGTGAGTGCGCTCAATGTGTTCACCTTGAAAACAAAGTTCACGATGGAAACTTCCAAATCTGTTCTAGCAGCAGTATGGGAAGGCGACTGGATGGTCTCTCTCGATCTCCAGGACGCTTACTTCCATATCCCTATACATCGGACCTTCCAACGTTATCTAAGGTTCATGTATAGGAAAGAAGTGTACCAGTTTCGAGCTCTGTGCTTCGGCCTCAGCACTGCTCCTCTAATTTTTACAAAGCTCATGTGGAATGTAGCGAGCTTCCTACATTCGTCAGGTGTCAGAGCCTCCCTTTACTTAGACGACTGGTTAATCAGGGCGTCATCATTAAACCGCTGTCTGAAGGATCTCAAATGGATGTTGGACCTAGCCAAGGAATTAGGTCTCCTAGTAAACAAGGAGAAGTCACAACTGACTCCGTCCCAAACTATTCTCTATTTGGGGATGGAGATACGGAGTCTAGTTTTTCGGGCTTTTCCATCGCCCACAAGACTAGAGCAAGCTCTCTTAAAGATTCATCATTATCAGAAGAAGAGCAGTTGTTCTGTAAGATTATGGATGAGTATGTTGGGAACTCTATCGTCGCTGGAGCAGTTTGTCTCCCTGGGAAGACTCAATCTACGCCCTCTCCAGTTTCACCTCAACCACCATTGGGACAAGGAGAAGGGCTTTGAAGCAGTTTCCATTACACTCACGAACACAGTCAAGACTTGCCTGAAATGGTGGGACGTCAATCTCATACTTCAGGAAGGTCTCTCTCTTGCCCACAAGAACCCAGACCATGTGTTGTACTCAGACGCATCGGACTTGGGGTGGGGAGCAACTCTAGGCAAACTAGAGTGCTCGGGCCTTTGGTCCAAAGACCAGGTAAAGCTTCATATCAACCTCAAGGAGCTACTTGCAGTTCGTTTGGCCTTGCAAAGTTTCGAAGGTCTGATTCGGAACAAGGTGGTGCAGGTAAACGCGGACAACACCACAGCGTTAGCCTACATCTCCAAACAAGGCGGGACCCACTTGCAGTCCCTTTACTTAACCACAAGGGATCTCCTAGTTTGGTCAAAGGAAAGAAACATCTCCCTTCTTACAAGATTCATTCAGGGAGAAAGGAATGTGATGGCAGATTGCCTCAGCAGAAGAGGACAAGTCATCTCCACGGAATGGATGCTTCATCAGGAGGTGTGCGAAAAACTATGGAGGATATGGGGTCGTCCTGCCATAGACCTGTTTGCGACCTCGTTAACGAAGAGACTTCCAACTTACTGTTCTCCAGTTCCAGATCCAGAGGCAGTCCACATAGATGCGTTCTTATTGGACTGGTCTCACCTGGAAATTTATGCGTTTCCACCCTTCAAAATCCTTCACAAAGTTCTGCAGAAGTTCGCTTCTCACGAAGGGACCAGGTTGACGTTGGTTGCTCCCCTCTGACCATCAAGGGAATGGTTCACCGAGGTACATCAATGGCTGGTGGACATCCCAAGAAGTCTGCCATTGGGGTTAGATCTTCTCCGACAACCTCACATGAAAAGATTCCATCAAAGCCTCCCCGCGATTCGTCTAACTGCCTTCAGACTATCGAGAGACTCTCTAGAGCTCGAGGGTTTATGAAGGAGGCAGCTAGAGCTATTGCCAGGGCAAGGAGATCCTCTACCATCAGGATCTACCAATCCAAATGGGAGGTATTTCGAGATTGGTGCAAGTCCACCTCTGTTTCCTCATCCGATACCACTATAGCGCAGATCGCCGACTTCCTGCTACACCTTAGAAACAACCGTAAATTTTCTGCCTCTACTATTAAAGGTTACAGAAGCATGTTAGCTGTGTGTCCTGTAAGAGTACTTAAATTTTATCTTGACAGAACCAAGAATTTACCAGGTGAATCAGAGGCCCTATGGTGTTCGGTCAAGAAGCCCTCCTTACCGATGTCGAAAAACGCCTTATCATATTTTGTCAGATTTTTAATTAAGGGGCTCATACTCACTGCGGTGAGACTGACCTTAGATTATTGAAAGTTAAGACTCATGAAGTCAGAGCAGTGGCAACGTCAGTGGCTTTCAAGCAAAATCGATCCCTAAGAAGCATTATGGACACAACCTATTGGAGAAGTAAATCTGTGTTCGCTTCACATTATTTAAAGAATGTCCAGACTCTTTATGAGGACTGCTACACGTTGGGACCATTCGTAGCAGCGAGTGCAGTAGTGAGTGAAGGTTCTACCACTACATTCCCTTAATCCTAATACCTTTTTCTTCTCTTGAAACTATTGTTTTTTGGGTTGTATGTGGAGACTGAGATAGTCTTCCGCAATCTTTTGATTTTGGCGGGTGGTCAAACTTGTTTCTTGAGAGCGCCCAGATCAAGGGTATTGGTTGAGGTCCTGTCATAGGGGTGGTCACCCCAGATATGACAGCTCCTAGAGGTCTTTCAGCCCCCTGAGTGGATCGCTGGGCTTCATAAGGATAGCGGACTAATGAGGCAGAGTATCATCAAAGTCAGCTTCCTTATCAGGTACTAATCCTTAAGTTTGTTTTATATCAAAACTCTTGAGTTATATTCCTATGATGCTTACTGCTGGTCTCTTACCCTCCACCAAGGGTGTGAATCAGCTATATATGATTTATATCCACTGGCTAAGTTAAATGTTTAAAAATGATATTTTCATATTAAAATAAATTTTTGAACATACTTACCCGGTGGATATATATAATTAAACTCCTTCCCTTCCGCCCCTCTAGAGACCCTACGGGCAGAGAAGACCTGAGTATGTGAGGAATAGTTCCAGTATCCTGGCGAGTGGTGGCGCTAGTGTACACCCAGCAACCCAACCTACGATCGCCCGCGAGTTTTGAAAGACTTTCTCAATAAGCCATTTTTTCTGCAGTTGAAGAAGAAACAGACCAAATGTGTTTCTCAAAAGTAAATTTGCAATCAAGAGTCACACCTAGAATTTTAAATTATTTACATATAGTTAACACTTTACAAACCTTCAAGAACAAATACTAGTACAGTATCTTCTTTGAAGTATTCAGTGTACTCATTGAGATGATTATCATGGGAAAAAATTAATTGGTTATTTGTGGAGACTTCAATCTTTGGATGGATGATACATCAAATCTTGATGCTTCAGTATTTAGTGAGTTATTGGAATCATATCAATTGGTGAATAATGTTGACTCTGAAACAACTTTGACTGGGCATACATTGGATCTAGTTTTAAGTGATGGAATGAATAACATTGTATCTGATATAGATATAGAAGAGAAATGTACTATCTCTCCAGTGCAAAAGCTTATTACGTTTAGACTTCCTCTGCAGAAACAGTCAGTGGTGACGAAAATAAACTTTAGAAATAAATCAAACTTCTATCCTTTTGCATTTCCTGAAGAAGTTATAAGGAGAATAAATGATGCCTTCAGTATTCCTTGCGATCATGATAACCAATGTTTGTTGGGCACTGTGTGTCGACTGTCTTACGACCATATGTAATAGGGTGAGTAAAAGTGAATATGATACCATATGCTCTGATGGAAAAGACTATAATTGTTAATGACTGATCTTCTTGGTTTGATGGGGAGACTTTAAAGAAAAAGAGAGAAAAAAGACTTAAAGAAAGTGGAATCAGTTAAAAACTGAAAGCATTTGGGTAAAATACTAAACTGCCATGTACTAAGAAGGAGAAAAAATAAATACTATAAGAGAAAGACCCGCGAAGCAGCAGCAGACATAAATATGTTATATCGACTCCTAAATGGTATAAGGGAAAGTGTAAATGTAAAAAGGCTACCAGAGGGGTACAGTGACCAGGAATTAGCAAATAATTTTCTAGTATTCTTTAAAAATAAAATAGAAAATATAACTAGGTCATTTACAAATATTCAACATCAGATTAATGCTACACCAGATACACAGATAAAATTAACAAGATTCAATAATATTACACCAGACAATGTCACCAGGATTATCAAGAGAGCAAAGAAAACTAACTGCAATTAATCCAATGCCAATATCTGAAGTAACTGGAGAAACAAACTTTTCTAACTAGCTGATATAAGTAGGAGAAGAGCAAATACAAGCATCGATGAATGTAAGTTTCTCAAACCTTTTTCGAATTTATCCTTTATTTCAAAAGTGCTAGGATACATAATTCTTCAATAACCTGACAACATTGAGATTATTAAACAATTCTTCTTCACACAAGAGGTTAACTACAGCAATGCAATTGTTCAGTGGCTACATTCCTCTTTCTAAGTGTAGAAGAGACTCTTTGGCTATGGTAAGCAGCTCTTGTAGGAGAAGGACACTCCAAAATCAAACCATTGTTCTCTAGTCTTGGGTAGTGCCATGGCCTTCCACTGTCTTGGATTAGAGTTCTCTTGCTTAGGGGTACACTTGGACATGCTGTTCTTTCTCATTTCTCTTCTTATTTCAAAATTTTTATTGTTTATATGTGAAGGATCTAGTTTAATGTGGTTACTGTTTTTGAAATACAGTAGACCCCCGGGATACGGCGTCCCCAGCTTACGTTTTTTTCACGTTACGGTGTGGAATATGATGTTTTTTCGTCCCCTCATTACGACATTTTCCCCACCTTACGGCATCGAATTCCAAAATGCAAACTTGGCAGTTTTTACGCGTACGACTGTGTGAGTCACTAGCCTACCACCACGCTCATACGTTACTGCATACGTCACTATTATTACAAGACATCGTAGCAATACCCTGGAAGAGATGGAACGCCTTTTGTTGATAGGGATAAAGGACAAAGAGATTGTTGGCAACGATCATTTGTGAGAAGGGCCAGCGTGATGAACAGAAAGAAAGAAAAAAGTGAAGCAAAGAAAACTAAGATAGCATTAACAAGCTCTTTTAAAAAAGTCCTCTCTCTAAACATAGCATTACCATGTTCTTTAAATAAAATCTCTCTCTCTCTCTCTCTCTCTCTCTCTCTCTCTCTCTCTCTCTCTCTCTCGTTCTTCTTCGCTGTTAGTGTTAGAGACGTCTCTTATTTTTTTCCGAGAGAGAGAGAGAGAGATTAAACAAAAATGTGTTAAGAGTACATATGATTTTTAACAGCGTCAACGAGTTGAAAGACAATTAAATATAACCAAGAAAGTAATACTGTATCAGCAAAACTGAATTCCTTTATTAACTAAAACAAATATTGATACAAACACACTCGTGTGTGTATGCACAAGCACACACACACACACAGATGTAGAAATTGCTACGCAGTAGGAGACAGATGGTCGGGGAGGAGGTAGAGATTGGTGACTGCGATAACATACCGTAACTCGGTGATGAAAATTAAAAATCAAAAGAAAAAAATAGTAAAAAATATGAAATATAAAAATAAAAAAAAAAAATAAGCTAAGTTAGATTAAAGTTTCCGTAGTGTAAGTTACGGTATGTTATCGCAGTCACCATCGCTACCTCCTCGCCGATCGTGTCTCCTCACGCATAGGAATTCCTACAACTGTGTGTGTATGCGTGTGTGTGTTTGTGCATACGCACACGAGTGTATTTGTATGTACTGTATATTTGTTTTAGTTAATAAAGGAATTCAGATTCGCTGATATTGCTTTTTTAGTTACATTTAATTGTCTTTCAACTCGTTGACGCTGTTAAAAATCATATGTACACAACACATTTTTGTTTAATCTCTCTCTCTCTCTCTCTCTCTCTCTCTCTCTCTCTCTCTCTCTCTCTCTCTCTCTCTCTCTCTTCCAGAAAAAAATTAATAGACGTCTTTAACACTAACAGTGAAGAAGAACAAGAGAGAGAGAGAGAATTTATTTAAAGAACAGGTTAATGCTTTGTTTGAACAGGTCGTTTTATGGAAAATGTTAATGACAAGTGTATGAGTCATTTTAGAAATATGTTGAGGAATCGTCAGAAATGGGCTTCTTTGGATAGATATTTCTCCAAAAGAGAAGTGTCAGAAAGCAAAGATGATACAGTACAGTATAAGTGATTCTATTAAAAAAAGTTCTAAAAAAAAAATCATAAAAAAATTTCAAAAGACAAAAATAATAAATAAAAGCATTTTTAATTTTAAGTGTTTACAGTAATAGTAAGAATAGATTTATTATTAAGTTTACATAACATAATTAGCATTGATATGTTTTTATATCTACCATCTCCTCCCCCTCTGCCTCCACCCACTACCAGCTCTAAGTCACGTCACTCCAAAGGTAAATAAAATTTAATTTTTCCTTTACAGTACAGTATATAATTTTTATTTATACCTGTAATGTTTTTTAATTATATACATGTACTGTACAGTACATGTATATTATATATAAGTATACTGTAGTACAGTGCTTACTATACTATTTTGTTACGTACTAATTTTCCATGTTTTTACCTGGCGTTTTGCACGCATTAGCTATTCTATTGCCCGCCATACAACATTTTCACCATACGATACCAACTCCAGAATGGATTAATGTCGTATGGCGGGGGTCTACTGTATTCTATTTTGATGGTTTATTATTGTAGTTTATTTATTTCCTTGTTTCCTTTCCTCACTTGGCTATTTTTCCCTGTTGGAGCCCTTGTGCTTATAGTATCTTGCTGTTCCAACCAGGGTTATAGCTTAGCTTGTAATAATAGTAGTAATGATAATAATTAGTCACTTAGAAGAAGTAGAAGCTTTGCCAGACAACCAGTCTGCTTACAGAAAATTATACCCTACAGAGAAAGCTGTCTGTTTTGTTGTAAATGATATGTTAGAAATGACGGCTGAAAACCAAATGTGGTTTAAAGGCCGCTCATGAATGGCAGAGGCAAGGGACTGTGACATTGCCCTATCAAGCAGGACAGTGCCCTAGAGACTGACCATATTACATATGATCAGTGGGCAAGCCAATTCTCCACCCAAGCTAGGACCAGGGAGAACCAGGCAATGGCTGCTGATGACTCAGCAGATAGACATATAGGCTCTCCCAAACCCCCCATCCTTAACTCACAAGGATGGTGTGGTTGCAGCGACCAAAGGAATAACAAGTTTGAGCACTGGCAATCACCAGGCAAGGTCGCTACCACCAGGTGCTGCTTTTGATACAGTTGTACATGAACTGCTTCTAAATGGTCTAAGGTCCATTGTTATTGAAGATCAAGTTTTTGAATACCTAAAAGACTACTTGGTTGACAGAAATTACTGTGTGCAAATTGGAAACTGTTACTCATCATAAGAACCTTTAAACAGATGGTTACCTCAGTAGAGTGTACTGGGCCCAGTCTTATTCTGTAACTATACTATTGGTCTGTCAAAAATACTACGAAGGCATGGAGTGAAGTTCAAACTATTTGCAAATGATATACACAATTTTACTTTAACATACATGATATAGATGACACTACTGGAACTCTAAACCAAATTGTTGCCAGTGTTAGGGAATGGATGACAAAGAAACAACTAAATTTAAATGAAAATAAAACTTGAGTTTGTGGTGGTTGGAAAGATACAATGAAACAACTAAATTTAAATGAAAATAAAACTTGAGTTTGTGGTGGTTGGAAAGAAAAACAAAGTAAGAAACTTGGGTGACATTCAAATAAACACGTATAACAACTCTGCCCCGATATCTATTAAAGTGCGTTTTTTTAGGGGTATCTCTTGACTGTAACTTGTCTTTCAATGCCCAAATATATAATTTAGTAAAATCTGCTGGTTATCATCTTAGAAACATTGTTTTTATAAAGAAGAATGTGGATGAACATTCTGTAAAGAAACTTGTGATGAACTCTGTTATTATCAGTATTGACTACTATAATTTCATCTACAATTTACCGAAAGTGTAACTTAAGAAATTACAAAACATAATAAACAGAGGAGCAAGACTGGTAAAAAGTGTTCCACCCCTGGAAAAGGATCACTCTTATACTACTGTAATTGATTAACACTGGCTGCCTGTTGAAGTGAGAATTTAGTTTAAAATGTGTATGATAACCCATCGGGTTATCAGAATCGGACGTCCAAAATTTATAAGAGAATTGCTACATATTGTGCAGCCAACAAATTGTGTTGACACGAGATTAGTTACAGATGGTTTCAAATTATTGGAACCTAGGCTCTAGTGCCTTCTAGTGCCCTGAGGCTATACAATAAACTCCACTAGACATTCGAAAGACTGAAGATATTAAGGCTTTCAAGAGGAAACTGAAGACTTTCTTGTTCTCTTAGTGCTTTGATAGCATGAGTTTGACAATAAACAAGTAATATGTGATGTGAAATTTTGAATGCTTTGGAACAAATATGATTAAAAAGACTATGGAGGTCCTGTAGAGAGTAGGGTTCTACTGCTGTATAGAACCAGAAAAGCAGCCCTTAAAGTAAAGTAAAAGAAAAAAAAAAGAGAATAGTTGGTGCGAACATCTGGATATTTAAAAGTCACTGTCTTTGACCTACTTACAATCATATTTTGAGTTTTGTTAGGGTTCAACTTCATGCCCCATAATTTCGACTATGCACTAATTTTACTTAGGTCTTTATTATGGGATTGAGCAACCATAGGTTTACATTCAAGTAATGGAAATTGTGCATAGAGTAGCATCCTCTGCATATGCAACAAGTTTTTTTTTCTATGTCAAAATACATATGCATTTATAGTATAAAAAGTAACGGGCTGAGAACACTACCCTGAAAAACACTAGATATCACATTCCTATACTCACTATGGTGTCTATGAACATCTACTATGTGCAATCTATTACTTACAAAAGACCCACCTATTCCCATCTGTTTAAGTTTTAAAACAGGACCAACTTATAACTAGGCCATATCACTTGCCTAGTAACTAACTACTGTATTTCTTTACCCAAAATTTAAATGCTCCCAAGTAAAATATTTTGGGCTGTCCTTCATAATGTGCTCCTCCATTAGCCAATAATTTCAGTTGCTGTACACTGGGGACCCCTCTTATGACAAAATTGTCAAGCATTATAGTCCATCCAAAGAGAATGGAATGACAACTTGAACAGGACACTATTACTTATGAATTATTACTAGCATTTCATTGAAAATGTATATCCATATTAAGCATCTAACATAGTAAATATCAAATTTTTTGATAGAATACAGGTATTCCTTCTAAAATATACAACTTCTCATATTTGAATTTACTAAGATGGTCATATAGCCAGCAAAACATTATAGACATTACCCAAGAGAAATAGCTATTCTTTAGGATTTAGATTATTAGATGAAAAGCATTAAACTTGAACAGTACAGTATTTGGAAAACACCTTTGTATTCTAAAGTAACAAATTGTTTGCCCTAACAAGAGTGACTGAAGAATACTGTCTGCCTAAAGGTCCTGGTGATTTGGCCCATACTCCGGACTACCCCTGCAGGGGTCCTGAGTGTGCCTTGTACTACTCCACATGTTGTATTGCTTGGCTTTGTTACAGGTAGAATTTAATGAACACCCTATGCCTAGACCAACCCATAAAACTCTGGGTGTCCTGAAATCGCCCTTTAGCAGACAATGCTATTGTAAATGCCATTTTACTCATTTCATGGTTTTTGGGATGGAATTGGATCAGATTTTTAAAAATATAGTACACCAAAATATGAATAGCCTCTGTTGAAAGAGGCATGTTGGTTTACCTGTAGAGGATTAAGGTTTAAAGGCTGCTCATGAATGGCAGAGGCAAGGGACCGTGACATTGCCCTATCAAACAAGACAATGCCCTAGAGACTAACAATCTATAAAGTACATATGATCAGCGCCCAAGCGCCCCTCTCCACCCAAGCTAGGACCAAGGAGGAGCAGGCAATGGCTGCTGATGACTCAGTAGATAGACCTATAAGCTCCCCCAAACACCCTTTCATTACCTCACAGGAGTGGTGAGGATGCATCGACCAAAGGCATTGACAAGTTTAAGCAGGGCTCGAACCCCAGTCTGGCATTAGCCAGTCAGGGACATTACCACATTGACTACCATAGGTTACCTTCTGAAAATGTGGAGCTCTGTAAATATGATTTTAATTTCCACCCCAGAAAGAGGTTGCTATCTACCAACTCAAGAGCTGAGATATAAAGTGGCTTATGTTTG
This sequence comes from Palaemon carinicauda, assembly GCF_036898095.1. NCBI lineage: Eukaryota > Metazoa > Arthropoda > Malacostraca > Decapoda > Palaemonidae > Palaemon > Palaemon carinicauda. The sequence continues at coordinate 66,378,468 of NC_090730.1, read as the reverse complement.
GCTACAAAATGGAGACCCAGAATCAGAATCTTGTATATTATAATGCTTTTCCACTCCCTCCAAAAGGTTGTCAGTTCACTGGCTAACTCCTGAATATAAAGCTATAAAAAATGTAGCATTTTGTAATATTTCTTAAGAGAAGTGGCAGAGTTATCCAACCAAAACTCAAGAATCATATACAGAGACAAAAAAATCCACAGGAGTGGGTAGGGAAAACAGGTAAGGTCAGAAGTGGTGGGCAGTAGGGACATGCCAATAGACATCTTTTAGATCTATAGCATGAGTCCAAGCCTCTCGGTGTAGTAATTGGCGGATGTGCCGGACAGTCGTTATTTAAATGGAATACACCAGATGTGTTTGTTGAAGGGAGACAGGGAGACTTTTCTCTCCGGTGAGTCTTTTTTGGTAAACTGAATAGCCTGCCCTGGAAGTTAGAAACCTGCACCTTCTCAGACTCCTTGCTTAACATCTTCTTTACAGAGCATTCAAGTTCCAGGGTCCTAGTCTAATGAAACTAGTGGAGTGGTGGATGTTTTCTATCCACTACTAAAAATAATCAATTGAGACTAAACTTGTGCCCATCAAGAAAAGGGCCAACATCCCGAAATTGATGGAGACGACACCCCAACCCAAAGCTCCTTATTGATGAGATCCTCTGCTTCAATTTGGTTTACTAGCTCCCTTGTTTCCCTTGAAGATCTCTAAAGATTTCTTGCTCTAAACCAAAATTTAGCTGGCCCTTGGAGGGGTAACATACTGTCTTCATTCCTCTCAATAAAAATTTTGGTGTGGGACAAGACTTGTTATAGGAAACGTGAACTGGTCTCTTAATGAGATGTTTCTTAAACCTGCGGCTGGATCTATAGACTGGATTATGAATGAAGTCTTTTAAGGAAAGACCAAGAACTTTCTCTATTCTCCAGAAGAGACATGGCCATTGGAGGGCCTCCACATTGGTTTGTCCACTAGGGCTTTGTCAGAAGATCCATTGTACATTGGATCACTTCAACAGTTCCTTTACCGCCACTTCATTAGATCAAAAGTTGTCGAAATGTCGGGCCTTACCCCGAACTTTTCTGTAACAATGATCTGCAAGACTTTGTAGAAGAGCTTACCCACTAGCTTTGCTACCACAGAAGTGGCCTTCTTGAATCCCCCCTTAGGCCCACTTACAAGGATTCCACAGCTGACCCCAAGTTGAACAATGTCTGTCCGTCACTAAATTCCAGAGCCTGAAAGTGATCTGGTCCCATAGGGAAATGGTCTCCCCAAATGATTGGCTCCAACTTAAATGTCCCATTTGTTGGGAAGGAAGAATTTACAAAACCCTTTTAGTTCCAGAAATCCTTCAAGCTCTTAAGGTATAATTCTCGAAAGGGGCTACACTTTTTGGCAAGGTAAAAGCACCTCAAAGCAGTAAAACCTTTCATTAACTCAGCTGCGAATTCTTTTTATTTGGGTCAAAAGGAATTTTTCTGGCCAGGCACTGTTGTCATTCCGACCACCAAAGCCTGATGCAAACTGTAGTCGAGAAGGAAACCTCCAGCATCTGATATTGTTTCTTCTAAGGTATTGGCAGCAGCCTTGTATGACATCAGAACAACCACCTTGGGGTTAGCTGGGGACATGCCATAAGAGATGGACTTAACTCTCCACCTTGAGTCTAGAAATGCCGCCAGGTTTTCAAACTCACTGTCAACGAATGGCAAATCTTATATTATGCTGAAAAACATTTGACTCTGCCCAGAATGTGCGTCCATCACCAGATAGCTATGGGTTATTTCAAAGTTCCCCACCTCAATGTCCATGGCAGAAATCCCTTTGCTGCATCCCCCACTACTACCAAGCCTTTAATCCTTGAAACAGAAAGAAAAACTTCTACTAGACCATTTCTTGGAAGCCAGGAACTCGAAGCCCCATCAACAGCCGAATCCTTAGAAGCGGAAAGAATAGTCCCCTTTGGAGCCCTCCTTGGAAGCTAAAGACCTGAAGTTTTATCCACAACCAAATCTAAAGGAATAGAAGAATGAGCCCCTCCCCCACCTGAATTTTCTTGGAAACTGGTAACCTGAACACCCCACAATGGCCAAATCCAAAGGGCTTAGAAGCCTTCCTTGGAGCCTGGTAATCCGACGGCCCAGTAATAACCTGATCCTTAGGCTGGAGCATGAAATAATCAGAATACAGGCCAACAGTAGCCTACCTGGGCAGGCCCTTCTGAGTTGGTTAACCGTGTTCATCATAGAGAGAGCAGATGGATGCCTTTACCTTTCTACCTATTAGTAACACGTCCACAGGGAATGCAAGCATACCAATCCAGGAGAATCAGTCACCTACTTAGTGGAACCCTTTATAGAAATATGACCTGGATCCAACCTAGACAGTTTTGGTCATTGTCAAGATGTCCTTGGAGGGAAACTTCCTCGTGCACCCCAACGAATCCTTAGAGGATCCAGTAGTAGAGCTTCCTTTGTGGAGTCTAGGTTATCGAAAGTCAACAACATTGATAGGAGCCTGGACTATGAGGCTCTATCTCCAGAACACCTAACTGTTAAAATTGGGATGTCAAGACCAAACAGATCTCTGAGATTCTTGCTGGGTAAAGACTAAGCAGGCCCCACAATCTAAGAAATTCCTTTCACCCACATACACAGGAGGAAAATGCCCTTGTTTCATAGGTATTCTGCATCAGGATCCGAATTCCAACCAGAAATGATCTACAAAAAACAAATTAAACGATTCCAAGCTCTGTCCCAATCGGCAGAACAATCACCATGCACCTGATAACATTTATAATGCTATTCGGGTTAGCCAAGCTATCAATTCCAACATGGATAGGTCCTGGTTAATGATACTCATTGGGATAATGTGCATGAAGTTGGATCACCGAATTTAATCCGCCAAAATAATCGCCCACCTGACTAACTCACATAGCACAACATGCACCACTTGCCATAACAGAGGAGCAACGACATAATGTATATAATTTAATAGTGTGGGCAATGATGGACACAGATAGGAAGGATTCTCATTTTTATGCGAGTAGCAGGCCTAGTGACTCAACGACCTACACATGTACCCTCATAAAATGGAACTTTTGGCATTGATTTGGAAGTCCTCCAACACAAATATCTAAGGTATTCACTTCCGTAAGACAGGCCCCAGTCTATCATACACCAAAAATCAAATAACCTCATGGTTTACCCGTATGAAATAATTTAAAAAAAAATTAATCCGTTCCCACCCTCTGAAAAAACACCTAAAAACAGTATATTACAGTGGAAAAACATTTTTAATTGTTCTAATTCACAACCTATGTTCACAAAATAACAAAAGCCTATGTACTGTACTGGTTATGATCTGCAATAAAATGTGACATTATTATGGAGTTATTACCTTCGCGACAGACGGTAGCGGCTAACGGCGGTGTGTGCGGAGGAGGAGGGAGAGAGAAAGGGGAGGAAAGAGACTTGACGGCAACACGTTCGGTACACTACACTTGTAACACTACGTAACATAACTTAAACTTTAAATTTAACTTGAATGAAATTAACTTGCTGTACACCCTTAAAAATTAATGTTAATCTTGCGTACACTAAACTTAATTCTAATTTTGTTTTCATTTTCCTTTTTTTTTTACTTTTCTTCTTCCGGCTTAGGTCTTTTTGCCTTGCTTTTTGACTCGCTTTCACCTTCAATTTTTGCCGGCCTTTTTAAAAGGAACCTATCTAGGGATGCTTGCTTTTGTCTTCCCTTCCAAAGTGTTATGAAAATGACGTACACAAGTGTCGTCACAAAAGGCTAATGCACGACTACACGCCAACTTGTCCGGGTGCCTCTTTTCCATAAAATTAGAAAACTCCTGCCACTTTGCTAACATGTTTCTGATTTCCTTCGTAGAAAGGCGGTCCTCCTCTTCCACCTCCTCCTCGCTACTGAGCTCCTGCAACACATCCAAATGTTGCGTCTTCGGGAGCTCGATCAATTCCTCTGTCGTGAGCTCTTCCGGATGCTCCTCGACAAGGTTGTTCATGTCTGCCTCATCTACCTCCAGCCCCATGGACTTTCCAAAAGACACGATTTTATGCACCACAATAGGTTCGGGTTTATCAGGGTCTGGCGTATTGAATCCTTCAAAGTCCCTCTCAGCGACGGAAGCTGGCCCCAATTTCTTCCATGCTGAATTAAGAGTTCTTCGTGTGACACCCTGCCATGCATTGTCAATAATTTTTAAGCGATAGACGATATTGAAATGTTCCTTCCAAAATTCACGAAGGGTGAGATTGGTGTTGTCTGTGACATCGAAGCATTTCTTGAACAAATGCTTCGTGTACAGTTTTTTAAAGTTGTAAATTACTTGTTGGTCCATGGACTGGAGGAGTGGCGGGAGATAAAGGACCTTGATGAACCTGTACTCATCAAGAATGTCCTCTTCGAGACCAGGAGGGTTACCAGGGGCATTGTTGAGGACCAGGAGACATTTCATTGGCAGGCTTTTCTCGGCCAAATATTTTTTGACTGCCAGACCAAAGCACAGATTAACCCATTCTGTGAAGAAATTCTGCGTAACCTGTGGTATCATGTAGTCCCATGTAGCTATGAATAAAGGGCAGTCTCTACCTAGCACCCAAGCCATCAAGTCCTGTCTTTTAATCACTGCAACCTCTTGCATATTATATCATGGTGGCAGCGTGGTAACGCACCCCACGCCATTCCATCAACAAACCCGGACCATAGAGACACTTTACATACCTCTCCTGTCCGTAATAACTGAGAAGAGGACTCATAATCAGCCCAAGTTTATTACCAGCGGCCGCAGATGACGCCATTTTCACCCAACGGCAACTGGACAAAGACTGTCATACCGGCCCAGATAACAACCGTACATAACTTATATCGTCAGGATATGGCATAGAATAGACATTAGTGCACCGTGATTACAGTGAGAATAGTGAAGAAAGTTGTGAATAGATTACTTACAAGTATTTTGGCCATTGTTATCCGCGCACTACTTCACAAAATGAGCCAAACAACGACGTACATTCAGCAGTGCAAACAAAACTGAAAACCGTGCCGACTACCAGTGACAAATTTTTTTAGTGATTTCCATACTCTTATTATATGTCTCTCTTTGTGAACCGTAAACTGTGTTATTAATCCAATCACTATCTATCTATTGTGTAACACCCTCTCGAAACCAAATCCAATCATGGCCCAGCCTAAATGCCCAAGTATGGACTGGCTGGGCTCACCAGCCCCTGGCCGAGTCGTTTCGTGCATTCAAGGCGCGCATGAACTTATACCTCGAAGACCAGGAAGTCACAGACCCGGGTAAGCAAGCAACTTAAATTAAAATTGCCCTCGGCGATGAGGGCATGAGGCGTATCTTGGCAAGCGGCCTCACTGAACAGGAGCAATGTGTGCCGCAGAACATATGGAGGCTTATTGAAAGTGAGGTTGATGCAACGGTCAAAATAAATTTCCGAGTTCACCGCCTCGAATTGGCAAATACCAAACAGAAACCTGCTGAAACAATCAGTCAATTCCTGGCCAGACTCCGTGAAAAAGCGACAAAGTGCGAGTTTGAAGACAGAGAACTCAACGAACGACTTATCGAAATGACCATACTACGAACACAATTCGAAGAATTTCGGAAAGAACTCCTAACTAAACCGAAGGGCTATGCTGTGAGCAACGTTCTAGAGAGAGGTCGGGAATATGAGGCCATTGCGGTCTCCACGGCATCATTACGCTCCATACAGATGAGCTCTGAGAACACAAGTACAAGCCATACCAACGTGGATGCAATTCGAAGGGAAAGCAACGAGCCATGGAACAAACTACAAACCACGGACAACCCCTGCTGGAACTGTGGGCTTAGCCATCCCATAAGATCATGCCCCGCTTACAATGACAGATGCAGTGGTTGTGGCATCAAGGGGCACTGGAAAAAGATGTGCCGCAAAACTGATGGAGGCAGAACAATGCCAGGAGACAACATGCAGCAGACACAACGTCAGAGCAAGACAAGAGGGCGCTCCTACCGACGGCCGAATCGGGCTCCTAACCACAGGCAACACGAAGTCATGGTTAATGAAAACCCTAATCTTGATGACGAAACAAATTATATGCCAAACTTCGACATGATAACGATATCCGACATAGGAGTGGCACCGAAACGAGAAGCATTCTCAAAGCTCATGGTCAAGCATGAAAACCCCCCAGCCTATGGGCCCCTGAAACTCAAAATTGACACAGGTTCCGGTGGCAATACGCTGCCCTTGCGGACATACAAGCAAATGTTTGGTGATGCACCCACCAGCCTCGTACTATCCCCAGAACCGTCAGTAAGACTAACATCATACAGTGGCGACAATATTCCCTGCCTAGGGTCACTAATGCTCAGCGTCCGGAAACTCAGCAACCCAGCATTCTCGCAAGAAAAGTTCTTCGTGGTCGATGTGTCTGGTCCAGCCATACTTGGCCTTCCCTCATGCCAAAAACTCGGTATTGTGGATATCAATGTCAACGACGTTACTGGAATACCTGAGCAACCAAGCCAACAAGGCCCTATTAGGTCAGTCGAACAACTAAAAGCGCAATTCCCAGCACAGTTTGACTGTATCGGCAAACTAAAAGAGCCCGCGATGCTCCACCTCAAGTGATCCGCCCCGTAAGGTGAGTATACACCTGAAGCCCCGCATCAAGTCCGAGCTTGACACTATGGAGAAAGAGGGGGTTATCAGACACGTAATGGAACACACAGACTGGTGTAGCAGCCTTGTGTATGTCACAAAACCCGATGGAAGCCTACGGATCTGCCTGGACCCCAAGCGGCTCAACCAAAACCTCAAAAGATGTCCCCCACAAGATTCCCACTCTAGAAGAGATCAACCCGGTATTCTCCAAAGCGAAAGTTTTATCCAAGCTAGACGCCAAAGCAGGCTACTGGAGTATACCGCTACACGAGGACTCACAACTACTGACAACGTTCCGAACACCACACGGCCGGTATTGTTGGACAAGGCTACCATTCGGGCTGAATGTAAGCCAGGACTTATTTCAAGCCAGGATGGACTCCATCATCGAGAATCTCCCAGGTGTTGTTGGCATCGCTGATGATGTGGCAATATGTGGGAAAGACCAGTCGGAACACGACAAAAACCTGATGGGGGTCATGCAGCGTGCAGCCCAACACGGACTCAGCCTAAACTCGAAGAAATGCTCCATTTCAAAACCAGAAATCGAGTTTTTCGGAACACGCTATACCAGCAAGGGCATGATGCCAGACCCGTCAAAGTTACACGACCTGCATAACATGCCGTCACCCTCCAATAAAGAGGAACTACAGAGATTCCTGGGAGTAATAACTTACCTCAGCCCCTATGTACCACATTACTCAGCTCAGTCACAAAGACTTCGAGATCTGGTCAAGGAAGATGTGCCCTTCCAATGGGAAGAAGACCATGAATCCACCTATCAACACCTGAAACGCCAAATAGCACCATCAAGCATGCTGTCTTACTATGACCCAACTCGACCCGTGACTCTTGAAGTCGATGCATTGCAAAAAGGCCTCGGGGCGGCCCTCATCCAAGACGGGAAGGTAATAGCCTTCGCCAGCAAAGCCCTGACAGCAACGCAGGCAAATTACAGTAATATCGAGCGAGAGGCCCTTGGACTAGTACACGGCGTGCAACGATTTCATACCTACCTATACGGAAGAGATTTCGAAGCTGTCACTGACCACAAACCCCTCGTTAATATCTGGGAGAAGCCGCTGATCAGTGCCCCACCTAGACTACAACGTCTCTTCTTGAAACTGCAGGGGTATGACGTGAGGGTCAAGTACAAGGAAGGACGAACCCTTGTACTCCCCGACGCCCTATCACGCCTTCCTAACCCACAAAATGACAAGGAAATCCCTTTGGATACACGAGTGGACGGACTGGAACTAGATGACATCGACGTGATATCAGTTACACTCATAAAATTTGGTCCTCAGATTTTGGAAGAGGTCCGCCATAGGTCTGACACCGACCCAGTGCTGCGCACTCTCAAGCATACTATCATCGAGGGTTGGCCTACCTCAGTAAAAGGCTGTCACCCCGATATCCGCCAGTTTTTCTCCTACAGAGAATGCCTTGCCGTGGAAGACGGAGTCATATTCAAAGGGCGACAAGTTATCATCCCAAAGAGGTCAGAGGCCGGATACTGGACCAGCTCCACCGGTCCCACCAAGGGATCACAAAAACACAAGCCCTGGCACGGGAGTGTGTATTCTGGCCCAACATTGCAAAGGATATAGAGGACAAGGTCAGGGCATGTGACATATGCCAGAAGTACCAGCCCCAGCAAAGTCTTAGTGAAACTACGCATCATGACATTCCCCCAATGCCCTGGTTCAAAGTCGCTTCGGACATCTTCCAAATTGGCCACAAGACATATCTGATCACAACTGATTATTTCACAAAACTCCCGATAGTCACCGAACTAAAAAACCTGTCATCTGAAAGTGTGGCCAACCACCTCAAATTCCTGTGTTCGCTGTTCGGATGCCCCAAAACCCTGGTCTCAGACAACGGACCTCAATACACGGGAGCAGCCATGAGGGACTTCACAAAAGCCTGGGGTATTGAGCACATCACATCAAGCCCACATTACCCTCAGTCTAATGGCCTCGCGGAGCGCGCAGTTGGAACATGCAAGGCGATTATCAAAAAATGCCATGAGACAGGCGGTGATATGCATACTGCATTACTCCACTTACGGGCCACCCCGATCGACAATAAGACAACCAGCCCCGCAGAGCTCATGTTTGGTCGCAATGTGACCACTGACCTACCAGGCCGATACGAACCACATCTCGCACACATCACGACCCGTAACCACCTCCAGGACCGCCTAGTACCAAATCGGACACAACGGCACTTCACAGACCTCCAACCCGAACAACCAGTCCGAATATTCGACAAAGCCTGCCACACATGGGTGCCAGGCAGAGTGGTACGTAAGTCAGAAGAACCCCAATCATACATTGTGGAAGCCCAAAACGGAGCGTGCCTCAGGAGGAACCGGTCCCACATCCGTCCGACACCGCTCGCGACAAACACAGAACTGTCCAACACCCAGCAGCAGGCTCCAACATTATCAGCACAGCCTCCACCACGACCCGCCGATATATCGCTGCCGCCACCTAGTGAGACCGAAATAACCCACCAAAGACCCGCAACTAGTGATACCACTACAGACCCGACAGCGGTGTATACCAAGTCAGGCCGGCTGGTGAAAACCTCATCCAGTTATATTGAAAGTAACGCGGTCACATACTGTAAATTCCCATAAAGTGTTAAGTTGAATAATAATATACAACTCCCCCCCCCCCCCTCGTTTCATGACCGAAAATTCTGAGAGGTTGTTACCAGAGTTTGAAACTCAAAAAAAGTTATCAGTCTCAGGACTGATAAGTGATTCAGAATAATGAATTTTATTTGAAAATTTACGAGTCTCGGACTGGAGAACAGGCTCCATTTCGAACACTGTCGTTACATGTGTATCAGGTTTCCATTTTGTTTCAATATATTTTGGGTGTTGTTCTTTGCATTAAAAAAAAAAAAAAATTATAGTTTGCCATTTATTTTCATATTTATGACTGCCCTGCTGTAACCAACACTATTCGGACCAAAATCTGCAAAGATAATAGCTATTATGTTTATATCACTATCCACAATCACAAATTGTACTATGCATGTTTATTGTGAAGGGATGAAAACAATGGAATATGTTTGAATATGGAACTTTCATCGTTTATTTCTTTGTACTTATATGCCAGATTAGTTATTATGTGTAATCAATTCTTTGTATGTGATAAGGGGGATGTGGTATCATGTAGTCCCATGTAGCTATGAATAAAGGGCAGTCTCTACCTAGCACCCAAGCCATCAAGTCCTGTCTTTTAATCACTGCAACCTCTTGCATATTATATCATAACCCAAACCTTAGCATTAGCGCACCACATCACTTGCAGTTTTTCTTTCAAGATCCATTAGCTCTTGAAAGCTCGTGGGTTTTCTGAGTGGTACACCAGCAGTGGCTTGACCTTACACTCACCGCTGGCATTGGCACACAAGGCTAGAGTTAACCGGTCCTTCATGGGTTTATGGCCCAGTAGTCTCTTCTCCTCTGCCGTGATGAATATCCTCCTGGCCATCTTCTTCCAGAAAAGGCCAGTTTCATCGCAGTTGAACACTTGTTGGGGGATGAATCCTTGTTCTGCGATAACTGAGGCAAAGGTTTTGACGTAGTCCGCCGCGTCTTTCGAATCAGAACTTGCTGCTTTCCCATGCCTCACAACCAAGTGTATTCCAGTCCGTTTTTTTTAAATTATCCAACCAGCCACGACTGGCTTTGAAGGTTTCCCCTGGCGTCGAAGTCTCCTCTCTCTCAGCTGCTTGCTTTCCTTTCAAGTCATCGTAGAGTCCACTGGCCTTTTCACAGATGATCGTCTCGGTCATGCTATCTCCCGCCAACTGTTTCTCCTTTATCCATATTAAAAGAAGCCTCTCCATCTCGTTATGAATATCACTGCGCAGCTTGGAAAGGATGGTTAGTCCTTTGGAAGGCTTGGTGCTCTTTATAGCATCCTTCTGCTTGAGGATGGTACATATTATTGATTTACTCCTCTCATATTGGTGAGCCAGCTCATTCACTCGTACACCAATCATGTTTTTCGATTATTTCATACTTTATCTCGATTGTCATCATACGCTTTTTCTTTTCATTACCTTTGTTTGCACTCGCTTGCTTTGGACCCATTGCTTATTCACTTAATTCTGTACTGATTAACGCAAAAATCATATAAAAATTGCAAACACTACGGCCGTTGCTCGGAGATAACTTTATGCGACGGAGATCCGACAGGAAAGAGCGAGCGATGTTATCCTCGTTAGCAGCCTCTCGCACACTCGCCCACCTAGCGGCCGCGTAGGGAACCATCTCGTATCCTCGTATCTCAAATTTGTCTTGTATCTCAGGGCAAAAATTTGCTCGAAACTTTCCACGTATCTCAAATTTCTCGTATGTTGGGACACTCGTATGTCGAGGTATTACTGTATATGATTCTATCATAACTCTCATCTCCCCCTCCAATACCCATATGAGATGAATATGGAAGGACAATCATCTGTAAGAACAGCTGACTGACTGGTTAGCCTCCTTCTCATGGTCATATATTCAGTTGTAGGAAGATGGGACATCTTCCCCAGCTAAAATATTTAAAATATTACGTACTGTATTACAAAACAATCATGTATGATGGAATACTATACTATCCAAAATATGTTTTAATGAACTGCTGTGATACAGCTGAATAAGAAGACTAATCCCACCTCAATACTAACCCTATCAAGGTTTTAACAGATACTCTAATGAACACTCTGTTGGGATTCATAAACATTGAGCCAGAAACTGACTACTGTACTCTGCTATTGCAATAAGGCACTTTTATCTTGAGAGAGAGGTACAATACTTGTCCCTTCTTTGGAGGTCAGGCATTGGAGGCCATCTCTTGACGACAGGCAAAAATGTTAATGTTAAGTGCGTACAGGTTAAGTGTGTGACGCCATTAATATATGATGTCATCCCTCTCTAACGGCTCATATTTTGCTAGAAAGACATAAATGCAGAAATTTGGAATAGACAAGTTAATAAACACTTTATGTGACAAAATTGTATGTTAATATTTATCTTCGGTGTTTGAGTCCACTTAAATTTTCAGGGCTCTTTTCCTTTCTTGTGCTTGCCATCGAGTGCTGTCATGGCTGTCTGCATCTTCCCAGCAGATTGGGAGATTTTTGGCAGATAGTTTGAAAAGGCTAGGGTATATAGGTGGGGTGGGGAAGTATTTTCTTTGTTTTACTTAAAGTTTGTCAAGTTGGCACTTCCACTTAGTAGCTTGTTCTGTTCAGAGGTAAATATGGAAATTATAGATTTCAGTTTAAAATACATGTTGATTACTTAATTTGAAAATGCATTCTTAAAAAGGAAAATATAATTAAACCTATTTGAAAATGTTAATAAAGTTTTGTAATCGGGATTTAGATTCATGAATAAACATTAAGGTTTATTTTCAAATTCCAACCCATCCCATTAAAATCTTAAAATTTTCTCCGATCCAGATCATGGGGAAAATTTTTTTATTTATCCTTTTTCTTTTACTTTTTACTCAGTCATCTTCATTTGCAAAATGAATTTCACTAAAAATATGTTTTGTATTTATACAGGACCAACAAAATCTTATTCAGCAGCATGAAAAGAAAAGATCTCAATTGCAAAAGTCGTATTCAAAACTCGTTAAAAAGATCTCAACCAAGGGCATGTAAGTTTTTAACCCTCTTTATTGTTTATTTCTTACAAGTTAAGTTTTTCAAAAATTTTAAATGTTGAATAAAATAGCATTTGCATTAAGGGGAAATGAATGTGGTAATAATGCACATGGTAGATAAGAGGCGTACTAAGTGATGTTCATGTACTATACAAAAAATTTTCTTCTGTCTGGGAATTTTCTCCTGCCTGGAAATTAATATTATGGTGTGTTTTTTTTTTATAGTACATGTATATTATTTGATTACACTTTGTGGGATATTACACTTTTGTAGTAGTATACTAAGTTTGAGAATTCTCTTAACCCTGGGTTGATATCTTGTCTTCTGCCTATGTGAACGGGGCTGTGGATATCAGTCAACCTCCACAGGGGATGTTTTCCTTTTAGCCACAGTATCTTGATGCAAAAAGTAAACAAAACTGATTATGGAATATATTGTGAGTATTCTGAGAATAATAACTTTGTATCTCAAATTTTTTTTGATTGGCAGATGTATTCCCTTTCTTTAGCCATATTTTAAGTCAAAAGTACAGTTTTAGTACTTGAATTAATACTGTATTTAATCTTCAACATTATTGCTACAATATGTATATACAATTTGCTTTAATCAAGAGCATAAGAACAATGATAGGAGAATTTTATTTTTACTAAAAGAATTGTGTTCTTTATTAGTTTAACAAGTTTTGGTTATTTTATTTTTCACTTCTAACAATGAATTAAGTACTTGAGATTTTCTGTATTTTGTATTGTAAGAAAATAAGCTTATTTTTAATTTTGATAGAATTTATTAATTATTTTCAAACTATTCTTTAGACATTTAAATAATCTATTGAATCAAAAGAAATAATGTGTTCTGATGTTTTCAGGAACACAGTATTTCAAATTTTGAAACAAATAGTGAACAGTCACCAAATCATAAAATCTTTGTGTATCACTTTAGTTTATAAAATGTCCTTTAAAGTCTTTTATGGAAAATAAGCATTTGAGGAGAGAATGGAACCTTAAACATATTTTCATTGGTCTTTCCAATTCAGTTTTGTGTTACTTTGGTATCATTACCTAAGTTATAATATTATTAGATACTTGGAGATGAAGGTGTTGGGTGAAAATACTTCCCTCATTGCTTCTTGTAGATAAACTCGGATATTTTTATTTTATTTTTGGTGTGTAAAGATTTTTTTTTTTGGGGGGGGGGTGGTTAGAAACAGAAAAGGGCTTCAAACAATAAGTAGTGGAGAGAGGAAGAAAGACCCATTTCAGAGCATGATACAGCACAACCTTATGAAATTTATGTAGGCTACAGAAAAGGGTCGATAATATACATGTTAAGGCAAAACACACATAATTAGTTTTATGATTTGAGAAAATACAGTAATCTATTAAGTATACT